>NW_020664417.1:3507303-3589348 GCF_002925995.2 Terrapene triunguis | reverse complement strand
TTTTAAATTTTTTTTTTTTTTTTTTTTTTTTTTTTGCTTACAGTAGGGAGTTTGGGGATATTAAATATGAAACCCTTGTCTATTGAAGCCATGCCATGCATATTGAGAAAGTACCATAAATAGAAGTGATCACTGAAATGGACACTTGCTAATGTAATAGGCCAACATGCTCTGTTTAAATTTGTGGGTTGACTTTATCTTTTACTTTCTGTACTGCATTGAGCAATGATTGGCCATAGTCATAAGTACTATATGGTTTGAATGTTTGTCCCAGAAGAAAATAAAATTGTTGACATTGTTTATCTTGCACTGAGCAAACAGTTTCATAGTTTCCCTTCTTCTCCATGCCGCTGTTCCTATATGCAGACAGATACATTCTGTCTTATAAAAATGTAGGAGCAATTATGGGATGCAGCTTCTTTGTGCATTCCCTTGCACAATGACTTTTTGACTCCTTTTTATGATAACTAAGCTTACTCTCATGCCCATTAAAGTCAACAATCCCATTGATTTAACTGGGTTTTGGATCAGACTGTGTTCAGATGCCTCTTACATTCCTACTATTTTTACCACAATTTAAAGAGTAGCACAAAAAATAAGGTTGAAATTATGTATGGCAGCATTAAGCCTTTGCAAATAAAATTAAAATATTAATGGGGGGGGGGTGGAAAATGGCAACTAAAGACATTCTTAACATGTTTTTCTTTTCCTTTTTAATTTGACTGTGAGTAAATATATTACTATTTGACAACCATGAAAATGGCTACACATCATGCAGTACTGTAGCTGTGCCAGCCACAGATGACATTACGTGAAGATATGATGTCTGAATGTGATCAAATTCGCAGCGGTAATTTAACAAATCTGGAGCTAATTTTGGTCATTAAAATAAAGGAAGTGTCTGCCAGTGTAATGCTAGACATAACAAAAAGGGTACAGGAATCACTCTCTTCCCGATTTCCAGATGGGTTACAAGAGCTCTACTCATGTCTCAAACCTTATGAGAATATTAGGACCACTTCTAGCTCATAAAACTCATGGTTATAAAATCATCTCTGTCCTCCAAGTTATGCAAATCTGTGATCATTTATTTTAGAACTGTATGTAGCCTTTTAATTGTACACTTAGAGCCACCTTTTCAAAAGCCTAACATCCATCAACTTCAATTTAGGCACCTAAATAAAGTGTCCAGCTTTTCAAAAAAACCCTTGATTTCTAGCAACTCCAATAGAAAACAATGAGAGCAGCTGAGCCCCAACTGTGACACTGAACACTTTTGAAAGTCTCGACCATGGGAAGGCTGCATATATTAGCTATTATGTCATCCTGGTCATCCTCCCCAACTCCACTGTGTTCTACACCCACCTGTCTGCATTTGGATTTCAAGCTCTTTGCGTCAGGGACTGTTATTTTTATATTTGTACAGACCTGATTGGGGCTTCTGCATGATACTGCAATATGGGGACATAAATAACATTGACAAAATGAACAACCTTATGAAAAATGTCCATAGAGTTTAACAGATAATATAGTCTTTCTAGTGAGTCATCATTAATAAAGAATTGTATCCCTGCTATAGGATTCTTATAAGACTTAAGAAAAAATTATAGAAATGGCACCACTCTTTATTAAACTTGATAGGTTTATGGAGTAAGTACTAGGGACTATTACATATCTATACAACCCTACTTGTTTCATTCTTATTAAATTCTAAGACTTTTTCATAATGTTTTTTTGTTTGGAATGACTAAAAAAAGCAGATTTATGGGGTAAAATTCCGATTCCACTGAAATAAATGAGAGTTTTGCAATTGACTTCAATGGGGCTAGGATTTCACTCTTTCTATAAAACACAAAAATACTCTATATAACCCTAATTAGCTTTGATGGCATTACCAGTCTAAAGCTGTTGTTGTAGAGTTCTTAAATGCATCATAGCAGTGTCTCATATGCCTTGCAGCTAGTATTTTTGTAAGAATTAATTCAAATATAATGCAATGTACAGTTTATTATTCAACTCACCCAAAAGATCATATTAAAAATATCTGGGGCTTTCCCAAGTCTGGTCCCTGGAATCTCCTCTGGCCTGTTGCAGTTGCGCTCCACCTGTGGCAAGTCTATTGGAGGGTATCCCGCTGGGCCTTGTGTCTCAGGCAGGTTTCTCTGGATATGTTGGAGGGCCTGGAAGTTCTGGATTTCCTCCATACATCCTGTTTTTCATTGGGCCCAATGTGTGTGAATATTATTACTGATGATTATCAATTGGGACCAAATCCTGATTCCATTGAAGTCACTGTGAGTTTTTCCATTGGCTTTAAAGGGACTAGGATTTGGCCATAAACATGTATCCATGAGAACTCCTGAAGGGCATTGCCATGGGAATCGAAGCAGCACCAGATATTAAAATCCCTTCTACACTTGAAATCACATCATATTAATGGATATGGCACAGACAATTATTAACTCCATCTCATTTCACCCCAACCAGGCTTTTCACAAACAAATCAAATCACAAACAAGTCTGTCATATTATGACCAAAAGTGCTTTGCCCTTCTTTGACTCTTTGGTACCTAACTTTCTTGCATTCACCACATTATTTTTTTAAGTGAAGCTTTCCAGGAAAGATTTTTTAATTTAAAAAAATCCTGTTTATTCATGAATCTGCAAATGTTTCCATGGAAATATTTTTGATATTACAAACCAAAATATCTTTAAAAGAAAAAAATATCACGGAATGTACTTATGAATGAGAAAAAAAATCTTTGTTTGCAAAAGACTTGGAAAAACAAAACAAAACCTTGCTTATCTTTGACTTTGTCACATAGATATGCTATAAATAATATACTTTTATAAACACACTGTTGCAAGGATGAAAACTGTCAAACCTATTCATGCTGTAACTGGGAATACATACAATGTTACAATTTGTACACTTTGGATGGATTGTTGTTTATCTTGTTGGAAGTAACATAAGGGAACAAATTCCTACTTGGTCTATAATAGGTATAATTATTATAGCACAGACTTACTACTAGACCTGGATGAATGCTGTGGAATTTGAGGTTTTATTAGCTTCAGCAATCTTAAAAGATTTTCGGAACTGCCAAAATGAATCTAGACTATTTTGTGATTCCTTCCCCCGCCCATCAGCAGAACTCATGGGGTTGTTTATTTGAGAGATTCAGTTACAGGCTACATTCTTCCACCAAGGGAAGGTGATATTCAGACAATAAAGAAAACCATGAAAGATGCATTTGTACACAGCTGCTCTTTTATCCAGGGACATGAGTAATCAAGACAAAACTAGTGACCAAACTAGTGACTAGTTGCATTACAGATGAGTTAGTTGCAGGGCTGCAATGCAATTGATGAGAAACACATAAAGACTAGATTCTTCAGTACAATAATTCTGTTTTGAGACACTCTGGTAGCACAAAATACCACTAAACTGGGTTTAGCTGGCCACTTGCAGATGCCCAACCCCATCTTCCCATACCGAGCCAGCACAGGACTAACCTCAAGTAACAGAAGTTGCAAAGAGAAAGAAGTGGTTTGGGACTATTTAGAAAAGCTGGATGAGCACAAATCCATGGTGCCAGATGCGCTGCAGCTGAGGGTGCTAAAGGAGTTGCAGATGTGATTGCAGAGCCATTGACTATTATCTTTGGAAAATCATGGCGATTGGGGGAGGTCCCGGATGACTGGAAAAAGGCTAATGTAGTGCCCATCTTTAAAAAAGGGAAGGAGGAGGATCCGGGGAACTACAAGTCAATCAGCCTCACCTCAGTCCCTGGAACAATCATGGAGCAGGTCCTCAAGGAATCAATTCTGAAGCACTTAGAGGAGAGGAAAGTGATCAGGAGCAGTCAGCATGGATTCACCAAGGGCAAGTCATGCCTGACTAACCTAATTGCTTTCTATGAGGAGATAACTGGGTCTGTGGATGAGGGGAAAGCAGTGGATGTGTTATTCCTTGACTTTAGCAAAGCTTTTGATACGGTCTCCCACAGTATTCTTGCCAGCAAGTTAAAGTAGTATGGGCTGGATGAATGGACTATAAAGTGGATAGAAAGCTGGCTAGATCATCGGGCTCAATGGGAAGTGATCAATGGCTCCATGTTTAGTTGGCAGCCGGTATCAAGCGGAGTGCCCTAAGGGTCGGTCCTGGGGCCAGTTTTGTTCAATATCTTCATTAATGATCTGGAGGATGGCGTGGACTGCACTCTCAGCAAGTTTGCAGATGACACTAAACTGGGAGGAGTGGTAGATACGCTGGAGGGTAGGGATCGGATACAGAGGGACCTAGACAAATTAGAGGATTGGGTCAAAAGAAACCTGATGAGGTTCAACAAGGGCAAGTGCAGAGTCTTGCACTTAGGACGGAAAAATCCCATGCACTGCTACAGACTAGGGACCGAATGGCTAGGAAGCAGTTCCGCAGAAAAGGACCTAGGGGTTACAGTGGACGAGAAGCTGGATATGAGTTGACAGTGTGCCCTTGTTGCCAAGAAGGCTAACGGCATTTTGGGCTGTATAAGTAGGGGCATTGCCAGTAGATCGAGGGACGTGATCATTCCCCTCTATTCGACATTGGTGAGGCCTCATCTGGAGTACTGTGTCCAGTTTTGGGCCCCACACTACAAGAAGGATGTGGAACAATTGGAAAGAGTCCAGCGGAGGGCAACAAAAATTATTAGGGGGCTGGAGCACATGACTTATGAGGAGAGGCTGAGGGAACTGGGATTGTTTAGTCTGCAGAAGAGAAGAATGAGGGGGGATTTGATAGCTGCTTTCAACTACCTGAAAGGGGGTTCCAAAGAGGATGGATCTAGACTGTTCTCAGTGGTACCAGATGACAGAACAAGGAGTAATGGTCTCAAGTTGCAGTGGGGGAGGTTTAGTTTAGATATTAGAAAAAACTTTTTCACTAGGAGGGTGGTGAGGCACTGGAATGGGTTACTTAGGGAGGTGGTGGAATCTCCTTCCTTAGAGGTTTTAAAGGTCAGGCTTGACAAAGGCCTGGCTGGGATGATTTAGTTGGGAATTGGTCCTGCTTTGAGCAGGGGGTTGGACTAGATGACCTCCTGAGGTCCCTTCCAACCCTGATATTCTATGATTCTATGAAAGATGGATTAGTGTCAACTTTACTCCTCCCCTGCATTCACTCTTATGCCGAGTGCAGCTTGATCATACCAGAGAATCTGGGTCCCCCCCAGATTGCATTTTTTTTTAAATGTAGTAAATGAAAGAGTTAGGGCCAAGATGAAAGCTTCCAAATCACGCTTCAGGTTGCTCCATGCTGGAGACTGACCAGCTGCCCAAGGTATGAGGAGGGCCAATACCTACTCTGGACTTGTGCCAAGCACTTTCAGCCTGCTAGAAGAATTTGGCCCAAGGCTATATCATACCATCAGTTTTTAGGAAGACCCCACTGTTACATTTGAATCCATGAAAATGTATATATTCAATCTAGTATATTTACTTTGGAAAAAACATTTGTATTATTTTCTGTTGTGGTAGCTCCTAAGAACCTCACAGAGGGTGTAAGCCCCCATTTTACCAGGCACTGAACACACACAAAAACCATCCTTGCTCCAGAGAGCTCACGATCTAGGATTTTGTTAACATAGAACAGGTGACTAAGCAGACAAGGTAACAGTAGAGACAGGTATGTTTTAATAAATTAGTAGACAATGGTCTCAAATGCCCATCTGCCTAACCAAAGCTATGGTAAATAACGTTTCCACTAAATATTTGCTACAAAAGTGCACTCCAATCCAGTGGAGAAAGCCTACTGTCAGATAATATGTTATCACAAAAACGTTTCTTCTATTTTAATTCCAAGTGTCTGCATGGTGGAACAACCTATAACATGAGGGAATTACCATGTGTTGGTAACTCTTTAACTTTGAGTACTGAGGACAGACACCAACTGTAATTTTCCTAATCTAGCCCCAATTTCCCTTGAAGGAACTGGTGCTGAGATATCATTCACACATTTCGCACAGTAGCTGAGATGTGTTAATTATAATGGACACATACTGCCTCATGCACTGCCTAAATTGTTTTCATTCTACTTATGCTAGTTTCTTTCAACCCCTAACCTCAGCCCACTGATAAACCCACCTGGTCATTTGTCATTCAGGCCATACAATCAAGTCTAAAAATTAGTGCTGAGAGGGAAGCATAGAGATATCAAATCAAATCTACATTTCAGAAAACAAATTGCCTACTTTGATACAGCTGGGTAAAACTGTCAAAAATATTTTATTTGAAAAAAAATTCATAAAATGTATATTCGTAGATCATTTGCCCAGTTCTATAACATGGGTGAATGATATGGAGAAAGTGTGGGATGTTTTGTTGAAAAATATAGTAAAGTCCATCAAATTATTCAACAAATATTATTCAACTAGTGCTACTTATTAAAGAAACAGCCCACAGATTCACAATGTGGTTTAATGGAAACTGCTTCATTTTACTACATGCAAAAATTAACCCTCTGTGAAAAACCTCTTAGATACCCCCAGCTATGTAAGTAGTTTTTCCATTAGTGAAAATCAAAAGTGATAGAATTCTGATACTATATTTTCACATACAATATTCCGTGTGTGTAGACAATCTACATCAGCATAGGAAAATCTCTGACAAAAGTTGCAATATCATCCAAAATCTAAGCTTTAATTTTTGTTTAAGGTTCTAGTGTTTCTGATTTAGAAGGCAGCCTATGAGTGTCTCTTTATTGTCTCCAGCTAACTGACTGAAACAATAAATAACAAGAGATGAGTTGTTTGAAGTTTTGTTATAATTATGACAACTGTTATGCAGCATTGATATGACTAACATACCAGATACTTCTAGCAAGTGGAATTTGTTCAGTGTAGCTGGATGTGCTTGGCTATGTGCTAAGATGTCAGTCATATACTTGAAGAAGCATTCCATAGTTGAACTGCTTCTTTTTAACTTCCAGTGGAATCTATGCATTTCTCCCTGGTTCTTTCCATCATGGAGTGCCTCAAGAATCCATCTTTGGCCCTCTTCTCCATGTACCCTCATCTTCTGGGACATTTCATTTATAATTTCAACACTGGTTAGCCCCTCTAATGTGACACCAAACTTGCATTCCCTCAGCTAGTTTTCTGATCTTTTCCCCATCTGTATGTCTGTCTTGTCTGAAATTGGCTACTCCACACTAATAGCATCAATGAGAAAAAATTGGCTACTCCACACTAATAGCGTCAATGAAAAAAAAGCCTCCTTATAGGTCAAATTCCTCTTTATTCCATTTCTCCTATTCTGCCAGCATTCACCTTAATTCAGACTTGATCACAAACCATGAACCTGTCCTTGGTCCCCTTTTCTTCTCCCTCTACCCCTTACCACTGGGTAAGCAGCAAACACATATTCAACTACCATCTCTATGCTGATGACTCAAAGATTTACCTCTACTCCACACCTGTCTCCTTCTGTCCAAACTAAAAGCTCAGCCTCTCTCTCTGACATCTCCTTGTCAATGTTTAGCAGTCAGCTCAAGCTAAATGTGGCTAAAACAGAGCTCCTTTCGCCCCCACCCCCAAGTCCTGCCCAATACCTCCTTTCTCAATCATTGTGGACAGCACCACTATCCTGACAGTCACTAACCTGGGCATCATCTTTGATTTGACACTCTTTCTAGATCTGCAAATCTAGGCTATATCTACATCTTGCCAATTTTTTATCTGCATAACATCTAAGATACAACCTTTCCTAACTAGCCACACAGTCAAAACTCTGTGCCAAGCTCTCATAATCTTGTGTCTCAATTACAGCAACATCTTGTGCTCTGGCCTGACAATGCAATCTTGTTCTGTTCATATCCATTTGGAATGCTGCTGCAAAGATCATTTCCCTGGCCCTTGGCTCTGACCATATCACCCCTCTCTCTGAATCCATCCACTGGCTCCCTTTTTTCTACTGCATTAAACATAAGATGCTTGTCTTGACTTTCAAGGCCCTTCAGCCAGTCCCCATCCTACCTATCATCTCACTTTAGCTATCAAGCTGTGGATGCTCATCTCTGAACAGGCTCCAATGATGCCAGCTTCCAGTGCCCACTTGTTAAATCTTCAAACACACACCTTCATGCCTTCTGTGCTGCCCCACACACTGGGGAGGTGCTCCCCATAAACATCTGCAAAGCTTCCTCATTATCCACCTTCAGATACCTCTTCATAGCTGCATTTTGCCATGATGCCTGCCTAAAACTTGACAATGGTTAGGCCGCTATCCAATGGAAAGACCAGTGGATACCATGCTGACCAATACTGTCTCATTGTTTTCTTGTACTCCCCTGGGTGTCTGTATCCATCTGTTGTCTCTTGTCTTATACTTAAATTGTACATTCTTTGGGGAAGGTACTGTGTTTTTTTTCTGTGGTTATACAGGGCCTAGCACAATGGGGTTGTGGATCATGACTAGGACTCCTAGGCACTACCATAAAAACAAATTAAATAGTAATAGATGAGGGTGGCAACACCACCAGCCAAGGAAGCTTATTGTGTGCACTTTGCTGGAATTATGATGTTTAGCATATGGACAATGTAGCATGGTATTCACCTTGCATAATTGAAATGAGGTTTGAGGGTGAAGACCTTGGGTGGGGGTGGAGGGAGAAATTTCTCCTTTTGGGTTTTATAATGTTTTAAATATACCTCCAATTTAGTGCAATACAGTCCATTATGAAAGCAAAATATGTTGCCCTTCAGAAGTATTGTGCAGAGAGGATTTAACAGTACTCAGAGAGGTGACTCCATAAGATGGAAAATTATTCTGAACTTTGTGGTAGACTTTTAACAAGGAATTCCTGGGAACTGCCTCCAATAGCCACTTCCAGCACATCGCTGCATCTAGATCCTTCCACCAAAACATCTACAATGTTTTCACCATTCAGTGGTACAATGAGCTTTGCTATCCATTGTGTGACCAAGGCAGTGAAAAGGCCAGAACCTTGAAAACTGAGACTTGCCTTTCCTGTTATTTTGCCATCTGTTACTGGAATGAGGTGGAAACTTGATATGCTTTCAAATATGAACTGATCATCTGCATTTCAAACCTGGCAACAGCATGTGTGAATTAGCTAACTGAGAATAAGCAAAACAACATTGCCCGTGTGAGTATTTGGTCCTGCCATGCGGGCAGGGGACTGGACTCGATGACCTCTCGAGGTCCCTTCCAGTCCTAGAATCTATGAATCTATGAATCTATGAACATGTATGGATTAGCGACGGGAACCCATTTGCAATTCCTATGTCTTTTCAAACAGCATTTTTCAGAGATTGCCCGTGTGAGTTTCATGTCTGCAGCTTTGGTTTCTTCTTAATTAAAATTAACATAAATCAAAGGAAAAAGAAAAATGCTCTCTTTTGAAGCTTATGTTGAACATAATGAGAAAAATACGAATACTAAGTCCTGATACATTTGAGTAGGTTTGGTGTCAGAGATGGGGGTGGGCAAAGGAGATTTTTGATTGGAGTTAATAAGATATTATCAGACAAAACAAATGTTTGTAATCTTTGCAGTCAAATTAATGTGTATTGTCATCATGTTTTGCTTCTGTTTTTGATTGCTGAGAATGACAGCAATTTGACATAGCTAGGTTTTGCTTATTCTCAGTCGGCTATACCCTTGCAAAGGATCATTCAAGTGCTTCTGGAAATAACCTGCAGAAGTGGAGTTATGCAGGTGTTAAAAATGTTTATGGATGGAACTGATGAATCCAAACTAAGCTGCAAAACGGAGGTTGTTTAGCCTTGTATCTGATCTTTGAAAGATTTTCTGAGATTTTTTTTAATGTATCTAAATAGTGGCACATAAACTTGTCTCCATAAAAATCAAGACGTTTCAACTGGAGAAATAAAGGCTCAGTTATCAGAGGGGAACCCCAGCAAATGGGCCAATTAATCATAGGGAGTGGGGAAAAGTTCATTGGCTTTTGCTCTTTGAATGTCAACATATATTGAGGGATACGATGGGAAAAGCTTGGTTTTTTTTAATTAATATTTTGTGGATGTCTGAACACAGCAGATACAAAGATAAAGTAACATCCTAAATCTTATCATGTCTAGTTTTAAAAAACCAATCTCCTGCAGCAGGGAGCAGCAGTAACACAGAAGAAGGGAGTTGCAGCATCTCCAGTCACTGCCAGCTGGCTGCTTTCTTACTCCTACAATTTCCTGCATTAGGAACCTTCTTAGCTTTATAGTCCTTTAAGCCTTGGAAATGTCACCTAGAACATCACCTCTGTTTCTGGTTAAAGAGAAAGCAACAGTAACCCCAACTGGTCCTTTCAGGTGACACCTGCTGGTTTCAATGACCAGGATCTCCAGCATTGAAAAATGCCAAGGGAAAAGACAAAGTTTCCCATTTTAACATTTCCAATATTTTTCTTTTTTCACTCAATTTGCCAAAATTGATTCAGATTAACCTTCACCCATAACTGGAACTGAACCAACCCCATATTAGAGGTCTGTTAAAACACACACACACACACACTTTTCACCTCTACACTCTATACTTATTGTTTTTTACCAGAAACTAAAATATCTTGAGAGAGGCTGCTCTTGCACTATTCCTTTCCTGGCTGTAACCAGGAAATACTGGAAGTCTTACAGGAAAGCCTGTGCTTGCATGATTTCCCAAAGCAGAGGTTTGGGTAAGCCTCAAAAAGGCAGATAATTATCCAAAAGTTATCTTAACCAAACCTACAGCCTTCTTTAGGATCAGCCTTCACTAGCTATTCCATAAACTTTATTTTCTCTCTTGGATTACTGACTAATGCTGATAGCTTATCTTGGCATTCATCTGGAAAGAATTTTCAAATGTGCCTAAGTTA
Source organism: Terrapene triunguis (assembly GCF_002925995.2). Taxonomy (NCBI): domain Eukaryota; kingdom Metazoa; phylum Chordata; order Testudines; family Emydidae; genus Terrapene; species Terrapene triunguis. Next base: position 3,578,478 of record NW_020664417.1, on the reverse strand, counting down.
CTTAGGAACCAAAATGCCCTAAAAAAAAAAAAAAGAAAAAAGAAAAGAAACAGTGACTTTGGCACTTTCAATGAGACTAAGGCACAAGGGGCCAGATTTTTAAAGGTATTTAGGCCCCTAAAGATGCAGATAGGCAATTTTGAAAATATCACTAGGTGCCTAGACACTTAACTCCCAATGAAAAATCCCAGTAAGAACCTATATGACTCTTTAAAAATCTGGCCCCTATGTACCTAAGACACTTTTGAAAATGGGATTGTTACCCCTTTTTGACCCAACTGGCTACTCAGAGTTTGGGCCCTGGGGATGTCCCAGCTGGGAGTAGAAAATGATGATAGTCTGTTGTTTTTGTTGCCATGGTCTTGTTCATTTACAAGGAATGTATAAAGTCCTGTTTCTCTGACTGCAGGAGGAATCAAAACCGAAAGGAGCAGTTTCTTAGCTTACAGGCCCAAGCTTTGTTCAGCCAGAAGCCTTGACCCAAACCTCTCTCTAGGCTTCTTCAGAGTCACACCAGGCAGCTGCTTGGCTTTCTTGCTCTGGCCCTGAGTCTCTCTCACTGTGTGCGTTCTGACCCCTATCTCCCGCTCTCTCACGCACACACCTCTTATGTAAGCAGTATATTCAGCAAAACCCCTGCACACACTCAGAACAAAACTCCCAGGAGGGCTCACAACCCCTTGTGTCTTGGGGGGGGTGGGGGGCCTTGTGATTAACTTATCCAGGCAGTTATTTTAATTGAAGAGTAAATTCATGTCAAAAGAGGGTTGACCCATGTAGTCACCAGTACCACTCAGTAGAACAGGATTTAGGCACCTAAGTCACTTAGGCACTTTTGGAAAATTTATCCTGACTGGCTAATCTGTTCTGAAGGCACAAGAGAACATTCTGGGAGCTTATTTATACAAGTAGATATCGCACCACTAATAACATCAGATTTGATCCTCCATAGGGATGTGCAACAATAGGAATTACGAATAGCAAAAATATCTTGGATAGATTTTATGCTATTTTAAAAACTCTAGTGCTAAAATAGTTAATGAATAAATCTCAATATAAGATCCCTAAACACGAGCATGAAAACATACACTCAATTCTCATTACCATGTGTGCCTCAGAAGGTCAGATTCTCTGTTGTCACCCAGATCTGTTTCATGCAGCAGAGAAGGATGCCCGTTATAGCTACGCCATTCCCTGCTCAGCTCCTCCTGAGCCATAACATAGGTAAGAGCAGCACGGGAGCTGCTCTACCTCATGCCAGCTGTCAACCATCTCCAAGAGACTGTCTGTGCTGTGTTCTGGCTACACCAGCCACACTCTGGCCATGCTCTCTCCCCATCTCTGCACACTCCCTACACAGTGTGATGCTGAAGGAACCAGCTGCACCAGCTCCCTGCCTGCAGAAGACTCCTCCAAACTGGGGGAAATCACCAGCTGGGGAGATGTGAGTCACTTAGATTCCCCTCACACTGCCTGAGCAGATCAGGGCAGTGAATCTGCCTAGGTAGAATGGTGATAGGTCTATTAGAAATACAATAAGTGATGCAGGATGGCAAGGAAATACCTCAAATTTTCATCAAACTGAGGTCTGCATTCAGGTTTATTCCTTTAAACAAGGGATCAAAGATGTTGTTTCTAAGTCCTATTGTTTTTTACATATTTTCCTGCTGCAGTCTGGTCCAAAGTACTTCAGATAATGCTGAAATCTTGTACATTTTACTAGGTGGATATGTTTTTTAGTCTCTTTTGGTGAAATATTTCATACCTAGGCTCTCACTGCATTCATTGGGAGTTTTACCTAAGGAAGACCTGCATATTTTGGCCCTTTTTCATTATTTACATTTTTAGAATCTTCATCAGTTCTTCCACAGCTAACGTCAAGCAAACAATGACTTCCCTGATTGTGACGCTTCAGCCATCCACATTATATAATATTGCACTGCTCCTGAAGGACATAAAAATCACAGTGGATAGCAAAGTCAGATCACACTGGGCTAGCCCTCATTCAATGTACTGCTGAAAAGCAACAAGGTCACCTTACAGAGTATGACCAAAATCATCTCACATCAATCACATTAAGCAAGCACACAATCCAGGTCAGAGTGCGCCAGAGACAAATATTTAGCACTTGCAAGATGGAACCATTAGTGCCATAAATGTTTCTCTTCCTTCACTTATGTCATCAATTTAAATGAAAGTTTTATATACTTTCACAATAGCAAGACAAAGCCTACCTGCACACTGAGATGTGCAACAATAGAACCATGAGATGGACTAAACTAAAAGCACTGATTCAGCTTCCTTGTCCTTTTTACAGCTGAAAAAGTTGTAAAATCTTAAACCAACATTAGTTAACCTGAATAGCAATGTAAGAAACTAGTGCTATACCAATAAATGGCATGTGTGGTATAATGTACTGTACTAATGTAGATAGCTACTCTGAAAGAATTAAAACAACCTACCTCATTCAGACATAGAAAACCTTTCAGAACAACTTTCTGAGTTTGTTTCCTTGTAATTCTATGTAATGTTAGCTATATGCTAACACACCCTAACCAGAACCTCCACTAGGTTGTTTTCACCCTTATTATTGGGAGAGCTGATTGTCCTGCTGAGCGTAAAAAAGGTTGCCTAACAACATTATGCCTAACATTATAAACCTTCATTTTCAACTTGCCTATAGCTTTGACAAACTTTAACCATTCAATTTGCTATCTCCCTCCGGAAAATGAAGGTTTATATAAATAAATAAATAGAGAGAAAATAGTTCAGCTATTTTTAAGAAAGAACCTACTTACTATAAGATTGTTTTGCCAGTGTTCATGTTTTTTCCATCTGTTTTTTGAAGTGTTTGAGTGTTTCAATGGTGTAAAGCTGGAGCTTATAATTTGGCAGAGAGACAGTCCTAAGGTCAAAAAGATGTCTTTTGCTGTCCGCATGAAAATCCACCCTGATCTGGCTGAGTTATAAACCATGGAAGAATCCCAGTTTGCATGTGCATAGTAGAAATTGTCATATGTTTGCTGAATGTTCCGAATGCACTGTTCATGCACTCAAGCTCCTCAGCTTCTTGTATTTTATTAATCCAAACAAACTTTCTTTTGCATATCATAGATTTTTGTTTTCTTAAAGCAATTAAAGCAACAGCAAAAATATTAATACAAAAAGAGACAGAAAAAGAGGGATAACCAGTCTCAGATGTGTTTCATACTAAACTAGTATCTTTTATACATCTTAATAGGATATTAATGTTTGGTAGGATTGCTCACTGGTCCTGCATATTAACTTCACTAAAATTTAAGCTCCAGGGCACAGCTGGTATAAATCAGCCGTGTTTAGTCAGTTGAGTTACATCGGTTACATTAGTTGATTTTCTTTGTGTTCAATGATCAGGCTTATGCCATTATTTCAGCTATTATTTTAAAGTAGGTACTGGATATTTTCTAGGATGCTACTGCAGTCCTAACTGACTGAAAAAGGGCTCGTCCCTGAATTTCTTACACATCTAAAATCATCATTGGTCAATAGGAGTCTTGGTTGTGCATGCTTGATCACTTTGCTTCATCCTAAGAAGAGTTCAATAGGAGTAAAATATAACAAACAGATGAAAAATATGTCATTTCTGCATGATTTTTCTAACTTTAAAAACACAAGGAGTCATTTTAAAATGTCTGCAAACAGAGTCCTAATAAACTTCTCAAATTTTATGACAAGTTGGACCATGGCATTTCAGAAAGGATTTGGTTTGGATTGTTAAACACACTCCATAAGCAGAACCATATTTTGGGTTTGTTAATTCTAGTAGTGCTATATTTGGACTGGAAAGTAGTTACGGGTGAGTACGAATAACCATTAGAAGGCAAGTTAAAAGTCTCAAATAGATGATATTATACTCAAGGAAGAAACAACTTGAAAGTATCTGGGCAAATTTCCACGTTGCCTGAAGCAATACTTTTTCCCATGACATCAGATTCAAAACAACCACTATATTATAGCCCATATGTTGATTAAAGAAAAACCCTCACAGTACAGAAGCATACACCAGGCTTCTAAACAGTAATTGTACCAAAGCTGGATTGCTTGCAAGGCAAGGAAATTAACAAAGCAAACAATAAAAAGCCCCCAGTATTCAGGATAAGGAGCCTGTGTAGGACATCTCAGCAAGATGTTGTGAATACAGAGGTAAGAAAAAAAGCAAACTGACTGGATATAAATATATATTTAGTCTAGCTAGATAAATACAGTAAGTGAACAGTACTCTAAATATACAGTAATCTACAAGAAAATGAAGAGATAGATGGCTATGGATAATGTGGTTAATGAACACAGTTGTGTTTCTGAAGTCATGTGGCATTTCAGTGAAAAAACTGGACTCTGGAGTAAGGTTTGATCTGGGTTACGAGGATGAGTTAGAAGGTATAGCAAGAAAACTCCCTGTAAGGTAATGGTGAGGATGAGCATGCAAGAGAAAGTAACTGTAGAGGCTTGTCAAAGGACTGATACGGCTTTCACAAGCAAGCCTGCATTTTTAAAGAGGGAAAATAGAATGTGATTTGCTAGAGATGTTAAAGCAAAATCTGTAGAGTATCGTTAGTACATCATGGCATCTAGCAACTTAGTGACAGAGGCAATTCATAAATCTTACATCTAACAACAAAACAAGTCATATTCTAGAGGGAAGAGACATACTTGCTATAGTTTAGTGAATTGATGGTGTATAAGAAAAAGAGTTAGGAATCAACTGTCTTAATTAGGTAGGACCGTAGACCAGTAATGTTTACTATAAGTTGTTCAGTTCACCAAGATGTTCTTTTATTAGATCTTGAGTTATCTGATCATTTGATCAGCTTTAATAACAAGTTGCAGGACATCTTTGTTCTTTCTTCATCTCCTACAAAATTTATTTAATCCAAAAGGAGATCTGAGCCATTGTCAATGAGAACAAATTTGGCTAGGGGGTAAAGCAGGCAAATTGCTAATTTTGATTAACAATAATGATGTAGGCTCAGGTTGCTTCCTAAAGACTAATTACTAACTGGGAGGAGTTGATCAGCTGGAGCTGGTCATTAAGGTTTGGGAAATCTCCTGGACCAAGACTTCATATTATTATTGTTATAAAATTAAAATAAAAAGAGAAAAAAGTTTAGCTAGATAGCATTTTTTAATGTGTAATCTCCATTGATATGTGCAGTAGTTCTGAAAAAAAAGAAAAAGAAAAAGAAAAAGTGCCCTATTCATTAGCCAGCCATTTTAATCATCTCTCAAAATCCCATTCAGTGTATAGGTTTTCTCTCATTTAAAATAAGATAGGAAGCATTTTGCAGCAATACTGTATGTGTAATTAGTTTAAACACCCTCCATTTATTGATCCCAAACTTTAAATCAGGGGATGATATTGGTCAATGTCACATTAGTCACTGAAAGTGTTTAACAGAAAAGCCATGCAAATAAACCCAGCAGCAAGAACCCTAAGCCACTTGATTTAAATCTGCATATCAGTTTTCTCCAAGCTGGAGTCTGGGCTCTAGGGGTATGTAGGTAAAATAATATACACCAGTCATAATTAATCTTAGGTACTGTCAACAACAGAAATTTACAAGTGTGCTGCTTCCAAGCAACATCCGTCCTCTTGAGGCAGCCCTAATAGCCATCTGTTATTTGTCAGAGGGATCTTAAAATCCCCGCTTTTAATGATTGTCTCCCACATCTTTGATAACTTTACTGCAGCCACCTGTGATAGATGCTCAAGGTAGTAAATAACTTTTATTTTTTAAAAAGGCTTTTCAGAAAATTGATGTGAAATAATATTTCACAAGTATACAATGCTTTACATGTTCAAAGAGTTGTGCAAACTTTAAGGGCCCAGTTCATGAGTCTAAAACTGCTCTTGTACACCAGACATTAATGAAACAGAGTGGCCAGATTTGGCCCTTAGGGATTACCCCTGCCATGTAGGGCTTCCCTGGAGGTCTAGTGCTAATGTAAGGTGACCCTCCCTTGCAGCCCCATGCTAGGGTCATGGCCAGGGAAAGGGGTATGGCCAGACAGTTTGGGTATTCTTGGCAGTTGCAACAGCTTCTTGGGGCTGCAGTTTAGATCAGCCTTTAGACTGCTCTAAAATGTGACTGACCAGCCCCAGAATACAGGCTGTTCAGATATGGGTTAAAGCCACTCGTTGCCCGTCAGGTCCTACCCTGAGCTGAACTTAGCTAGAACCTGTAATGAGGGCCTCATAATTCAATACATTCAGTTGTGATAGTCTCTATTAGAATGTCCTGTTTGACATTATAACAAAATCCTAAAATGGCCCAAATGTACGTTCTCTTCCTTTGCAACTTTGACTTTCCATTCATTCCCTGATACCTCTCATAGAGGAAGTGACAGTATTAACTTATAGTATTGCAAACTATTATTTGACACCCTTTGATTAAGTTCCAGTTTAGAGAAATAGTGGTATATGGTACATTAATTTCTATTGTTTTCCTTTGAACTGTGTCTTTGTGGAAAATTTTTCCAGAGCTGTTCAGGAGGTGCTCTTGACCAGTAAGGCTAGTTGAACTTGCTGTGCTTCAGTAATCTATTAATTTGAAACAATGGTTCCATAAGTATAAATGCAATTACATGTCAGCAATTAAAGGGTTAATTGGTGTGCATGAGAGTTGCATGGATAAATTCCTACCCAATTTGTTGGAAATGGGTCATGTCCACCTTGATTGCATTGGCCTCGTTAGCACTACAAAAGTAATTTTCCCTCTCTTGATATTCACCCCTTCTTGTCAACTGTTGAGAATAGGCCACTTCCACCCTAATTGAATTGGCCTCGTTAGCACTGACTCCCCACTTGGTAAGGCAGCTCCCATCTTTACATGTGCTGTGATATATATACTGCTTACTGTATTTTTCACTCCATGCAACTGATGAAGTGGGTTTTAGCCCATGAAAGCTTATGCCCAAATAAATTTGTTAGTCTCTAAGGTGCCACAAGGACTCCTCACTGTTTTTGCTGATACAGACTAACACAGCTACCACTCTGAACAGGGCCGGCTCCAGGCACCAAGCACCCAAGCTGGTGCTTGGGGCGGCACCTGGAGGGGGGCGGCGCGGCGCTCTGGCCGCCGGGGGGAGAGCCGAGCCGAGCCCCAGCCGGGGCTCGCCGCCCTCTCGCCGCCCTGCCCCCGGCGCTCTGGCCGCCGGGGGGGGGAGAGCCGAGCACCCGCCGGGGCTCGCGGCCCTGCCCCCGGCGCTCTGGCCGCCGGGGGGGAGACCGGAGCCGCCGCCGGGGCTCGCCGCCCTCCCCCAGGGGCTCCGGCCGCCCCCCCCCGGCAAAAAAGCCCCCGCCCCCCCCCCCCCCGCGGGGGGGGGCGGCAAAAAAGCCAGAGCCGGCCCTGACTCTGAAACCTAATTCCCAAGCTCCAAATAAACAACAACAAGAGGGTGTTCAAATATTCATGAGGCTTGGTAATAAATAGTGCATTCTTTCTTTTCTTCTTCTTTGACACTAAATCTATGCCACTTCAGACCCTTGACTGAAACAATGGGAGCGTGTTCTTACGCAACTGTGATGATCCAGGACTTAACCTATACAGTCACTCATACTAAGAAATAGTCTTCTGTTCATCCCATTGAAACCTATATGGGTTGGTGTGAAGTAGGATGCTACTCAATATGAGCAAGAGCATCAGAATATGACCTTAATTGGTAAATTTTAATTGATATTTTATAGGAAGCAGTGGTCTGATCAGAAGCCCACCTTAAGGGTGAAAAAGGTCTCTAGTATTTTCTATGACTGTATTTCAGTTTCAGAGGAAGAGTGAAATTTGCTTGCATATTGCAAACTTTGTGAATCACATTGATGGCTTCTTGATTAATTAGATCAGCACAAGACACCTGAACATTCACAACACTCACAAAAATAACACCTCTGCAATTTTTTTTTAATGAGTCATGCCTTCAGTGATTTCAGCTACTTCACCTCCATGGATCACAGTTTTTATATCTGTACTTGATTGCTCTGCAAAACTCAGATTGGTATAACATGCTGCAATTCATTAAAATAAAAAAGATTCTTTCAGCTGCTCACTCATTTAATGGGAATAATTATGCAATAGGTGAAGAGTAATGGGGATGAGCCACTGTGCAGAAAAATTAAGTGACCTAAATATTCATTTAAAAGTTAGACTGAACCAAATCTGAACTTCTTTTTCAATCTTGAAAAAAAGTGTTTTGCTGCTAAATCTTAATTTTTGTGCATCTCAGCACTTCTTGGTTTTTTGGCTGAAGGTGGAAGTTCTGAAGTGACTGTTCCAATTGTGTTTTCTGCATGACCATAACCAAAACATTCTGGAAGTCTCATGAGAAAGCCTGATAATAAGAGATTTCCAGCCCAATTTCCAGATCACAAAGGTAAGTTTGGATCAATGTATGATCCAAATCTCCAAACCTTCCTTGGTTCACTCACCAAGAACTGGACCTTGAACTCAGCCTATCCATTGACAGCAAACTGTAATGCTACCATCTGTTTTTACAAATGTTTTCTATTGACAGATCATGAGGCACATTATTTGAATTGATAATATTTCAAGGATTCATGTCAAAGTACACCTAACTGTGCATACAGCTGTAGTTAGGAATGCATTTTTAAAAATTAAATTTAATTCAAATACAGCAAACCTTCACAAAAATAGCCTTAAGATATTTAAATCAACATATGGTAAGAATCTATTCTATCTCCCTTCAGTCAAAATCATAATCTGGCTGAAAAAACATAACTGAATGCATCCTTTGAAACAAGTCTTATTTCTCCCCCATCTTTTGTTTGTGCTTTTGTTTTAAATATAGACCACAAAAACCAAATTCCAACTCTGCCTTCCTGTTAGAATGTGCAGTTGTGCAAGTCAAACATTCATTTTCTATTAAAATAGTAATCACTAAACAGGCCTTGGGAATAGGAGCTTATCTTTCTTAAAGTGAGGCCAAAGGAGCATTGCCTATTAAAAAGTGTTACTCTCAGGTGCAGCTTTTAAATAGATTTGGCACTACAATAGGAAAAAATGAGGTCTCCAGACTTCGTCCTATAGTCAGTGCCAATGAGGTCTCATTTAGCCTGCAAGCAATTTTGATATTCTGAAGGATTATTTTAATAGTAGTTTCATAATAGAAGACTAATATAAATACTAGTTAAGTTTCATAAAATCTCAGCATATGTAGAAGCTGCATTTCAGAGTAAAACAATATATAACTTTTGGCAAGCTCCCACATTGAAAAGCTAGCACAATCAAGTACGCTGCTTTTAAATTTATTTGAAGCCTGTTTATGGTTTAGAAAGTTGTTTGTTAGTTGGTGTGCTATCCATTCCCCAACCCCCAATTCATATTTAGGTGGAAGTCTAATTTAATCTTCTCAGAGTCATTTGATTTGTATACCGAACAACTGCTAGGAGTACTGTTAATTCAGACAATGACATTTACTGTAAGATCTCAAAGAGTAGGCCAGCTCTCAAAAGTCAGTTTGTAAAAGTGTCACTGTGGGGCTGCACATATATTTTCTCTTAGCTGTACTTTTCTGTTATATATGATCAATGTACAGGTTGAAGGGTTGGTTGGTTGGTTTTTAATTCCAGCCTTAAAAATCCAGTCAGGGCTCTGAGGGTCAAGCTAGACTTTATGGTTCCCTCATCGCCAGAAATACAGGTCCATTACACCTGTCCTTCAATGGCTTTGCACAGGTAGAACTAGTTGGAATTTCATTCTGTTGAAGACCTAGAAGATTAGAATAACATTACTCTCCTTATTTCTTAGTTGTGTTGGCTTTGCAGGGCTAACAGGAGTAAAAAGCAGGACAGTTATTTTAATCACTGAGCAGACATGACTTTTAATACACCTAGAAAGTAGCTCTGTAGGGTAAGATGCCATTCTTACGCAGTCACTTTTCTGAGAAAAGGCAATCTTTACGGCAACCTTCTACCCAAATAAAAAATCTGACAGAAAATTTGCCATTTTCTCTTTCCTATGGATTCTGTGAAAGAGCTCTACAGATGAGACAGAAATGTTGTTCTTGAATTGTTTAGATATTGATTGTTTTCTGAGATGAAAACAGTTGTCATTTGTGACCATCATACTCATATTGTCTGTTACATTCACAGGCTTCCTAAACAGTCTAATCAGAGATTTCCCTTCAAGGTTTCAGGCTCCCCTTGTACTCACAACAGCCTATAACACACACTCGATTTCATACCTACCTGCTTAAACATCAGGTCACTCCAGTCTACCAACCTTGACCTCTCTTCTCCCTCCTTTCTAAAACTCTCCTGGAGCTTTGTTCATTTGAGCCACCTCATCGCTTCTGGGTTCTCAGCCCTCTCTCTCTCAGCCACTGACTTGCTTCCTTTTAACTAACCCTATACTTTTGTGTTTAGCTTATGGCCTTATGACCAATGGACCCAAGGTTTTGCTCTTTGAAAGGAAAGGCAAAAGCATGAATAAGTGACAACAGCAGAATCTCCTGCTCTCATTACATCTCAATCTCATCCTTCAGCAGTGTGTGTATGAGGAGAGGATAAACCCTATTGGGCTATAACTTTACTGTGAATAGTGCAATAGAGGCAAGCAAAGGAAAAGATAAATGATTTTGCTATTATTCACTAGGTGAACAGTAGTTTCCCTACACGTATTACTATGTCCAGTCCCACTCTGCCATCTTTACAGTATACCCCACTCCCTCACAGCAGGTGCCTTGGGAATCATTGCACAGTCCTGTTAAAGGAGTGGGTGGTACTGAGTCAAGGGCTGTGGTTTAGAAGACCTTATATATACCTATGTATAAAATTCATAGCCCAGATTAGGATAAAACATATCACGTTTGCACCATAAGGATAACTCTACTATGCCAGTACCGACACATTGCTATTAGCCCTGCCTTTGTAATCAAGCCATTCTGACAAGCCTAGAAAAGCCATTTGATACTAGGGATGAGAGTTTATGAGCAATGAATGCAAAAAACCAAACAACAAAACAAAAACAAAAAACCCACATTGTTAAAAAACAGAAGATTTAATAATAAATGTAATAAAAATCCCCCTACACTCAAGCAATGAAAATGACTGAACCTATAACAGCAAAGTTGACTATATACAAATTTAATGGGATATTTAATTTCAGTATATAGGGACTATACCAGGGGAGGTGGCTGGAAAATTCTGCCCCCGCCATTTTAAATGGTGGAAGAAAAAAAACTATGCAAAATTTTGCTTTTTTTCAGGGGTGGGGGCTTTTTGTAGCTGGTTAGAAATGTTTCCATCTGAAAATATTTTGAACTAAAAATGGGAAATATTTTGACTAAATTGTTAATGCTTTTGTCCAGGGTTGTGTATGGTGTTCCCACCCTCGTTTTGCATGCAAGGTGCATCATGATGTAGATTCAGAGCCCAAGTCTGTAAATTATTTGATTTAGGCCCTGTGACCCTGCAGAGCCTCCTTGAAACTTATGGGGCTCCTTACAGCTGTCAGGTTCTCCCCTCATTGCAAGTTGGGGACCCTACATACCACAGTATCTATCTACATCTATATGTGCAGGTAGATAGATGTGAGCGTGCATGAAGTTGAAGGTTTTTCCTTTTAGAGTACCTGATATTACTGTTTTCAATGTGATCTTCTCCCCCTCGCTCAGGATTGCCACATTGGTACTGCAGCAGTAGGCGATCAGCCAAGGCTTTTCTAGAGCTACCTAATAATATTGTTTAATATCTGAAAAGCCATATCCTCCCTTCTTTACTGTTTAGAATCTATCTCTGAAGATCATACAATATTTTAGTGATACAAACTGATAGAAAGTTAGATGGGAAGGTCATTCAAAATACTAACTATTGTTGTTACAGAAGCCATCTTCCTATTCTAGGACACTACGTTTTTTTCATTCTTTTTATTTTAATCTTGTGCGATATTAGAAGCAGGATGTTTTGTGCAAGTTTTAACCTTAAATTAAAAAAAAAAAAAAAAAAAAAAAAAAGGTCAGACGTTCATATAAAGAAATAACCAAATCTTGGTGCATATCTTGAGTTTTAAAGTGACTTTTTTAACTGCTGTGGGAATCTATTATAGAACAAACAGTCACAAGTAGCCTCACATAAATCTTCACAAAGTGTGCAGTTAGGATATTTATTAAAATTGAAACTGCACATTGAGTGAGGAACCAGTACAAAAACTGTTTTTGTAAGATGAATAATTTGCTCACATCCTGTGTTATATTAAACATCCTAACAGCATCCAGATTAGCCATTTATGATGAAGACAACATATTGTGCAATTATAATACTATGTACCAGAATTATGAGAAGAATCAGGATTATGGAATAATTTATCAGTGTTCAGCAAGTTACTATACTTAAGTTTGAACACAACAGTTGTTTCAGAAGATTGTTTTACACAACTTCTTTCTTCCACAGATGGTAAGAGGTCAGATTCTCCTTTCCATTTTTAGTTTCCTCAAATCAGGAGGGTGAAAGCCACAGGCTCTGTGGAGCCCCAAGGCTAGTTCTATCCATGGGGATTATTGGTTGGTTTGGTTTTTTTGAGGAACTTTAATGTAACATTAGACTATTATGGTCTAGGTGTGCTTCATTAACATAATTGGAACTGGACCTTATTTATCTCCTTCCAAGGTATTAAGCAGTACTTTCTAAGACTTCCTCGGAACTGCAGGAGAACTTGTACGGATGATTATTAACCATGTTTATGACAGCAGTGCTTAAGGGCCAACCAAGAGTGGGACCCCATTTTACTGGGTGCTGTCTAAACAGACTACTAGATTACCCCTACTCCAAAGATCTTACAGTCTAAATATACAAGACAGACACAGGTGGGGGGGGGGAAGGAGAGTAACACACAAACAGAGTGAACTGTATGATGTTGGCAAACATGTTAGATCCACTTTTGGGGGGAGGGTTTCTAAGGAGGGGTTCAGCTGAAGGGAGAAAAGGGTAAGAAGGGCAGGCATGGAGCAAAACTGAGGTGAAAAGGGAAGAGGATTGGAACAAACAGCCAGTCAGCACAGGGGCAGAGAAAGCCTGAGGACATTCTACAGGTTTGCCTGCTTCTGATCCTACTGGCTGGAGTATCTAGCTAGCTCTTCTCTGCAACTTGCCCCTAGGGCCACAGGGGATGAGGCATTATCTGGGTTCTATTGCCCTCCAGAGTGTCTTCCCTACACAATTCTGAGTCCAAGGGGTAGTGGGTCCAGGTGGGCCCCCTTTTATCTCATCCCCAGAGGTGCAACAATCCTTGTTGGAGTCCCTGACTTAAATACTAGCACTAACTGCATGATTAAATTATTCCTTTTGAATTACAGTAATTTTTTATTTTATCAGGTGCTATTTCTAGTATACAAGTACCAAGAAATCAGAATGAAGATAGAATTATATATGGAATTTGCCATGTAATTACATACCAGTTGCAAGAGTTTGTGGAAAAATAGAAAAGCTATTCCATGAAAATACTGAAAGACAAGTGTCAAAGTTTTAATTCACAGGGTTTAAAGTTGACCTATTTTTCATTTTTAAATTTAAGTTCTTTTTAAAAATTTATATTTTTTCCCCCCCTTTTCCTTTTGAAGATTATCTTAAAAGACAGGGGTGGTGGGGAAGGGAGAAGAAATAAGAATGGGGGGAAAAACTACAGAAAAAAATAAAATGTTGGCAATTTTTTGAAAAACAATTTTTTGCCAAAAAAAAAAAAAAAAATGTCAGAGTGCCATCTGACAAAAAGATTGTACTAGACAGGGTTATAGGCACACCCTAGAATTTTAAGACAAAATCACAGAAACAGACCTATGGGGAGTTACTGGAAAGTTAGACCAGTATAATTGAAGCTTGGTCTTAAAGTTTTGCTACCACAGCTATGTCAGATGTCAAGCTCTCTCTCCCCCATCCACCCACCCCATGCCAGCAAAAGCCCTAGGGCAGATACGGTTATACAGAGATGAAGTCCTTTTGCTGGTATAGCTTATTCCATTCAGAGAACTGATTTAAGCTATATAGGCAGAAGAACTCTTGCTAGTATTAAGTTGCATCTACACTAAGATGTTTGCCAGTACAGTGGCACCATTGTGGCTATGCTAGCAAACCCTTCTAAGCATAGGCAGGGCTTGAGAAGAATTTGGCCCTTGAGCCTTTTTACATTCTTCAGTGGTATCCTTTAAAGTCTATAAAACATCTTTGAGAAACCCTGCTCCTTCATTTTTGAAAACAGAGATAACAGCTCTATTTATTCATGTGCAACAAAAACCATTCAGAAAACCAAAGTGATTTGTGCTTTTAGCCTGCATTTTAGAAGGCAATTATGCAAATAATAAATGTACATAAAGGAGAAAGAAGGAAAGCTCAGTGATGGAGTATAAAATATATCTGAAGGACAAAAGTAAGTATTATTTGATCTGTTTTATTCTACCTGACAGATATTATATCTACATTTAGGTAACAACTCATTTAGATCCATGCAAAAGCAAGCAAGTAAATTTTGGGCTAAGATGTCTTACTGAAAGTAATAAAATCCTTTATTCACACTCAGCTTCTATCTCAAGCATTTAATAACTTGGCAGTGCTATACTTGTACTCACAGTATCATAAACCCAATTGCACAGAAGAATGGAATCAATCAGCATCTGCTAACAATTTGTTTTTGCTGATATGGAAAAAAATAATTAAGTTATTTAAGTATTTTTCCTCATAGAGAAACATGGCTACAGATGGGGGAAACCATCAGATAGCAACATTTTGTTGCTACACAAGTTTCTATAGTTTTTATATTTTGCACAGTAAGCAAATGAGATTCCTAACCACTGAATTTCATATAAGAACACAAGAATGGTCATACTTGCAATTGGGTCAGAACCAATGGTCCTTTTATCTGACAGTGGCCAGTGCCAGATGCTTCAGAGAGAATGAGCAGAACAGGGCAATTATTGAGTGATTTATCCCATGCTGCCCAGTCCCAGCTTCTTGCAGCCAGAGGTTTAAGGACACCCAAAGCATGGGGTTATATTCCTGACCATCTTGGCTAATAACCACTGATGGACCTATCTTCCATGAATTCATCTAATTCTTTGGCAATGAGTGCCACAGGTTGACTGTGTGTTGTGTGAAGAAGTACTTCCTTCTGTTTGTTTTAAACCTGCTCCCTATTAATTTCATTGGGTGACCCCAGTTTTGTATTATGTGAAGGGGTTGATAACACTTCCTTATTCACTTTCTCCATACCATTCATGATTTTATTGACTTCTATCATATCCCCCCTTTAGTCATCTCTTTTCCAAGGTGAACATCCCAGTCTTTTCAATCTTTCCTCATAGGGAAGCAGTTCCATACCCCTAATCATTTTTGCTGCCTTTCTCTGTACCTTACCCAATTCTAATATCTTTTTTATTTTGCGATGGGGACCAGAACTGCATGCAGTACTCAAGGTGTGGGCATACCATGGATTTATATAGTGGCATTATTATATTTTCATTCTTATTATCTATCCCTTTCCTAATGGTTCTAACATTCTGTTCACTTTTTTGACTGCAGCTGCACACAGAGCAGATGTTTTCAGAGAACTATCCACAATGACTCCAAGATCTCTTTCTTGAGTGGTAACAGCTAATTTAGACCCCATCATTTTATATGTATAGTTGGGATTGTTTTCCAATGTGCATTAGTTTGCATTTATCAACACTGAATTTCATCTGCCCTTTTGTTGCCCAGTCATCAAATTTAGCAAATTTGAACTGCATGAGACTCACTAGAGAATTTGTCCTTCCAAATTCTGTATTCAGCCTGGTCTTCTACTATGCTGAAGCATTCTTAAACGGAACAAAGGATGTCAGCCAAAAACACAGCAGGTATTTGTGCACTTAAAGAGGCTTGATAAATTTTAAAATGTGTTATTTTCATAGCAGATTGAGAGTTTCTGATCAAGTGAAAAACCATCACTTTAGGCTCTGATCTTGCAACTGACATTTTGTGCATTAAGTCCCATTGAATTCAATTGTAAAAGTGAATTCTGTAATAAAAACAGAATAGTGTTGTTTTTATAGATTATGTGCCCAACTCAGCTTCACTTCCACAGTCCCACTGACTTCAGTGGGGTTACACAGTCATAGAGTAAAAGTTAGCTTCATGTATATTAATATTTTCAATGTGAACAAAGTTTTAATTAATAATGGATCAGATAATTATATTGATCACTTACAGTATAGGATTTCAGAAGTTTTATCTGCACAACTATTGTGTTTATTGACTGACAAATCTCAAGAAGATCAGGAGTTCATTTTAACATGCAACTGAACATTTAGATGCGTATTTTAAGCTTTTCTGAACTATCCAAGCCTTTTGGTTCTATTAAATTGCGTTGTTACTTCCTGTCCTTTCTGAAACCAGAAAATGTTAAAGCTCCAGGGAAAAGGGGGAAAAAAGGGACAGACATTAACCAAACATCTCTGAATCCCTAAAAAGGTTTTCCTTATGGAAAAGCCCTATAGAAATATATAGCTTTTCTATAGTTTTCCCATTATCTTGTAGAATTTAATAGAGGATTGTATTCTATGGGATAAAGTAAAATAAAATACCTATGAAAAGGATATTATTGTGTGATATTTTATCAGTTTTTATAAAAAGCACCAGCGATTGTGTACAACAGAAAAACATGCCATTTCAATAACTACTGAATAAAATACCACCCAATTAAAAAAAAAACAATATATAGAAACATATGGGAAGATAATTAATTAAAAGAAAATGAAAGGATATGAAGGGAAGGTAATAACTACAGGGTGCAAAGGGAAGTTTGAAAAAGATTGTTCACAAACAAGCTTTAATGTTATTTCAGGGGAGAGCAAGCTTGACAATGTAAGACCCACCATCACAAAGGCACAGTCAGCTACTCAACAGTGGAAAATAGAGCTAGTTAAAAATTTTCCAAAACCTCCTTTGCAAAAAGAATGTCCAGCAATTTTTGTCCAGCACTAACTGTAAACAGTGCTGGACAAATAGAGATAAAAATGGCTCAAAGACAACATCTTGCATGTACTCAGGGCCAACACCATGAGTGACTGTATGATCTATAGTGCCAATTTCAACTCAAGACACCTCTTTGTAGACAGCCATTGTAAAGAATGGAGAATATGGAAAATTACAATATAAAAATTGACTTCTTGTATTGTTGGAAAGATCTCTTACTTTAAATGACATGCAGACAATAGTTCCTTCACAGAGGAGATTCTGTGCATAGAAATAATTAACTCACATATGAAATCACTATTGTGGATTTGCAAAACTATATACTGCACATAAAGATCCAGCTGAATAACAGCATGAATTGTGTGCGCTCATGTCAACACATCATGCCAAGGCAAGTCTTAAATTTCTATAGCAGCTGATTAATATATAGTTCCACATTGCAATGGTCATTTGGCTTAGCGAACACTATACAAGGTCAACTATTTCTTACTGCTTGCCAAATGAGTTGTATTCTTCAGCCCATTACTCATTTTTAAGGAATGCATAGCAATAAATGAATACTGAATGGTTGACAACAAGTCTGATTTTAAAACAGACAATTACTTTTTGCAATTACATTTTTCCTCATATTGCTGCTTGTCAGTGACGTGCAGTAATCTCATTTAAATGCTTGTGATTTGCTAAATAAACAGGGTTTATCCCATCTGCAGAATACTAGTAGCTTCAATTTAGGTTTCTTCTATATTATGGAAGTTTATCACAATTGCTTCTGAAAGTTTAATTTAATACTCAGTCACTTGTATATAGCCTGTGTAAAGGCCTGAATATTGAATAAAGCTAACCATTTTTAAGCACAACTCCTGGTGCTAAGTTTAGCATTAAAGGTTCTGCAGGCCCCATTAGGCCCTCAGTGACATCTATGCAACCCCACCATGACCTTGCAAAGTGAGAGGTTCCCAGAGCTCAGGTTGCAGCCCGAACCTGAATGTCTACACCACAATTAAACAGCCCCTTAGCCTGAGACAGCTGGCATGGGAAGCCTCGGGTGTCTAATTGAAGTGTGGATATACCCTTAGTGACACCTGTGCACACCCTTTGCTTTAGGTGTTCACATTGCTGTAACTGCTTGGAATGTAGTAAATAATTCCACTGATGTACAAGATGGAATAGAATCCAGCTCTCCCCCCCCCCCTTTTTTTTTTTCCCTTTTCAGTGTTGGCTCTACAAGAACAACAGTGGAAAAAAACCTTAAAATCTTATTTTTGTCACTGAAGCCAGCATGTAAGACTGAATATACATGGGACCCAAATTACTAAGAAGGTGACATTTGTACATTGTCACTACTCAGACTAGCACTGTACTTTAAGCATAATTTAAAATATGCAAGTCAGACCCATTGTTGGCCTATACTGATAAGCACGCTAAGTGCTGCCTCAGTCCTTTAAAGAGGATCATTTCATGACAAAACCTAATTATCGTTTAATGCTGGAATTTTGAAGATAGCCTAAGTGACTTAGGAGCACAAGTCCCATTGGAAAAAGTCAATGGGACTTGAACTCCATATTTTCAAAGGCATTTAAGTGTCTAAAGATGCCAATAGGTGCCTGGTGGAATTTTCAAAGGCAGTCAGTGGAAGTTAGGCACCAATCTCACTTAGGTGCTTAACTGCATCTTTAGGCACCTGTAAGATAATGTACTCACCACAGCATCCCCCTTGTGTCAGAATGCAATCCTGCAAGGGGTCCTTGTCTCCAGCACCTCCTGCAGGCCATCTGCGTCTCACCAGGTCTTCTGTGCCTCAGTCCTCTAAGCAAGTCACATAAAGTTCAGTCTCCTTTCCAGAGCATTGCAACAAAAAGGTGCAACTAAAAGTTCACAAAGCCTCCCAACACAAGAGCACCTTCAGCCCCCCTTTTGGGCTATTCCTTAGCTCATCCTTTGAATTACTCTTCAGTCCTACCCTGGGCTCATTATTCCTTGCACTGGGCCTGCATGCCCCTTCCTCCAGGCCTAATGGGGGAATCCAGGCCCACCCACTACCCCACAGCTAGGTCTTCTCCTTCAGACATGCTGTGGTTTCCCTGGGCGCTTCCTGCCTCTAAACCCCCTTGTGTTGCTTCCCCACAGTCTTCCCTTAACACAGCCTCCCTTTGGGTCTCAGGCTTCTAGCTTAGCCTCTCTCAGCTGAACTAACTACTCTTCCCTCCCTGGCTTCACTGAAGCACAGCTACTGACCCTTCCTCAGGGGTTCCCCCACAGGAGCTTAACCTATTCCCCATACATTCTCCTACCTGGCATCTGCCTGTTTCAGCCCTATCTACGGGCTTCCACTTCCCCTCCTACCAGAATCTGAACTACACTCTGTAGTTTCTCTTAATAAGACAGTCCTGCCTTCTCTATAGTCTCCCCATCAGAATTCCCTTAGCTTACTTAGAAAGTCAGGTGCCTAATGAATCTTACTTAACTCCATCCCTTCTGGCCTGGAGGCAATCTCAGGTGCACTAATTTGCTCTTAACCCCTTGTCTAACAGGTGATGGGAGCAAGCCCCAACACAGCACTTAAATACCCATGTAAATCTTGCCTTCCTGAGCTTTTGAAAATCCCACTTTAAGTTCTGAAGAAGTGAGGTTCTTACCCACGAAAGCTTATGCTCCCAATACTTCTGTTAGTCTTAAAGGTGCCACAGGACCCTCTGTTACTTTAAGTCAGGGTTTCTTGAATGTTTCAAGAGCTATGCTGATGTTTTTGGCTCCCTCCTCAGCTGGTTTTGTCCATATGTCTCTAATTTTGTCTGTCTCTCTCTAATAGATTCTTTGTCTCAGATCATTCCTCTAGAGGTCCCCAAAACTCTATTCTCAATCCCCTTTGCTTTCTTTCTCTGGCTTCTTATGCTTGCATTTCACTCTTCAGTCTCAACTACCTCTTAAACTGACACCCAATTCTGCCTTTCATTAAAATCCTCCCTCAGCTTGCTCTCCAACACAAACATGTCAACATTTAACTCCACCTTAATTTTCTGCAATTGAATTTAACCAAGACAGACAGCCTTCTACCCTCAGTCACATCTAAATACCTGACTCATACTTATTCATTGCTTTCCTCAACTCTTGACCTAACTATCGCCTCTCAGGTCTGGAATCTTGATTTCATCCTTAATGCCAAACCCTCTTTTGTGTCTCATGTTGAAATTCCAGTCTGTTCGGATCACCACAGCACACTTTCTCATGCACAAATATATCCACAGATAATTCCTGTCCTGAAAGACTCCTCATCTGTATCTAAGGACTTCAATAGCCATGCCTCCAATGTTCATGTATGGCCTTAGCTCTCCCTATTCCCTATCCCTCTAATGATTTCAACCTCGCTAGTCTATATCTGTTTATCTAGGCATTTATACTGCACTCATCACATAATTTCTGAGTACCTACCCCAATCTCTCCTCCCAGCCTCCTCTCTGTCCTCCCCACCCCTTCTTCTTCTTTGTTGGATGTCTTCCATTGTTGCCCCTCGTCCTGCAGTCTTGGACATTCTGTCAACCTCCTGTTTTGAGAAATTGCCAAGTCCTTTTCAATCCTAAAAACACTGCTGACATGTAGATTTGTCCTCAATAAATTACAAGTATATTGTAAACAAGCATTCTTGAGGGCAGCTGCTGGTATCTCCTAAAACAAACTCTTCGACTGTTCTCTAACTGCTAATCCACCTTGCTACCCTTTGTCAAGCTGAAGTTGAACTACTGTTTGTGGCAGGATATAGTGGCTAGGATAAAGCCTATCATGCAGAATCAGAGAGAGAAAGATCTTTAGTCCATGAAACAATTTCCTGGTAGGATCCCCAAGCCAAGGGGAGGGAAAGCTTGAATTGTTTCAAGTTTGAGATTTTAAGAAATGTTCTTGCACTTCTCTGTTGTACTTGCTAGTGAGGTTCAATTAGAAAGTTATTAATAAAAGTATTTAGTATTAGGTAATGATTTCATTTTAAGCACATTTTCCCTTCCAGATGGTACTCTATGAATTGTAACCTTTTATCGTGGACTTAACAAGCTGTGGGTTGCTGTTAATTGTCACTTACAGGTTTCTGTGTTGTTCATAAGCCACTAATGAAACCTGCTGTTCCTATTTACTCACACAGCCATTTTCTAATGCTTTTATTTAGGATACATATAACTTAGGCCCAGATTATTTTTCATTACAGTTTCTGCAGTTCCATCAATATGGTTGAAGAGAAGACAAGGACAGCTGAATATTCTCAATGATTTTCAAGTGGTCTGCTGGTCCCTGATGTGACAGAAGAACACTGCTACTTGCCAGCTGCCTGCTGGTGTCATCATCTGCACTGTAATATGAATGGACAAGACAGACAGAGGGCCTTGTGCAGGAAGCACACTGCCACTGCCTAAACGTAGGTTAGCTGTTAGTGCCAGATTTTGCTATCTTTACGCATGCTGAGTAGTCCCTTCCTCCTTGATGTCACTGGAACTATTCAAGGAGGAAGGGCTACTCAATGTGAAGAAGAGGATCAGTATCTAGCCCAGTTGGGAAGCAGCACTGCTAATAGGGTGACCAGACAGCAAATGTGAAAAATCGGGACGGGGGTGGGGGTAATAGGAGCCTATATAAGAAAAAGACCCAAAAATCGGGACTGTCCCTATAAAATCGGGACATCTGGCCACCCTAACTGCTAACAGCCTTCCTTGTTAGGGAAGCATTGCTGCCTCTTTGTGCAGAACCATTCAGCACCTCTGAGGAAGCTTTGTTGCTGCATTTGCTTTGGAGGTGCAGTGCAACAACTGGCATGCCACTCCCAGGCAGCTGACCAGTGAGAGCAGAGAAGTACAACTGGAAATATTCACTGTGATTTAACTTTTGTTGATTCTTAAAATCCATGAATATGGAAAAAAACTATACAGCAAATCCTTCTGGTTCCACAGTACAGTGTATTCGAGGGCCATTCTCCTCTCAGAGCACATATGTACAAGAGTTAATTAACAGGAGTTGGTAGGAGCATTAAATAGCTTTGCTGAAGTATTGTATAAACACTGTCATGCTGAGAAGAAACTTACACAAGCAGATCATTGAAGTTCACAGGACTTCTCACAGAATAAGATATTTGCCATCATGAGTAAGAAGGGCAGAATCAGGTCTCTGATTATTTATTTTCTTCTCCTTTTTTAAAAAAAACTAGAAATAATTCACATAATAAATACAGTTTTACTAGTCAGTTGTTGATGAACTGGTTCTGATCAAATAAGGATAGACACTTCTGCGACTGAATGGCTGAGAGGATTTGAATGAAATATACACATATAACCTATTTCCTTTACATTGTCCAGTCAAATGAGCTCCTCTCCATCCATCTCACAAAACCCACCACTGTAATAGGTACAAATTGGTGTTTCCGTTCAGAGAGTTCAGGAGTTTTGGGGGCATGGGATTCTCATTGGTCCTTTCTTGTTCCAGGCTGAAATATATTGCCAAGGCAGCATAGAGAGGCGTGCATTGCTGCTGATCTTTGTGCTTTATTTAATAGGGAGTAGAGGTAAAAGACTTCAGTCTCTTGAGCCATCATTACAGCACCTTTCATGAGAACCAATTTAATTAAAATAAAAGGAACAGACTCCATCTTTCTCTCATGCTTCATATCTGAACCCACTTTTCTGCATCTTTGAAAAGTTTGATTAATTTTATCCCCTTCATTTTGCATGTACTATTGCATTTTGGGGAACCAGAAGCAAAATACTCTATGAAGGAAGGCTCCTTCCTTTGGTATTTTCAGCCTATCCAGAAACAGGCAGTACCAGAAAATTTGAGAAAAAGCATGTTCTTGTGAGACTTTTAGCCTAGTTTTGCAGACAAATAGGACAGGCATGCATGCGCCCTTTTTGGTCCTTATCTAAATGGAATCTCTGAACTGTTGTTTCATCGCTGGTTTGGTTTGGTTGAATAACTTTGGGACTTAGAGATGAATATTACTATGCTAAACAAAAGGCATTACTTTTCATCCTGAGAACTGAATCACACCCATAATCCTTGGACTCAAAGACAAACACAAAAAGAAAGAGGGCCTTTTGTATGCGAGGTACAGCTGCTTAGGTTTCCTAGATTTCCTTGCAGTCAGACTCAGTGGGTCAAATACAAAGGTGATACGTAGTGTTTAGGGTATGTTACATAAGCGCACGTGAGATTTTACTCTCATTCACCTCATTTGGTGAGCTGTATTCTTCTTGTCACGTGAAAAGCTATTATTTTCAGCTGTTTTCATGTGTAAATAACTCAGATGAGAATGCTCTGCTTTTCCAGATTTTTTTGGAATGTGGATTTTGGGGTAAAAGAGTATTATGCTGGATTTACTGTACTTTTCAGTACTCCTGTCTCAGTTATTCAATATTAAAGCCATATTCCTCCTGCAAGAACCACAATAGTGTGACACAACATTGGAAAAATTTTATTAAAAGTTGTCTGATAGAAAAATCTCTCCATCAGTGTAATGACCAGTAATGACCGAACAACATAAAAAGACATTCAAGCAAGTTAAGTTCAGTAGTAATTTTTCTATTGGTTAAGTTTCTCCCCTATACTTTTTGTTGCTGTTATACTAATGCCATTATACTCCTACCAAAGTATTATTGTTGGCCACATACTGCAGCATTTAGCTGTTGATGTACATCTGGTTACAGAACATTTTAAAACTGTTACATACAGACCTACATAATGTATGTGTTTTGGCATGTTATCCAAAGAGAACACATTAAGAGCCAAATACAGCTTTTGATCCCTGATGGAACATCTATTGAGGACAATGGGCGCTGTGCCCATGGATATAGGGCAGTACCATATATGGCCATAAGACGGCAACAAGAATGTCATAGTTATGTTTTCATTTCCCTCTTTAAGGGAATATAAATGTTATAATATTTGTGATACAGTAGGGGTAAGAATGATACTGAATTATATAATTTGTGAATTACAAAAAGTGTTACATTCTAATTTAAAATTTCTAGTATTCTATAGTATGTATTATTTTTTGTTTCTTTGTTTGTTTTTAGAGTCACTCATTATAAAGGAATGCATCTCAGTTACCCACTTCTGGGAAAGCAGCTAATAATGGATCCCTTTGTTTTTGCACAATTTTTACATGTACCTTATATGGGGGACAGCTCCTTTGGCATCTCAGTGCTAGATGCTCCTTAGGAATTCAATAGAAAGCACCATATTCTCTCCCCCATTTAGAGCCAAAGTAAAGAATATTAGAATCCATTATTTGAATTTATAGTTGTGCAGCATTTAACTAACTCATGCTTCTTACAGACGTAAGACCATAGTCTAATCTTTGCTCAGAACTTCTTTTTTGACATACATGGGCATTCCACTCGTCAAACAAAAGTAGAGTACTGTCTTTAAGGTCTAGAATTTTCAAAGAGCTTAGCTCTCATTTAGACACATAAATAATGGGCAGATTTTCAAAAGTGCTCAGGCTCCAGCTGCGTCTTTTGTGATACTTATAGCCAGATTTTCAAAGACCTTAGCAACCAATATGCAGAGCCTTTCTGAAAATCTGGCCACTTATTTTGCTGCCTAAATGGGAACTAAAGTCTTCTGAAAATCCAGTCCTAAGACTATCATCTGTTTCAATGGCCCTTTCTCAGATATTTGGACCATTCACGCAATCCAAGCTTTGCTAAGTGTAGTGGTTGAGAGCATAAATAATTCCTTTCACCCAGGGCAACAGAGTCAAAAGGTCAGGCAGATATTAGGTAAGGCTGCCCTTTTCCCATGCACCCTCAGATATCTCTTTTTCCCAAATGAGTGGCTAAATGATTTGTTCTTTGGGGAAGTTTTGGAAAGAGAGCCAAGTGTGAAGAGATGACTAATAGAAGAAATTTCTTCTGCTCCAATTACTGCTTCCATGCATTTGGCTAGCACACATAAAAGACTTTACTGGTGTAGCATAGCTACTTTTCAAGTGCTTTTGAAATGTTCTGTAGATATTCAAAGCTATGGATGTACGCTATCAGGTAGTTATTTTGAAAGATTGATGAGAGAGAGAGTGGAAGGACATGTCACTTGTGGCAGCTGTATTATAAATAGCATCAAAATCCTTTTTTTTCATATGCAAGTGACTCCATTTTCAAAACGTCTAAGGTTGAACACTGTGCACTGAATTTATTTTCCTTTTTTCCCCTAGTGTAACTGATGACCTCACACGATAAAATATCAACATTCCATTCCATCCCATCATGAAACCAAGGAAATAAGAGTAAGGAGCCCCCAGCCCACAGGGGTCCAATCTCCTTATTTGCCAATATCCACATCTTTTAACATTTATAGTACATCTTTTTAACAGTACATATATTTTAATTTTCAGTACAGATACATGTAGATTTACTGCCATTTGGTACAGTGTGTGTTCAGAGTTATTCAAAAGCATCTACTAAAAGAACCATACAAGAACTGTTTTTCTCCCTCATGGCTAGATTAATAGATTTTAAGGACTGAAGGGACCATTAGGATCATCTAGTCTGACCTAACATAGGCCAGGGAATTTCACCCAGTGATTCCTGTATCAATCTCAATGCTCCTAACCCTAACATAGCCACACATGGTATTAAGAGAAATAAGGTCCCTTCAGCCCCACTGTGTAAATGCACTAGGGCTAGTAAGATCTTGGGTCAGAGTCTCCATACCAGATGCTCCCTCCAGAGGACAGATTGGTGGAAAATGGGGCCTGGTCTACACTTAAGTAGACCTAGCTACATCGCTGAGGGCTGCAAAAGCTTTCATGCCCTGTTCAACCTTTAGGTTGACCTAATCTGCACTGTAGATGCAGCTTGGTCAACAGAAGAATTCTTCTACAACTACAACCTCTCGAAGGGGTGGATTTTCTACAGTGACAGAAAAAAACCCTTCTGTTGCTGTAGTAAGTGTCTACACTACAGTGCTACAGAGGTGTAGCTGCAGCTGTGCCACTGTACTGCTTGTAGTGTAGATACACCCTGGGTGAAATTTTGACTCTGGCCTCCATGCACCAGCCAGCATTGCTAGCTGCATTTTTTTCAGAGTTGCAGTTAATTTATGTCCCTCCTGGAGAAAGATGGGAGTATGGAGAGGAATTGTAACTCTCAGCTACTTCTGGGTGGTACACAGTATATACCATCCCTTACACCCTCTGACCTTCAGGGTTTATCACCAACTATCAGTGGGCTAGATCCCAGCTGCCTTGTGGCGCCATTGCATTCCTATGTCACTCATGGCACATCTCTGCATCACACAGGGAGTTCCAAGGTGTAGCAGGAGCAAGAACATAATGTGCTCCAGTGATCCCAATTGCTGGAGTGACTCCTTGGGAGCCCCTATCCTCTGGCACAAGATAGAAAGCTCTAACTTGCACTGGGAGCCAATTTGGCCCCTGAAAGCTTCCATGATTTGGAGCTGAATGGTGGCCCACTATCTCCAGTCTGTGGTGCAAATTACATGAATCAGAATTACCTGTATATTTCTATGAAGATATCTCAGAATTAAAAACTACAGAGAAAGTATGGACCAGACAGTGTCTGAATTTTGCCAAGCTTTTCCACTTTCCAATTTATATAGCTGTAATCATCGGTGTATTAACCAGGGAGAGTTAATCCAATACAGAGTTATTCAGTTCATGAGCAGTAAATGTGGGCAATGAATATCAAAATCTAAAGACCTGTTACCCTACTGATTATGATTTATTATACTGCTATTTACTGTCTCAAGAGCCCTCTTTACATTTCTCATAACAAATCTTAATGTATTCAGAATAACCTTAGTATACATGTCTTTCTTTCTGTCCTTGAAGCACTTCTTTCCTACTGAAATGAGCTTGGTGGGCCATATACCATTCCAGAGTATATTATCTACAGATGACCAAAATCGCTTTGGTTTTTGCAAGTGGAGTCTCACAGGCATGAGCCAGAAAACATTCAGCTTTTTAAGCAAGTGAGGGTATGTCTATTCTGCAATTAAAAACCTGTCACTGGCCCGTCCGTGCCAGGTGACTTGGGCTCACAGGGCTTGGACTGTGGGGCTGTCTCACTGCAGTCATAGGCGCGGGAACTAGGGGTGCGGGGAGTGCTGAACACCCCCCCTGGATTTTGTGCAGGGTCCCGCCTGCCATGCCACACCCAGGATCCCAGTGCTGCTGGCTCCGCACCTGGGGTCCCGACTCACGGCTGCTGGACCCGCGGCTGGGGCTCTGTTCCTGGCCCCTCACGCGGGGTCCCAGCTGCCACCTGCCCCGCTCCCAGGGCTCTGTTGCTGGCCCCACACCTGGGGGCTCAGATCCCAGCTGCCACTGGCCCCACACCGGGGGCACACAGGGTCCCAGCCGTGGCCCCTTACCCCTGTCCGCATCCCCCTCCCCCAGCCTCAGCCCCGCTGCTGGCCCCAGCTCTGGGAGTTCAGGAGGCACGGATAGAAGTAAGGGGGGGGTGAGGTAAAAAGTTTGGGGCGGCGTCCACTGGCTTTCAGCACCCCCAGGCTGAAGTGCAGGCTCCAGGACCCTGCAAGGTGGGAGGATCCCAGGGCTCAGGCGAAGTCTACACTGCAATGAAAAAGCCCCAAAGCCTGAGCCCAAGTCAGCTGGCATGGGCCAGCTGCAGGTTTTTAATTGTATGTAGACATACCCTGAAGGGGATTTTTTTTTTTTTTTTTTTTTTGCATTAAGCATCTTGCTTAAATACAAGTTTCCTTAGAAAAACCCTAGTGGTCTGCAGCTGGAATGTAACCAGTGAAGTTTTGCATTTGCAATTCCCTATTTTTCCTGAAACAGAGAGAATTTGATTATTCCCCCAACCCTATGCGCTGTGGCACAGTTTGATATTAAGGGAACACAAGAAATGTGTGGGAAGAATTGTAATATGGTCCTGGAAGGAGGGGAAATTGGAAGGAAAGACTAATAAAGCAGACAATTATTAGAATCTGGGAGTCCCTGTGGTTCCTTAATTTCAGTTTTAGAAGCAAAGCCCCTTTCAACTGGGAATAACCATTTGTCAGCTGGCACACAGGAGGTGAAAGCTACAACAGTAAAAACACACAAATGCTGTAACAGACAGGATATTGTCACCAGCTGCAGTCTTCTATTGCTAGTCTACTTGCATTAATTAATAATGAATAGCCTGTTAATATTAATTATGTTTAATATACAGAAGGTTCTGTTTAAGACCATAACTGACATGCTGGATCACATCAATGATCCATCTAGTCCAGTATCCTGTCTCCAACAGTGGGCAGTACCAGAGCTTTAGGGGAAGTGTACGGAACGGGGTGATATGAGAGAGATCCACTCCTGTCTTTCTCTCTCAGCTTCTAGAGAGACAAAGGGCTGGTCCACACTAACCCCGCACTTCGAACTAAGATACGCAACTTCAGCTACGTTCTTCACGTAGCTGAAGTCGAACTATCTTAGTTCAAACTTACCGCGGGTCCACACGCGGCAGGCAGGCTCCCCCGTCGACTCCGCGTACTCCTCTCGCCGAGCAGGAGTACCGGCGTCGACGGCGAGCACTTCCGGGATCGATCCCAGAAGAGCGATTGCTTACCACCGGACCCGGAGGTAAGTATAGACGTACCCAAAGTGGGTGAGGTAATATCTTTTATTGGACCAAATTCTGTTGGTGAGAGAGAGAACCTTTCAAGCTTACACAGAGCTCTTCTTCTCTGCATACTTCCCAGCTTATGGCAGTCAGCATTTTAGGGTCACCTGCATGGGTTACATGGGGTTACATCCCTGACCATCTTGGCTAATAGCCATTCATGGACCTATCCTCCATGGACTTTTTTTTTTTTAACCCAATTATACTTTTGGACCCAATTATAATTTTGGCCATCACAACATCATGTGGCAATGAGTTCCACAGGTCAACCGTGTATTGTGTGTAAAAATACTTCCTTTTGTTTGTATTAAAGTTGCTTGCCTATTAATTTCATTGGGTGACCCCCATGTTTTTGGATTGTGGGAAAGAGTAAATAACACTTATCTCTTCACTTTTTCCACCCCATTCATGATTTTATAGACCTCTATCATATCCCTTCTTGATCATCTCTTTTCTAAGCTGAACAGCCCTAACCTTTTTAGTCTCTCCTCATATGGGAACTATTACAAACCCCATATCATCTTCGTTGCCCTTCTATGAACCTTTTTCCATATCCGCTATATCCTTAACAGCCTTTCCAATCTAGTGCTCCAATCCTGCAATTTATAACATGCAAGCCATCCGGCACCCATGCAAAAACCCACTGAAGTTAATGAGACCATTTGTGGATGCAGGAATCTGCCCACACATTATAAATCGCAGCATTGTGGTCTAGGACTGGAGTACAGTGTGTTCCTAAGCAATGTGGGGGCACAGTGGTCTAGCGGTGACAACAAAGAGCCAGGAACCAGAAGAGTTCTGGCCTGGGTTGCCATGAAGTCATGAGCATTTTCCTTTTATGTGCTTCTGAACAAGAAAACAGATTAGAACAATGATTTTTAAACAATAGCATCGGTGTAATTAAATAAACAAATGCAAAAAATATTGTCATTGTCAAAAATTAAAAAGGATCTCAACAATGAAAAAATTAGAGAGATTGTTATATTTCTAGAAGTTAAATTGCAGATGATTTAAATTACTATAAAGTGGATATTGGAAGCTCTTGCATTTAGTGTTTAAGGCAAAAGTCAGAATACAGCTCAAATTTGGGCTGAGCTACAAATTCACTCTGTGATCTTGAGCAAGTGTCTTGTCCTCCTTGTGTCTCTATCAACCCAGCTGGAAGACTTGGTAGTAAAAAAACCACCAGCATTTCAATGAGGTCAGATGCTGTGTTTAAGTTCAGTTCTCCTCAGTACATACGTTCCAAATAATAGCTGAATGAGAAGACATATCCCTGATGGCTGGGTTTTAGACATGTATATAACATTTTGTAATCTTACATTTTGCTTATGTTCCAATAGCTAATGAGAATCCAAAAGAGCCTCTTTTGGGATTGGAAGGAACCCCACAGGACTGTTTATTTTATCCCTAATGAAGGTAATACAGGGTTAAAACAGAACAATGTTGATGTCATCTTATCTACAAAACCAGATGATCATATTATTTATCATTATATATTTACTCTGCAACATACATTGCACTACCTATATTAGTCAGTGAGTATACAATGACTGCTTCTTCTTATATGAAATACAATTATTTTGCTGTTACCTTGCCCTTCACTGGTCTCTGTTTCCCTGTCCCCTAGGGTTGTTTTGTTTTATTCTCTTTACCTGTTGGAATGTTAACCTCTTTGGAGGGGACTGTCTTCTTCTGCATGTACAGTGCTGGTTGAAGCTGAATCTGAGCAAGACAGGGATGATGCTGGTGTGTGGAGGAAAGCACTCTGAGGAATTTAGAGCCGCAGTACAGTTCTCTTTGGTTGAAGGAGCCCATCACATGCACTGAATGAAGCAGGGATGCTGTGGAAAAAATAAGGATCCAATCGTGTAATTAAAGACTATCATAATGTATAAGAACTAGGGGGACAAATTCAGGTGCCACAAGAAACTGACATTCTGGTGTTTCCTAACCTTTGAGTGCTTGACTTTGTAACCATAACCTTTTTTTAACATTTTTTTGGATGTAATATAAATACATGATATAAAGCAATACACGTCAGCTGTAAGCTTTCATACAGCCTGCAGGATACTATGCAGTCCCATATTTCCTGTTGATTCTCAGAGATTCTGACATACTGGGAACTCTGAAAGACCGAGTCGGAATATACAGCCCTAGAGGCTAGATTGCAGCAGTATCGGTACTGTGTTTGTTTTTGAAATGATTTCTTGTTGTTTGTTAAGGACATGATTGAGAACCCCTTGCTCACCTGGAGTAGTACTTTACTAGGAATGCAGTCCCTTTGATTTGATCAGGACTACCTGAATAGTAAGGCACAACTGAAGGTGAGTATGGAGTTCCCACTCCAGTAGTAAATAACTGAGGGCTTGTCTACATTTAAAAGGCTGCAGCTGCAGTGGTGCAGCTGCACCGCTGTAGCATTTCAGTGAAGATGCTACCTGCACTGATGAGAAGGCTTCTCCACTCTGCGTATGTAATCCCCCTTCCCAAAAGCCAGTAGCTATGTCAACGGGAGAAGCCTGCTGTCTACATAAGGAGTTAAGTCAGTATAACAACACCCTTGAGCGACAGTTATACCGACGTATATTGCTAGTGTAGGCCAAGCCTAAGTTATCCAAAAACCTCTCAGCCAGAGGGTCAGGAGGTGAGGATGAGGTCATGCAATTGCTTTGGTTAATAATGCACACATTTGATGCCTTCATAATTTTTTAAGCTATGTTAATGATACTGTTACTGTGCAGGGAAGACTAGAGTTATAGGCCTCCTAGAAGTTCTTTTAAGAAAAGATTTGAAGGATCTAACATGCCAGATGGGTTCACAAAGGGGTTTCCATTAATACATTTCTAAGCCTCATTGAAGACTTTGATTCACAATGATGGATCTTGATCCACGTTTCAAACCTGGCAGAATTCTGGGGTGTTTTCTTTGGTCCATTATAGAAAAATTGGGGTCAAGTTCACAATTCAAATCTGGATCTTGATTCAGAATCTGAACATCTCCATCCCAAGTTTAGGGGCTTTGATACCAAGATAATAGGTATCTTAGAAATACTTAGATATATTACAAAGGGAAACATGTACATTAGATAAAGTTCAGGCCTTATTAAACTAATACCATTGAAGGAAAGTTTGGTATGAGTTCCCTTCTTCTGGTGAAGTCATCCATTCTGGGGATACTGTTTTAGAGATGCTTTGTTCTTTGATCTCATAAAAACACTAGAGCATATATTTTGCTTTTGGAATAGACTAGATTGCACCAAATGACAAGGAGTTTTTTTAGGGGGGAAGGAAAATCTGTGCTAGGAAACCTCTGGAGATTCCTACAAATCTTAACTCCTTGTCTTCTTTAGGATGATTTTCTCTATTATTAAGGCACTCAATATATTTCCAATACAATGCAATTTAATACAAGTTTGCTGGCTGAATGTTGCTACCTCCTTGGTTATGAGAAAGGATTTTTGTTTAAATAGGAAAAAAAATGAATGGAATTCTCATCATCCCTTGTTTCTGTGAACTCACACCCCTGGGTCATGAGGTTTGGAACAGGCTAATGGGGAACATTTAGGGGGCAGTCCCTTGTTAAAATATTGGGAGCGCTTCACTCTGTTACTGAGTATTTCCATGTACTTCCTTTTACTTCATATAGTAAATAGCGTGAATACAACAAGTACTGGGTTTAGCGAACTTCAGATCTTGTTGTCTAAAACAACTGGCTTATTTTAAAATACCACTGCTGTATTAAACCACTGGGCCCATCCACTGCAAAGGCAGCATACCGTTCCTTGACGGAGAACATATCAGATTCAAAACTGACACCACACATGACATCCATTTGGTGTCAATGGTTAGAAACAGACATGGGGGAAGATTCATGTAGATCGAGTCTTAATAAGGATGGCTAGAATCATTGCCAAAGTGCTGGGAATCAGATAGATAGTGAACAACGTCTCCCTGACCTAATTCATTAAAACATTGCTTCTCATTTCTGACTCAAGAATAGTACCTCCAATGTCTCATCACATCACTCCCAAATCTCCAGTTACAATGCCACATCACATTGCCATCTAGTGGCTAAGTATATTCACTACTCCTAACAGGGGCATAGATATTGTTTAGGGTTTCTACCCTACCGCGTGTTACTCTGCTACACGCTGGTTTTTATTCCAAGACCCTTACTGTGGCACTGTATCTGAGCATCCACAAAAGCCTTCTTATCTTTCTGCTGCCCCCAGAACGTGACTGAAAATAACCTCTCCCACTATTTTAAAACAAAAGGAGGTAAAATATAAAACAAAGAGGCAAATAAGCTACAATCTAGTTTTCTGATGGTTACATGTGTCTTATATGTACAGTATCACATTTTAGAACAATTTCTTGATTCTAGAAACAATATGAAAACATTCATAAGTGAAACGAGTTCAAGGGCCTCAACCTCATGAGGAAACCCCTGACAGATTTTAGCAAAATTTCTCATAATTGCCAGGCAGACTGAATGTAAGAGAGAATCCCTCCTGGAAATGCAGGAATGTTGTAGGTCAGGATGAAAATGCCTCTTGAAGGAAGTTTGCACTTCTTGTGCCCATGCTGTTCCTATTTCTAGCCAGTGCGCTCAGTTTTTTCCTTTCTGGTTGTGTGGTGTGATACAATTAAAAACCTGGAATACTTGAAGTTAAGATAGTTCATGTTTATTTGGGAAGAGGGCATCCTGGGAATTAGCATGTGTTTTCAGTCAGAAAAAGAAAAACCAAACCTTTCCAACCACAATAACCTGAAAGCATGTCTGTATCTGAGTTATCATCTGGTGCATATATTTAATCTTTTAAAAATGCATCATATTATTAAAAACAAATTCACACTTATTTATTTTCTGGGAACTTGATATTCATTTCTGCATAAGGCATGGCACGGTCACTTTAAAAATTAAAGTGCAGGAGGAAAATAAATGGAAAATGTTAAGAACAAATGTATTTATGTTTTACAATGGTCTTAATTCTCTGCCCCTGAATCTGAAGAATTCAATTTAACATTAATATGTGAGAACATAATTTCATAAAATCACATCCTACAAATCCCAACATCTCTCTATTTTGCAACATTACCTACTCCCTCCCGCACACCAGCAATGACCTATTGAATAGTTCAGGGTATATGATCAGCAGTTTAAATATCTATACAACTGATAGTTAAAAAGCAAACTGTAAATATGTGAATTTCACAAGTGCCCATAAGGAAGAATGAATTTATAAGGCCTGATTCTACCACACATACTCATTTTGAGCAGAATTGAGCCCATAGAATTTACCTACCAGATTTTAACATCACTCACACCACTGTAAATCCAGCATGTTTTCACCAAAGTCACGGATGTCAATGTTGTTACTCCTAATTTACACCAATATAACAGAGATTTGCCCTAGAGCCAAGGAGACCTTTTAGGTCATCTAGTCCAGCCATTTTACAGTGCACCTTGCATTAAAGTGTCATTGTTCCCCTCCTATTTCATCTCACCTCTTCCTGTGACTTGTTGGAAGTGCACATCTTTACATTGTGGGAGATTCTCAGGGTCATAGTTAGCCTTGTGGTTTGGTTCTATTATATGAGCTCTTCTCCATTCTCCCAGACTTTTCATAGGACAGTATTAATCTGCATGCACTGATATAATTAGACTATAGTTGGACAGAATCAGAAAAACCCATGAGACAAACAAGCCTGCCAAACTCATTACAAGTTCTCCACATTCACTTGTCTTACAAGACCAAGAAAAGTCAATGGGTAATTCTGAAGTCAGAAAAATATTAGAGCAGCAAATAAATGTTGTGTGGTTCAGTGACCTTAAAATATATAACAAAAAAAATTAATGTTCTATCTTGAAACTACAGGGGTCTGAGGCAAGGCATTATTCATGGAAAGGATGGCATGTATATTGAATAGAAGATGCCTGTTGGGGAGTTCCATGCATGATAAGTGGAGAATAGGGTAAGCAGAATGTGGACCCAATAGCTGGACCACAAGCTTGTGATTGGCCTGGCCTGCCAAATCACCTTCCCCCAGCCTCCCACTTCTGACTTACCACACTTTTCTTTCTCCCTATCTAGCCATAATGAATATGCTTTCCTCTGCCTTCACAACTGTAACTGAATGCAGAAAAATCAAACAGGCAAGAAAATATTTTTTTTAAAAGACCAATTTGGCAAAAATTGAATGTCACATCTGTATTTATACATCTGCCCTCAACAACTGTACTGGTATCTATAGCAGCAGCACATTATGGTCCTGAAGAGCAAGCCGATTATGTGACTGGCAGGAAGCCTACCATCTCTAAAGGATCAGGCTGCTTGCACTTAGCAACATTTCATGGCAGCTCAGATTGGTAACATCTTTAAAACCTCTTATTGTTCCCTGCTAAATATTAATATAGAAACAAAACATTTGCAATAGTAAATAAAGGCAGAGTTGCGCCTATCATAGGGTGATCTCCTGAGAGTCTTTTCCAGCTTCAGTGGTGACCACCAGAACTCCAGGTGCTCTTAACCACCAACATGCTTTTTTGATCCCTTCCACAGACCAGTTGGTGGGTTCTATTCCAGTTCCGTTCCGTTCTGTTCCCGTTCCCTTCTCCTTCTCCCTCCCCCCCAGCTCTGCCTTCCTGTGTGCTTACATACTCCCAGCTTCTTGGGGGTGGGCTTACTTTCACCCACTTAGCTCCTCAGTTGTGTCTCTACTCAGTTAATTGGCACCCTCTGCTAACAGCCTGTCTTTCAATCAGGTCCCAATTAATGTCCATGGTCGGGGATTTGAGTTGACTCAGTACTCGCTGTTACAGTGTCCTATTTAAAATGTGTTATAATAAAGTTCTTTAAAAGGCCTTGGACTAATATCTGGCTAACTACATATTTGACTTCACTCAAAGTCCAGCTAGTAGTGCACTCCACTACTGACAGAAATGACATAATCTGAGGGCTTTGAATGCTGTGTAAGTGGTCAGGACAAGGTGATTTAATAAAGATGTTTATACATAGGTAATGCACAGGGAAAATTAACACCAGTTGACCACTATATGAATTACTATGTGAAGCACCCATTCCTGTATTGTTTGTGCACCCAATGCTCTCACTGAAGTTTATGGGAGCTTTGTGTGCATGTGGTATACAGGATTAAACCTTAAACTCCTAGGAATAATAGCTGGCAAAAAAAAATCTGCCAAAGGTTTTTCTTTCACCTGTTTCTCCTATCTTAGGGCCTGATTCTCCACTGCGGATGCATCTTCCACTCCGCATTACATATTGATTTACATCTGTGCAAAATGGGTGTAAAATGCAGCCACATCAGAATGGATCCACCTCGCTCACATGGAGATGACTATAGAAATCAGTTCAGCTTATCTCAGGCTCATATCAGCTTTAGGACTGCTCTAAGGTACATGCAGCTGCAATGATCATCAAAGAACTATTTCACCATTGTCTGTCCCCTCGCACTGTTCTGGGCATTCCCATTCCCCCTGCAGCCAAGGCGACAATGCCTCCTCCAGGGCTGAGAGCTTGGCAGGTATAAAGCTGGCTATGCTGGCTCTATATCATTGGAGGACTCTTCCATGGTGGGAGAATCCTCAACTGGCCACTTAAACCAATTGAAGTCTGTTTGCACAGAAGCCGTCTTAATGGGGGTCAGGTCTGGTCAACTATCGGTAGCAGATCTAGTTCCTCATTATTTATTTGCAGTAGAAGCTTATTAATTCACACCACTGACTGAGAGCACCATTGTGAAATGGTAATTTTTGTGCCTTGGCAAGTAAATCAAACAACAGTTTAAAAAAATCAAGGGTACTGCACCACAAAATGTACTTTGTTCCTTTGTTTGACATATGTAGTTTCTTTACATTACTTTACTGTTTTGTAGTATCAGTTGTAAAAAGTAGTAAAGGCTTATTAATACGAGACATCAATACAGCAACTGCTATTAATTAAGAAAAGACCAACATTTCATGTGTGAAAATGATAGGTTGTACAGATTAGTGAAGGGTATGAATTAGTGACCTCCTACTGTATTTTCAGAACCTTTCCAGCACCTAACAATATGTGCCTAACATTTTATTTTAAGTGGACTGTTAAAATGTGAGCCATCCTAGAAATGACAAAGTAGTCCAATGTTGCACTTTGTGCCACTGTTTTATCTGAGATATATTGCTCATCAAGATCTACTTGTTTAAACTTTGACCATTTTATATATGTGGTAGGCTGCCAGAGACATAGGTATCTAATAAGTTGGGTAGATGCTACAACACCAAAGTTGAAGAGAGACATAGTTCTGCCATCTGTACTGTGAGGAAGATGGGACTTTTCTGATAAGATATACTTCCAATTGCAGTCACTTGATATTATGGCAAGGAGCTCCCCCCAAAAATCTGCAAAGCAACCACACTGTCCTCCTTCAAATATCTCCTCAAAGCTCATCTCTGCCGCAATGTCTACAAAAAGCCCAACAATCGTTAGGCACCTAGTGTGCGGTGACTGCTGCTTATTGTGTTGATCAGAATTGTTACTTTGTGCTCCCCCTTCTCTTTCTTGTACCCATCTAGTGTCTCTCACATTATATGTAGACTGTAAGCTCGGTGGGGCAGGCACTATCTTTTCGTTATGTTTGTACAATACCTAGCAACACAATAGGACCCTGGTCTCTAGCCATTACTGCAATAGAAATACAGATAAAACTGACAATTAGGGATGTATGTTTGATTTAACTTCTTCTATCACACTCTGTAAGTGCACGTTCTTCATTTACACAGTTCTTTAGCCACAAAAATCAGAATAAAATATCCTTATTGCAATTTAACCCATGAAAATATTCAATATCTAAGATCTTTTCCCCCCCACTTTCTGGTGGTTCAGTAGACATATCAATATTCTTTTTCCTGTACAAGTGTCTCTTATGATGGGGCTAAAGGTGAAAAATAAGGCAGTGCTGAATTCCATTTCAAACATCCTGATGTTCTCCCTGCTGCTCTAGTCAACCTGGCTTTGGGCAATTTAACAAATACTTTCAATTTCTGTATCTCTGCCCAAGAACAGCGAAATCTACAGCTGCCGTTCTGTGAGGACATCAGAGGGCTGTGTCAGACCCTCTGGAGATGATGGGAACGTGTAAACAGGTCCATTTGCAGCTCATTTGCTATCAGTATAAAAAAAAAGAATGAAATGACAAACCTTTGATTGATTGTTGGCTTTCCACAAATTCCTACTCAGTGGTAACAGCATTACAAATGAGTTATTTCAGGCAGGAGCCTGTGGCTGTTTGATAAAATGCAGCAGTTCTGATAATACATTTAACACAGACTTGGTAGATAATTTTCAAAGACAGACAACACTAGGTCAAATTCACCCCAGGTATAGCTTCACTGATCATTTTTAAAGGAGTCAGAGAAATTATTGTAGGAAATGTATATATTTAGACTTGACTTTTGTTTTACAGAAGCTAAAGGCAAATAAAATTAATGGAATCTGAAATTATTAACAAGAATACTTGCAATATCTAAGTCTGTGCACAATAGCTAAGTTTTCCTTAGAAGCATGGTAAATGGAAGCTGACCTGTCTCTCTATAGAGTTGACTCAGGACAAAATTTTGCCAGCGGCGTACAGCTTTTCACAACAGAAATAATTAAGTGCCTTCTTCAGAATAAAATAATGCATTGGCCCCAGACCTAGAATTTGCCAGTTTAGCAGCAAAACCAGCTTTTGGCATTGAAATGAGAGTTTTCTGCCTTTGGTAAGAGCCTTTCAACTCCATTGACTTCTATGGGCTTTCACCAGGGATAAATTTGGCACTGTATTTATAAGGACATGAGATTTCATACAACTGTATATTGTTCAAATAAGGTTATACAGGCTTTATAGAAAGAAGCTATTTTACTTTCTAATTCACCTGATGAATCAGATACAAGATGAAAGTAATAACAGATAATCCGGTTTGCTATTACTGACATAATACAAAGTCTATGCTGACACATTACCTGGGTACCCTGCACTGAAAATGAAAGATTACAGTAACAATATGCACAACTGTTCTCTTCTTTATTATATTAACATGTCTTTCATGCCATTGCAATGTAATCAGTCCTCAGTATTTTTAATTATAGTCTATTTAGTCATGTAAAAATTGGGTTCGGTTTCTCAGGAAGAAAGGAAGGCTCTTTGTAGTTCATCAAAAGTGCACATTGCTATGTGATGAACACTGTTGACAAATTAAACTACAAGAAGCAAACTTAAAAGATATGAGGTCAGCTCCTCATCTGATATAATCCCTATAACTCCATTAATGTCAACACTTCACTGATTTACATCAGCTGAAATTCTGGGCGAGGATGAAGTTTGGGTTCATTGCAGGACACACATGGTTGGACCCTTCTCCAAACTTTATCCAGATATCCAAACCACATAAGCCTCTAAAATTGATCTAGGAATTTTGTAAGAATAAACATTTTTTCAGAATTTCTTGTTGTTCCTACTTCAGGTAGGCCTTCATGGTAATTCATCACCCTGGGCTCATGACTACCTGCTGTGAAAACAATTCCCATTGATGTTAATGGGAGTTATTGGCATTCAGCCCCTTCAGGAGTTGCTTATCACCTTGGAGTACTGAGAACCACAGTGCACAAATAAACTAACCAGTTGTGATGGACCCAGGATACACAAGTCAGATCCATATTCAAATCAGAATGTTTCCATACCTCAAGGATGTTTGGATCTTGAGTTTTGGGTAGGCCGCATTCACATCTGAGGTCCAACTCCTTATTCACTTTTTACTCAGTCCTTACTCAGCTAGAACTCAATTCCACCTCATTCTACTCATGGTATGTGCAGGATCTGAACTTGGGACTAGTCTTTACAAGTGCAATATAGAGATTGTGCTGCTTAGCAGTTGGAGAGTGTATTCCCCCTCCTCCCATCACACCTTTTCCTTCATTTGCAGCAGACCCTGCCCATATCAAAACCATTAAGTGAAATTGTGAAGGCTGTGGGGAGGGGGGGATTGCCTCATCTTACAATTATTCAATGGGCATCTCAGATTCAGGGGGACCTCAGTCCCAGGGGACAATTCTGCAAAGAACTGTATGAGAGTACTAACCAGTGCTAAATGTCCCATTGATCCCATGAGAAAGCTAGTTGAAAATATGTAAATAAATTATTCAGTGAGGTTTTTCATTATTCACTCAGATTAAAGAGGTGGGTAAATAGTTCATTTTTATGCTTACACACACACACATACATCTAGATAGATAGATGTACATTAAATGAATTGTAAAAATTTTCAAATAAAATATTCACATTTTTTCTCATTCTTGTAGCTCTTTTCCATGGCATATTTCTAGGAAAAAGTCTTGTGATTAAAGCACGGGGCTGGGACTCAGAAGATCCACATTCAATTCCCAGTTCATCCACAGACTTTGTGTGTAACCTTAGGCAAGTTAGAAATGGCCCAATTTTCACAGCTGCAGTGTGCATGCAGATCCTATTGTCTTCTGTGGGAACTGGGATTGTTCAGCACCTCTGAAAATCAGGCCATAATCTCTCTATGCCTCAATTCCCCAGCTTTAAAATAGGGATAATTATATTTCTTTACATCACAGGGATGTTGGGAGGATACTTGTAAGGAGCTCAGATCCAATGGCAAGCAGGTCCTGACAGCACAGTACCCAGATAGACTGACCATTTGTAAGAAGGGTGTGAAATTTAAATGGGAGCTAACTCAGCACCCTGTCACTGAGATCCCTACCAGATTATATTAATTGAGCTCTGACTGAAAGACAGGCAGTTGGCAGAGGAGGCCAATTAACTGAGTGGAGATACAGCACAGGGGCTAATTGGGTGGAAGTATCCCCAGCAGGTAGACCTACATAAGCAAACAGGAAACAAGTGCTAGGAAGAGCATAGGAATCTTGAAAGAAGGTAGAAGAAGATAGGAGTGGTTACTTCTATTGCTGTACCCTTTCTCAGACGCACGTGGGGAAGTTGGCTGCTAAATGGAAATATAACATATAATAAAGTATGGTGGTGGGTAAGAAGATATGGAGTGATTGTAGTCA
This sequence comes from Terrapene triunguis, assembly GCF_002925995.2. Taxonomy (NCBI): domain Eukaryota; kingdom Metazoa; phylum Chordata; order Testudines; family Emydidae; genus Terrapene; species Terrapene triunguis. The sequence goes on along the minus strand of NW_020664417.1, from coordinate 3,537,794 downwards.
GTTACTGAGGTTGGAAAGGACTCTTGAGGGACTATCCCATGATAGGCACCTAACTCTCTTAGGCTCTTAAAAATCCCATCTGAAAGCCTGATAGTCTCTACTAATTCATAAGGTTGAGTATTTACTGCATTACTGAATTTAAGCTATGATTAAAACATCCCAAATATGCTAATTGTTACTTCATTTCACAAATAATTCCAGTGATTGTCTGATAGTACAAGATCTTAGTCTGTCTAATAATTCATTCATTCATTTTGACAACGCTTGATAGAATATCTCATTCCCAGCTGGGAAATGCTTGTAGCCAGGCCACCACTGTATGTATTAGAAATTCAGAAGCATGAATGAAAGCACTGACACATATAAAACAGCATGTCACATTTTCTCTTGCTATTAGCTCTCCAGCTAATCTTTCTAAAATGTAAAATGGATGCAGATCTCGTTCTGCCTTGCTTTTTCTGGAGATTATTTACATGAAATGTTCGTCAGCCATTAGTTCATAATATTCGCACACAAAACCCTCAAACAAGGCAAAATGCTGGACAGGATTAAAAGAAACAGAGAGAGATACAGATAAGCATATATGGCTATGAGTGAACAGCCTGTTTTTGCTTCCTCTCCTGGAATTATTCTTCCTTGGATTGTGCCTCACCTCAGTTTTTTCTTTTAGTAATGAAATAGCCTGCTTCTCTAATTACATATTATTTTGAAGCATCATCAGACTGAAGCCCTATACAAGATAGAATGTGCCCAGGAGCAGAAGCAAAACTACTTTTTTAGAGCCAGGAACTCACTAGTGTATTTCTCTGTACCAGCTACCGAAAAAATATTTTGTTCTATATAATTATTTTATTCTGTATAATTTTGTATATGAAACATATGTAATTAGAAAAGCAGGTTATTTCATTACTAAAAGAATCAACTGAGGTGAGGGGCAATCCAAGAAAAAAAAAGATATATATGTATTAATTTCTCTCCCTCCACATACATATAAAAATAAGATTCCAGGATTGTCACTCTGTCCGTGTGTCAGTCTGAGGCCTAGAATGTCTGAACAAGTGTGAAGTGATGGAATCAGCTACAAGCATGGTCAAGAGCTCCTTTTGTTTAAAATATCACCATGTTCAATCATCACTGGGATTCACGGTCTGTTACCATCGAATTTCTAAGTTCTCAGCCATTTTTGGTTGTTTAACACTTTATGAATTACACCCATTTGACATCACACTCCCATATACACTTCCAAATTCCCATTCATTTAGATATATGGGAGTTTAGAAGGTTAGTCAGCATGAGCCATCAATGACCCCACTTCAGTTTGGAAAGCTTATTCCCGGAAAGCCAGCAATTTTTTCAGGACCATTTGTAATTCCTACCATCTTTGTATACATTATAGTCCTGATTGCTTCACGAACCTCTGCCACAACATTTATTGATTAATATATTTTTTAATTAAATGCTATTAATCGGATAGACATAAATGCAGTCAGTATTAGGTGATGAGTGTAGTTATGGATGGTTTATGAAGCCTTTCCATGGTTAGGTCATTAGTTTGAATCCATTCCAGGCTGGCCTTGATCAAAAGTTGTTATTTTGTGGTGGCTGTTCAGTAGCCTATGTGAAGTGAGTTAGTGTTTGGAAGTCAGCAAGTATCTGCTATAGTTGGCACTAATTTATAACCTTTTTTAAAATTTCTTTAGTCCTGCATATCTCTCATTGAAAATGACAGTATACATTTTCCATACAATCTCCAAGTGGCTTTTCCATTTATGCCCATGCATTTGCATGTGTAACCAGATGCCCATGCAATTACTGTATTATCCTGAACTACTTGATTTGCAAGCACAAATAAACTACTTTTCTGTTCACATGTTATCTGCAATCAGGTCATGATTTTTACAGATTTCTTAGTTATTTGCAATCATTCAACAAACTAGATAAGATCACGATGAGTATTCACTCATTGATACTTGCATCATACACTGGTCTCCTAAATCACATGGTATTATTATCTTCTCTAATTGCTTTGGGGTTATGTGCATAAAAGGGCCAGAGAATATCAGTCAATCAAATTTGCAGACTTTGCTCACAAAAATATTTACAGAAACGTTTTCTTTTACTAAATTTGACCAGCTCAAACAGTGATGACATAAACAGCTTTATTAGCATAGACATAAATCAGGGATTGTTTATACCCCAGACTATTTGACAGTGATGGCCAAGTCATGAAATAAATAAATAAAATAAAATGAAGAGTAATCAATATCCATCTCTGGAGATATTTAAGAGTAGGTTAGATAAATGTCTATCAGGGATGGTCTAGACAGTATTTGGTCCTGCCATGCGGGCAGGGGACTGGACTCGATGACCTCTCGAGGTCCCTTCCAGTCCTAGAATCTATGAATCTATGAATCATAATTCCATCATCATGGTGAACAAATATTTTACCTGCCTAGATAAATTTATAGAGGATAGGTCCATCAATGGCTCTTAGCCAGGATGGGCAGGGATGGTGTCCCTATCCTCCATTTGCCAGAAGCTGGGAATGGGCAACAGAGGATGGATCACTTGATTACCTGTTCTGTTTATTCCCTCTGAAGCACCTGTCATTGGCCTCTGTCAGAAGACAGGCTAGATGGATGTTTGGTCTTACCCAGTATGGTTGTTCTTACGTTCTGCCAGTTTTGGGGCCTCATCCTGAAATCAATGGAAGTTTTCATAGAATCATAAAATTGTAGGACTGGAAGGGAACTCAAGAGGTCATCTAGTCCAGTCCCCTGCACTCATGGCAGGACTAAGTATTATCTAGACCATCCCTTCAAAGATTCCACAACCTCCCTAGGCAATTTATTCCAGTGCTTAACCACCCTGACAGTTAGGAAGTTTTTCCTAATATCCAATCTAAACTGATTTAAAAAGCTCCAACTCAGATCTGCACAAATATAACAAAATCATCCTGCTAAGAAGTCTTTCAGATTTGAAAGAAGCTAAGTTGTTAGTCTTTGGCCTTTTACTGAAAAATTCTCTTTGACACTACGTGGGAGAAGGTACTTTTTCATAAGAACAAAAGAATGGCTGTACTGGGTCCATCTAGCTCAATATCCTGTCTTCCCACAGTGGCCAGATGCTTCAGAGGGAGTGAACAGAACAGGGCACTTTTCAGTGATTTATAACAAAAGAAAAATATCTCCATTTGGGTATTTATTCCCTTCCCCTCCACCTCCCTATTTTAATGGCAGGTTTTTAATAACATTGTTGTAAAATATAAAAATGTCTCAACCGAGTCTAAGAAAAAACACAGCAGTTTCACAAAGGGTAAGGAGATGAACTTCAGGATAAAGGTTCAGCACAGCAGCTCGCCCACTGCCCTTGGAAAGGGTACGCAGCATACTCAAAAAGAGCTTGAATGTCAAGTCACTTTCTTCATTATATTTCATTGTAACTATATGTGGGCAAACTTCAGAAAGCTTGGAATTCCTATTCATTACTCATAAGCATCTGTGTATGGTGAATGTAATTACTTTGCAAAGCCTGACTAACTGTGGAAGGGGGTAAAACATACTTCTAGGTCTTCTATAAACATATTTTGTAGGAATCAGTAGTCTTACTTAGGCAAAATTTCTATTGAACTCCATTGGATGAAGGAGTGAATAAAGACAGGATTTGATACTGCTAAATGTAAAGACCCAGCAGAAAGGGACAAATTCTACTTTAATTTACATTAGTGTAGACCAGGGGTCGGCAACATTTGGCACGCGGCTCGCCAGGGTAAGCACCCTGGCGGGCCGGGCCGGTTGTATTTACCTGCTGACGCGGCAGGTTCGGCCGATCGCGGCCCCCACTGGCCGCGGTTCGCCGTCCCAGGCCAATGGGGGCGGCGGGAAGCTGCGGCCAGCACATTGCTCGTCTGCACCGCTTCCCGCCGCCCCCATTGGCCTGGGACGGCGAACCGCGGCCAGTGGGGGCTGCGATCGGCCGAACCTGCCGCGTCAGCAGGTAAATAAAACTTACCCTGGTGAGCCGCGTACCAAACGTTGCCGACCCCTGGTGTAGACCTAGTGTAGCTCCAGTGGGATTATTCCACATTGATCCTAGTGTTACTGAGGTCAGGATGTGGCCCACAGTATATGGTGGGAAAAACAGATGCAAGCATGAAAGTTTTGCTAAGTTTTCAGTGGGGCAAAGAATGTGCTAAACTTTGTTTGTCTTCACAAGTTTTTTTTTTTTTTATGATTTTCCCTAAATTAGTCTTGGAACAAGCTGTAGCAAAAGGTCATGATTTAAGTGCTTTAGCCCACAGAGATGCATTTCCAAGGAGATGTGTGTTTTTAGTGTTGCTAGGGTAACTCTTAATCTGCCATGGCACCAGTCAAATCCTCTGGAAAACAAGTGAGAAAGGAAGCAAAAGCAGGTATGGAAAACACTTTAACTTCATAAAAAGATTAAAACAAGTGTCTAGAAAGTAGTTAACCATAAGTGACAGATAGCAGAACTTTAAGTAGAATGACTAAAGAAAGGAATTAATGATGCTTTCAAAGACCTCCTAGGGCTTTACCTTGCATCCCTGAAATCAACAGCAGTTTTTCCACTGACTCCAATGGCAGCAGGTTTGGGGCTGTAGAACTTTGCAAACAAATCCAGAACTCATGGAGCAAATCTGTAGAACTTTTCTAACAAATCCAGAAGGCAGGTGACACTTTCTTGGTTCAGGATTTGTTACAAACCTTTCATGAAAACTTGCACCGTGTCTTAAGTTACCCACTCCCAAGGGTTGCTGCATAGAGATTTACCGTTTTGACCTGACAGTGCAAATCTGTACGAACTGAACCCAGAATCAAAGTTTGCTCTGCCCCGTGGAGACTGAAGCCACAGTTCTAGTCCTGTATTACTTGAAGTGATGAGACCAGGTCCTCAGCTGACTTCAGTAGAGCTATGCCAATTTACATCAGGTGAAGATCTGGTCGATGAAACCTTCTTGCTAAAAATGAAAAATCAAACAATAATTTTGAAAAGGAAATTAGTTTTTAAAGAGCTTCTCACACCTCAAAGAAACTTGGACAAACATTTTATGTAAAGAAAAATTGTTTACACTGCATGCCATATATTTTCTGAATTTGTCCTCCATAGTTTCAGTTATAGTTTGCCTCCTGTAAATGTAAACCCCATATGACATAGTCCATTTTGTGGAATATCACAATTGTTGCTATGTGGGATGCATGAGCCAAAGCCTGGTCAAAGGAAAAAGAAAAGGCATCCATAGTTATTTTTCATTAGCTACATGCATGTTTGAATCACTTTGATTTGTTTGTATGTTTTCATGATGGCCCACTCTAAGGCTCTCTGATCACATAGCCATGGCATTCAAGGCATGAAGTCCTATTTCTTTGCTAAATTTGGCACCAGTGTGCTAGGCAGCATACGAGATGAGGACAATTTTTTACCTCTTACTCTTAGCAATATTTTTACTTTTCTCCCAGTAAGGCACCAGAAAGGGCACCACTGATAACTTGTTGCAGCGTTTACTATAACGAAGACTTATTTTACTACCACTTGAGTTCTTGGAGTACAAATCCACACTGTTGGAGATTGCGTGACTTTGTCACAAACAAAGGATTGTGATTCAAAATGGGCAATAACCTGGAGGAGTAGGAAAAAGCCTGAATTCTCATGCATATGCCTTTAGCAATAAAAAGGGAAGAGAGTGAGATGCAGGAAGATATGATATACCAGCAAAGCTGTCTCTAAATAGGATGTTGCTCAAAGATTCCCAGGTAGCACCAACTTGTAAATCTGTTAGGTGAACCAAAAAAAAGCAAAAACAAACTTGGTGATTCAGTTCTGTTTCTTTACGTTTGGATATTCATACAATGCTTATCTGAACTATCTGTAATTTTTGGACCCTGTGCATTGAAAGGGCTAACAAAACTAACAAAACTCTGGAAGTCACTACCTGACTTTAACTCCCCCCAACACACAATCCCTAGAGGGACTGTCCCCACATTCCATTTTTTTTTAAGAGGGCAGCAGTCACACAACACAAGGCCATCTTGGCTGAACTCACTGTTCTAAATTCCAGCAGTGAAATTCATGCATGAAATTAAACTCCAATAAAAAAATAAATACATTCACTTCTTCAGTTCCTTCTTCTGAAAGCCTGGATGGTTGTAGCTGTTGACAGGTGATCTCTTCAGTGGCCTAAGCTGGAAATGTAAACTAATAAAGTTTGGGAGGAATTAACAATGGAAAAAATGACTAGTATTAAGAGAGACAATTACAATAATTGTTTACCCCCATCGCTTCTTTTCATCAAAGAGGCAGAAACGATCATTGTGGCCTGCATATATATAATTATTTATATCATATGTTACCTCTTCTGAGAGCTACACATGCATACATGAGTGACTGTGGTTTTGTGCCTTTAACTCTCTGCACTTAGCGGGGAGAGAAGTGTAATTTAACTTTCCTTAGGGATGGCTCTTCAGTCCTGGTAGCAATTGTTAGGAGGAGGTTCAAAACTATAAAAGGGGAGCTCCAGTCAGGTTTCCTTATTGTATATAATGGGCCTGATTCACCAGGACCAACAGTTCTACACCAGCTTAATTCCATTGATTTCAATGGTGGCATGCCAGCATAAAACTGGAGTAACAGTAGTGAATCAGGCCTACGATATATTAATTGATCACAAGCCAGATCATCAGCAGTTATAAATTAGCACAGATCCACTGAAGTCAATGAAGTTACACTGATTTATGCTAGCAGAGGATCTGCCTCAATATCTGCCTATATCAATGTGCTGATATATGTATACTTATATTAACATGAAATGCCCGGTGTGTGGTACATACATGATACATTCAATTTCTATCTATCATGAGCCTTTAGTTCCTCGCACCTTATATAATTGTTGACAACTGTGCAAAGTAAATGCATGGCTTCCTCAGCAGCTAAGCTTGGGCTGAAGGCGGAGGTGGGGGCGGAACTGGGGATGGGGGAGGAGTTGGGGCTAGAGGTAGAGCGGGTCTGGAGGCGGTGAGGGAATAAGAGCAGAGGTGGAGTGGACTGGGCCTGGAGGCAGAGCAGGACTAGGGGATGAGCAAGGCTGGGGGCGGAGCTGGTCTGGGGCAGAGTGGGGCTGGAAGCATGGCGCTCCCTCCCCATCCCCTGAGGGGGCTGGATCAGGCCCTACTGAATGTCAACCATTCCTCCATGCTGCCCTGGGGGAGCATACCTCACAGTTTCGGGAGCACTGGCATAGCTCTTTTGATGTAATATCCATGCAGTTCAGTGTCTGGGGGGTTGCTATTGTGGGCTCCATATTTCAGTCCTTCTCCCCCTCAATCTAGCTGCCAGATCTCTGTTGATGCCAGGGGCTAGGCTGATCATCAATTTGGGGATCCGGAAGAGATCCTTCCCACATTTAAAAATTGGCAAACTGCTGTGTGGATTTTTTCACCTTCCATTTGGAAGGTCTGGTGTGGGGAGGTTTAAGATCAAACTGTCACAGCTTTGGCAGGTTCCTATGTGGTTGGTGGGTTAGAAAGGGTTCAACATGATGTCTCACTAATCCAGTGAACTGCCTGGGAACTGGTGCTGGGCACAGCAATTCATGGTGAGGGGAGATACCTCTATGTCTCTTACAGCTTTTGGCTCCCCTCATCTTAGCTCTCCTACTTCCAGTGTAGAGGAGAGAAGTGGGTTAGGACACTGGCCTTCAGTCAAAGTCCCTTGACAGGCTTGAGGATGTAGGGAGGCATGGATTTCACATGGAGCCTCAGGTTTATAGACCACTGGGTCCATTGGTGCTAGCTGAGATCTGCACGAGTAGATTTGGGTGGTTACTTCAGTCACATAATAGTTTTAAATAGAGTCACAGTCTGCATTTCACGATATTATGGTGTCGGTGTCTCATTGTTTCCATTTCCACATCAGGTATCTTCATGAGTATTTTCTTTAAGACTGAAGAAAAATGTATTGGGGGGCAGGGTCAATGATGGGAAAAGCAAAAAGAACCCATCAGCAAGAGATAATCGCCTACAGAGGTTTGGTTTCTAGCTAGTTTTTTACATGCTTCCCTGGATACCTGACTGATGATGGACCCTGGTGGAATTCCTAAAAGAAGACTCAAATGATTTAACGATCAAGGGGCCACATTTTTGGTGAAGCCAGGTAATGTACTAACAAAACAGCAAGTGCATTAGGGAAGTGCACATTCTATGTTACAAATTGTTTGTTAATTTTAAAAGCATTAGTGACTGCAATGTTTGGATAGACGATGGAAAAATGAGATACCGGTAGCACTGTGTCCTGTCTGAGAAGCATAATGGGTTGTTGTAAGTGCAGGATTTTGACCTTCAGATGGTGAGCTCAGTTTGCAAAAAGAACCATTTGTGCTTCTTTGTGGTTTATAGGCATTTTTCTTGGATTTTTTAAAATAGTTTATTTCCCTAGAAAGATTCATGTAAAACAGTTTGCATTTTCCCATATCCTGCTAAGCTGAATCATTTAGTGGCTTGAACTATAGTAGTTGAGGGACAATAAATTTCTTGCTCTAAGCACACATTCCTATTGGTTTGATCACCAATATCCAAAGCTATCTTGTGTCGTTCAGCACCCAAACTTTAAAAGTTGATAAGGTAACAGATTTGTCAGAAGAAAAAGCACCATAAAGAAATGTCCATGTCTTGTGTTACACATTATTGCTATAGATTTTTATAATTATATTTTATAAATATATTTATCTAATTATATTTTATAATAGATTTTTATACTATTACGGTTGACAGAACTGGTGTTAGCAAATGGTAAATAACCAATATAGAGGTCTGAAAATATCATTGGAAAATCCACAAAGAATGGCTTTCCTCTAGGTGGACTGGAAAAATCATTTTGTTAGTGTCATGTGATTGTTTTCACTAGATTTTTGCTAATGATCTAACTTTGCAAAAACTAACTGAATCTCTTTGTGACTAAGGAAATATTAGCAGATGTGGCTTATGGCTGATCATCATTCTTAAATCCCAATTTAGACAAAATAGAAATATTTTACTATAATACTCAAAAGTTTATAACCTCATTGTGACATTCCTATATCATAAATTATAGAATTATCCTAGGATTTCCCACCATCATACAATAATTTAAGACAGCTATGTAAGGGGAAGAACTGGGGAAAGAATTACAGAATTAAAAATTTTATTAAAGTTAATGTTGAAAATCAAATTTACACAAGTTAAGAGGGAAGGTACTGTACATCTGGGGTCGGGCTTGGGTTATGGGGGATTGCGAGTATCAGTTACAAAGTTCACGAGGTACATACATATCACATAACCAGAATAGATCCAGATTGGGGAGTGGGAGTTTTTAAAGCGTCAGTGGATAAGTGGGCTCAGGTACGCCACCCATGGAATGTATTAAGAGTCCAAGTCGATATTGGCGTAGAGAATAAGTACATGGGTGGCGTGCATCCCTCAGTTTGTCAGGGAAGGAAGTGGGTTATTTTCCTGGTCAGTGTTCTCGGTTACTCGACCTGGTACTGGCAGTGTCCCGTAATGTGTTCCGTGTAGATGTCTCTGGACCACCTGATGGTGTCAGACACCATGAGCTGTCTCATGAGCCGGGCGTAGCATCGACCGACTCCGCACGCTCTCAGTACCGGCTCGTTGTGGGGGTCCCATGCACCCAGGGCTCCCACGACCAGGGCATGTATCTGGACCTCATAGCCCTGGGCTCTCAGGGTGTCAGCCAGCGGGGTGTACTTCAGCACCTTCCGTGCTCGGGCCTCATGGAAGGCCGGTGACCTGTTTTCAAATGGCACTGTGACGTCTACTATGAGGACCTTCTTCTTTTCCGTGTTGGTCAGACGATGTCGGGTCGCAGTCGGATGTCTGTCCCGGGGATGGTGGAGTCGACGGTGATCTTTCCCAGGGATGGCGGGATGGCTTTCACCAGTCGGTTCTGGATGGCTTGTGGCGGTGCTGCCAGGCTCCAGAGTGCTGTTTGCATCCACACAGGACGTGGGGCAGGGTCTCGTTGGCATAGCCACACTTCCTGCAGCGCTTGTCCCGGTTGCTGTGGCGGATGGCTCCATTGAGGGGAACACAGTTGAGTCGGGCATGGTGGACGAACCGCCAGTCGGCGAACCTGGTGAAGCTGCCCCCGGGGAGGAAGTGGTTGCTGGCATCCCACTTGCTGGACACCTCGAACACCTTGCCCTGGTCCGGCTTCCGCTTGAGGTTCTCGGCATAGTGGCAGTGGATGGCGTCTTTCAGGGTCCTTTCCAGCATAGTTCTGGCAGTTGGGGTGATGATGGTGTGGTCCGGGGTCTTTATGCATGGCACCAGTATTCCCAGCTCCCGGCGCTCCTCGCACCACTTCCAGCGGCAGTCAATCCTCTTTCCCAGGTGTCTCGAGGCGTTGCGGGTGCGGGACCAGAGAGAGGACAGGTCTCCCCCCTCTCTTCCAAACTCAGCCTCCAGGGAGCCACTGAGGTAAGTGGCAACATCCTGCTCAGAGGGGGTCCTGGCGATGCATTTTCTGACCACGTCCCGTACGGCTTCCTCCGCGATGCTCCTCACCGTCGGGTCTTGTTAAGGGCCATCTGGCTAATGACATGTTTTCTTCTGTGCATTCATGTCTCAGCATTCCATATACCTGAGACATTAAAGCATAGAGAAGTGAGCATTTAACATGAAATAATAAATCCAATTCTTATCAGCTGCCAGGTGAAAAACAAACAAACCATGAAATACACTTAGTTCAATACAGCTTCCAAGGTTTCAGGCTTCAATTACTGAAAGGTATGAACAAAGCAATCCGTTAATAATAAGTTAAGTTCTAGCAGAGTGAGTAAACAAGTGGGCAGCTTAGTTCTGCTGCACTTAACAGGTGGCTACAGTCTTCGTGTTGCCAGACAGGTTAGAATTCTCAGCACAAAAGATTTTATTTTTATTTTTATTTTTTATAATTACCATGGATTTCCAGCTCTGTCGAAAAGGGTTGGCTTTGATACTTAGTGAAGTGTCTCCTGATATGGACATATTTTTTTTAAGGAAGAGAATAAAAGTGACCTCGCAATGGTGCTTTACAAATAGTCCAACTGGCAAAGACCTTTCACGCAGATATTTGTTTTGGTGCAGCAAATTGGCAACAGCACCAAAGAACCAACAAGAGGGATAAGGAAGCCAGTGGAAGAAATATGGAAGGAATATGAATTTAAAAAAAATGAAACATCAGTTTAAATTATAAAAAAGAGCAATCCAGTTTCAAACAGTTTAATCCTGGCCCTTCACTCATAGGATTTTTCCAATGACAACATGGTATGAGCAACGCTAAGTCCTTCATAAATCATATTGTAGGCAGATTATGGAAAAGAGCTCAGATCTTTCTAGTTCATGATTAATTTTGTGTGTGTGCACGCATGTGTGTGCATGCGCTGAATGCTTAGGGCTTTATTCACATAACTTTTTTTATGATTATCATTCTATGTGGCCAAGAACAGCATTAGTTTACCTCCTACTCATCTAGTAAATTATGAACTACCTAAAATGAATTCACAAGGTTTAAGTTTCCCAAATGAGAAGTCTGTAAATGTTAAACCAATGAAAGAAGTATTATAAAAAGAAAATAGTATCTATTATTTACAGTCCTTCAAGCAAAACTTAGCACTTAAATTCTATGGAAATAAGTGCTAAAGAAAACCTAAGGGAGAGGGAGATAAAATCATCTTCTAGTCATTTGCAGCTTGAGCCAAAAACCAGTGCAGTACTGCCATTGATCTTTGGATTGGGGCTCTGGTGCATTAAATATCTGCATTGATTCATTTGTCTACTTCAGAGTGTAGGTTACTTGGAGTAGGGATCATGTGCCTTATATCTGTGTGGGATTAAAATAAATCATGGGTTTCTCCCTTGAAGTCAAGGAAGTTATGCATATGAAACTGATATGAGTAAGATCAGAATCAAGCAGTATTCCCTTATATATTCTACACACTGATGGTAATGAATATATAAATAAAATATTAATAACTGCAAAGAAAAACAAAACAATGGCAAGAAAGGTCTCATTTACACCTCAAATTATTCAGTTGTATTTATGCAGTCACTCCATCACTTTCAGGAGTTACTCCTGATTTATATTGGCTTACATGAAAGAAGAAACAGGAAAAATGAAATTCAGGAACAGTTGAACATGTAGTTCATTGATTTTGGGACTAGTTTACTTTCCACATATCGAAGCCCTTTCTACCAGTGGGAATAAGTAGATACAGTCAGGACAATGGAGCAATGAGGCCACATGAGATTGTACCAAGCCAGTAACAATAGGGTATGTACTAGATCAGTGGTTCTCAAACTTTTTTTTCCCCCACGGGCCACTTGAAAATTGCTGAGGGTCTTGGCAGACCACTTAATAATCTTTCCAAATGTTGTTTGTACCATTAACTAACTATTGTAAAGCGCTCTGGATAAAAGTGTTATATTAAAAAAATAATAATTAAAAAAAATTTGTTCTACAAATAAAAGCACACAACTCATATTTGAATATTAGTAGTCTTACTTTTCTAATGCAATATATGTGCCCTCTCTCCCATACCACGGCAGCCCCCGAGCTGGGGCTGGGAAGGAGGGGGGTCTCTCCCCAGCAGCCACAGCCCTGGAGCTGGGGGAAGTCGCCTCTTTCTCTGGCCGTCGCAGCCCTGCACGTCTCAAATTCCCCCCACCCCCTCCTCTCACCCCACTGCCCCCTCCCACCTACCTCCTATTCCCCCCCAAGGCCACCACCTCACTTTACCTGTGCGTCTTCTCAGGGGCCAGGCACCTAATTAGTGGATCCATGCCTGTGCGGCTCCACTAATTAGGTGGGTGGCCCTTCATTCTCTCGTGTGTGGCCGCCCAGGTGCGCACCTTAGAGGGAACTATCCGTGGACCACGTGAATGGAGCTCGCAGACCACTGGTGGTCCACGGACCAGTTGGAGAACTAGGTTTTGATCACTGTTTTGAAACCACATCAAAGCACCTCTCCTATACAAAGGTCTCTTTATTTTATGGAGACAAGATGAGGGAGGCAATATCTTTTACTGGATATTCAATTTCTGTTGCTTATGGTATGTCTTCACTAGCAACGTTAAAGCCATGGCTGTGTAGTCGCAGCACCAGTAAAAAAAAAAAATACATCCACGAGGGGAGTAGCTACCAGCACTGGGAGCGCGGCTCCCAGCACGTCTTCACTGCCACTTTACAACGCTTAAACTTGCAGCGCTCAGGGGGTGTTTTTTCACACCTCTGAGCGAGAAAGATGCAGTGCTGTAAAGTGGCAGTGTAGACAAGGCCTTAGAGAGACAAGCTTTTGAGCAAGCTCTTCTTCAGTTCTGGAAAACTAACTCAAAGTTCCACAACTAAATACAAAGTTAGAACAGATTGTTTAACATAAGTAGCTAACACAATTTTCAAGAGAACATTCAAGGTGAAGTGGCCTGTTAACACCCCTCCAGTCATGGGAGGAAAGAAGGAGTGGGGGGAAGCAGCTGGGGGGTGGGTTGTTAGTGGGTTACAGATTGTAGTAATAAGCCATATATCGGGTGTCTCTATTCAGTCCATGATTTTTAGTGTCTAGCAAAGTTATGAATTTAAGCTCGCCAGCTCGTCTTTTGAAAGTGTTATGCAACATCTTTTCTCTCCACGGCTTGCCTTCTGGCATGTTTCCTGACCGAGGATCCCAGTTCATTTCCTGCTTTGGCAAGAATTTCTATGCCATCTGAATATTGATGCTGTCATGGGTTGGATCACAGAAACCCCCTTGGGAGCTGCCACCCAATGTACCAAGACTACCCCTGTTCCTGTTTTCCCTGCCAGCTCAGGATTCCAGCACCCTGTCTTGCTGAGCCAGACACTCCCGTCTGCTCCAACACAGACCCAGGGTCTGAATCACTTGTCCCAAAACTGCAAGTTTACCTGAAAACAGCTCACAGAAGTGTGCTTGTCTTTAGCACTCAGATGCCCAACTCCCAATGGGGTCTAAACCCAAATAAATCCGTTTTACCCTGCATAAAGCTTATGCAGGGCAAACTCATAAATTGTTCGCCCTCCATAACACTGATAGATATGCACAGTTGTTTGCTCCCCCAGGTATTAATACATACTCTGAGTAAATTACTAAATAAAAAATGATTTTATTAAATACAGAAAATAGGATTTAAGTGGTTCCAAGTAGTAACAGACAGAACAAAGTAAGTCACCAAGCAAAATAAAATAAAATGCGCAAATCTATGTCTAATCAAGCTAAATACAGATAATCTCACCCTCAGAGATGCTTCAGTAACTCTCCAGCTTTCTCAGACTGGATACTTTCCAGGCCTGGGCACAATTCTTTCCCCTGGTACAGCTCTTGTTCCAGCTCAGGTGATAGCTAGGGGATTCTTCATGATGGCTCCTCTCCCCCTCTGTTCTCTTCCATCCCTTTATATATCTTTTGCATAAGGCGGGAACCCTTTGTCCCTCTGGGTTTCCACCCCCCGTCACTGGAAAAGCACCAGGTTAAAGATGGATACCAGTTCAGGTGACATGATCACATGTCACTGCGAGACTTCATTGCCCACTTGCCAGCACACACATATACAGGAAGACTAACAGGTAAACACAGCCATCTGCAGACAATGGTCCTTGTTAATGGGAGTCATCAAGATTCCAAACCATCATTAATGGCCCACACTTTACATAATTACAATAGGCCCTCAGAGTTATATTTCATATTTCTAGTTTTAGATACAAGAGTGGTACAATTATACAAATGGGATGATCACACTCAGTAGATTATAAGCTTTGTAATGATACCTTACAAGAGATCTTTTGCATGAAGCATATTCCAGTTACATTATATTCACTTATCATATTTTTATAAAACTATTCCAGTTACATTATATTCACTTCTTATTATGTTTTTATAAAACCATATAGACTGCACAACGTCACAGATGCCCTAACCTAACAGCCTATCACCCCAGCACCAACGGCAGGCGGAGCCGATCAATCAGGTCCTTGAATAATACTTACATTGCTTCCTAAAAAACTATCATCGGGATGATGGGCTGTCCCTGACCCCTCATGACGAGTTTGCTTACAATAATGTCACACACGCCTCCACTAAGCAGACTCTCTTTTTTGCTAACTATGGTTTCCATCTTTGTTGTCATCCAGAGATCCCCTCCTAATCATCGATCCTCGCTGTTACCGAACTCACAGCCCACCTCAAGCATATACTCCAAGAAGGCCAGAAGCAGTTTGAAGGTTGCCTTAGTGACTTCTAACAGTATGCCCACTGATCCTGCCAGCCAAATACCTAGCTTCCGGGTAGGGGATAAGGGTGGTTGTCCACCCAGAATCTGTGATCGACTTGCCCCTCAGTGAAGCTGGACCATAAGTACTTGGTGCCTTTTCAGATTATATTCAAGTTACAGCTACCAGATTCCCTCAAGATTCACCCAGTCTTTCATGTTTGTCTTCTATCCATTAGTCAAGAACCCCTTCCCATTCTGTACTACTCTCCCTCCTCTGTCTATAATCATTCAGGGCGAAGAAGAATATGCAGTTCGGCAGATTCTAGACTTGTCAGCTCTGAGGAAAACTGCAATATCTAATTTGACTAGGGTGGATATGGCCCAGAGAATTCATGGGAGCCTGCAGAACACTTCAATGCCCAGGATCTCCTGAGCACCTTTCATCATGCTTACCCTGAGAAACCAGGTTCTGAGGCCCCTAGATGGCACCCTCAAGAAGAGGGGTATTGTCACAAATCAGGGCCTGGAGCAGAGCTAATGTCCAGGCAGTCTCATCAGTACAGCTGGCCTGCAACAGGCTGCCTGATTAGCCACACCACCTGATTGGCTGCAAAGGCTAGCAGGCTGGCTCTTAAGCCATCAGCAGCAGCTCCACACTGGCTTCTCAATGTTCATACCCACCACTGTGCCTGCTCCTGTTATACCTTGTTCCTTCTGTTCCTGCCTTGCACCCAGCCTTGCCTCTGTACTGCCCTAAGGGGAGTGTAGGGAAATCTCTGAGAACAACATGTACCATTCAGCTCGGGATTATTAAGATTGATGGTTGTCATATGTCCTTTGTTTTAAAGGATGAACAGAACCTCTAAAATATTATCTTCTGTATATCCACTGAACAGAAATTACTATTCAGCCAAACTGTTGCAAACTATCTACATAGGTTTCCATCCCACAGCTGCAGAAAAAAATGTCTCTTTGCAATGACACTCTTTCTTCGAGTTCTGAGCTACAGGCTGTGCAGGATGAATAACTGGGGAGGGACTGTTTTTGGAGGTGTACAAACTCTCCACAAGACTGAAGACCTTTTCCACAAGAATGAGTTATGCATTTA
This sequence comes from Terrapene triunguis, assembly GCF_002925995.2. Taxonomy (NCBI): domain Eukaryota; kingdom Metazoa; phylum Chordata; order Testudines; family Emydidae; genus Terrapene; species Terrapene triunguis. The sequence goes on along the minus strand of NW_020664417.1, from coordinate 3,521,417 downwards.
AAAAAAAAAAAAAGTTCACAGTGGGGTGACAGATATCAACATTTTCTTTTTTTGGAATAAGCTTTGTTTAGTTTCCATTAAGTAATGAGCTGTTAAATGATGTGCTGTTACAAGAAGAATCTGAAAAAGACACCTTAAAAACACTGACGGAAAGAATCGTCCTATGGGACAATTCCATTGTACATCCTGGTGCCAGTAGGCATTCCATCACTGATACGTGAACTTGAAATAGCTAAAGCTGAAGATTTGTTCCAGAAACATTCCTGACAAAAATGTTTTCCTGAAATACATAACGATTTTTTTAAACATTCCAATATTTTTACTGGTTTGGTAGCCCTGACATAAGGCATGAATTACAAACTTACAAGTAGACAGAATTCTGCATGCCTTTTGGTGGAAAAGTCAGGCACTGATGATTTTTTCAAGACAGAACAGGGGAACAGGCAACATATATATTGTTTGCTTGAACTTCTTGCACTTCTGGGTGGACAATGCACAGGAAAAAAATATTCAGGGCCAGATTCTGATATCTTTATTCATCCTGGGGAGCACCTTATTTTGTAATTAGTTCAATTGACTTCAGTGGGACTATTTGTGAAGTATGGCACCATTCAACATGAGTAAGTATATCAGAATCTGACCCACTATGAATTCAGCTTGTTTTTCTGTTTGTGAATTGTCTCTGGACAGAACATAATTTTAACTAATTTTTTACACCATATGAAGTAGTTCAACAGTTTTTTGTATGAAAAGCAATATGCCAACTATACACTTGTGACTAACAGATTTATTTGGGCATAAGCTTTCGTGGGTAAAAAACCTCACTTCTTCAGGTGAGGTTTTTTTACCCACGAAAGCTTATGCCCAAATAAATCTTTTAGTCTTTAAGGTGCCACCGGACTTCTTGTTGTTTTTGTTGATACAGACTAACACGGCTACCCCCTGATACTTGACTACTTGTGAGACATTTGTTGTATTTGAGTACCCTATATTCACAATTCTATATTTCAGCTGTTGCCTCACCTAAGTCACATGATATTGTTTCTGTTCCCTGATTGGATGACTTTTAGAAACTATTTCCATTGCTGCCTGAAATAGATTTTATTTCATCATGAAATAAATTTCATTTGATAATTGAACTAATCTGTTACAAGCCCATGCTTTACTCTCCCAGATATTATAAACACACACACACACACACACACACACACAAGCAATTAAAAAGGGCTGCAAATACATTTGCTGAAAAGTTTGCGAATGTTTCTTCTCATGGTTTATTTGTTCAGCTCTACTCATATCATGCATTCTATATATTTCAAAATACACTAGCAATAATAGGGTAATAAAGTTGAAGACCACATACCCATTTCTCTAGGACCGGTTACTTGAGAAGATTTGAAGCTAAGGCTTAGTATATTTCTGCATTTGTATAAGACAGTGTTGTTTTAGTGAAACCACATTAGCAGTCCTAATTTTTAACTCCAAACCAAAGGATGAGACTTCTCATTATATCAAGCTGTGCATCCTTACACATATTCCATTTTCTGAAACCATGCATGGGTGTAGTTGGGAGAGATTGGGGGCGTTGCCCCTACAAATTACAAGCCTCGGGCAGGTATGGAATTTGCCCCCAATATGCGGATCCATTGGCCTGACTGGAGCTGACCCCTCCCCCCCAAATATAGAAGTCAAACTACGCCTACAGAAATCAGGAATATGTGAACCTCAAAAGATTCAGTTTTTATATCTGGGTTATGCTTTTAGGCCCTTAGGGTCTCAGAGTATATTAGAACCAAACCAAACCTCCATTTGTAACTAGAATGAAGTATATTAACATTGAAATAGAGCAGCACAGATGTTTGACCCTATTAAACAAATCACAATTAACCGAAAGGTTGCTAGAAATAAAAAGTCAGGCTGGATTTAGCCTTGGGTTTTGCCACCATAGCCCAGGGTGCAGGGATCCCAGTGGAGGAAAGTTGATTCAGAAGATTTTTGCAGAGGTAAGCAGAGGAAGTGTGTGGACTCCTTGCACAGCTCTTAAAGTTAGTTGTGGAGGGGATGTGGCAAGAACAAGTCCATATTAAAGTATTGCTCAGGTACTCTTTCAGATTAAATTTCCGAGTGGTAGCCGTGTTAGTCTGTATCAGCAAAAACAAGGAGTCCTTGTGGCACCAGATGCATCTGATGAAGTGGGTTCTAGCCCACAAAAGCTTATGCCCAAATAAATTTGTTAGTCTCTAAAGTGCCACAAGGACTCCTTGTTGTTTTTTCAGATTAAAGTTGCTCTTCTCTGGTAGGACATCCAGAGAAGGGTGGCAGTGGACATATTGCCTGCTCCATCCCCTTGCAGTGCAAAGGGCATCACTGGCATAGCTTGTGAGATCTGATGGGAAATGGCAGAGGCTGCAAGGCTCCATTGATTTACACCTATCTTGGGCAAGAAAGGTATTAGTTATGCATGATGAAATTAAAAGGGAAAATGTGTCCATTATAAAGACAATGGGCCAAATAATGAAGTGGTGTAAATTAGCATAGCTCCATTGAAGTCAATGGAGCTATGCCAGTTTACACCAGCTCAAGACCCAGGGCCAGCTCCAGGCACCAGCGAAGGAAGCAGGTGCCTGGGGCGGCCTATAGAAAGGGGCGGCAGTCCGTCTGTCATTGGGGCGGCACGTCCGGGTTGGCGGCGGCGGCACTTCGGCAGCAGCTCAATCGGTCTGCTTCAGTCTTTGGCGGCAATTCGGTGGTGGGTCCTTCAATCCCTGTCTTCCTCTTCGGTGGCACTTCGGCAGCAGTTCAATTGTTTTTGTTGTTGTTGTTATTTTTCCACCGCTTGGGGAGGCAAAAAAGCTGGAGCTGGCCCTGTCAAGACCTATCCCTAGGACTGAAAGCAAGCTATTGCCTTTAAAGGCCTGTATATACAATGGGCTGAGAGCCCTTCAGTTCTATCAGCTTCTATGGTCATTGAGGGTGCTCAGCACCTTGCAGGATTGGGCCCTAAATTCCCACAGAGTCCTAATTTTGCTAGTGCTTTAGTTAATGATGAATTTAAAACTGAAATAAGAGAAACACTTGTCTAAATTAAAACTATTTTTCAACTGTCTGCACCCTCAAAAATATTTTTAAATATTATTTTCCTAATTTGTTTAAAAATCTCCCTTCCGGACTATAATGGCACACTTTTAATTTTATGATGGGACAGTCTTGTGGGTAAGATACAGCACTAGGAGTCAGGCAGGCTGGGTTCTATCCTTGGCTGTGTCACAAACTTCCTGTGATCTTGGCAAGTCATTTAACCTCTCTGAGACACAGTTTCCACATCTGTAAAATAGACTGAGGCTAATGCTTCCTTCTTTCACGAGAGTGTTGTGAAGCTTAGCTAATTAATGTTTGTCAAGAATTTTGAGAGGAAGGCACTATAGAAGTGAAATGACATAATTATACTGGATTTTTTACATTTGGTGAGTGGTTGAGAACATTTTGGCTTCTGCCTTGTGCCTTTAGCATTCCTAAGGTGTCATCTATTCTCTCATTATTTCATTCTTTATCACATCAGGTTGCCATCCCCAGAAACCAATTACTTTTGTCAATCAAAAATGGCATTTTCACACCCATATGTTGATATTATTTCACAATAACACAGTACCTTATATGTACTGTAACCAATGAGCCCGTTGTATGCAGTCTCTCCCCATAGTTTCTTCTTTACATTTTTGCATTTCAGATGGACCATGTTCCCCCTACTTTCTTTGCTTAAAAGAGGTTAAGTAGGGTAATGGTTCCACTTTGAAACAAACTGCTTTTTAGCCTGGACATTTAGGTAATGGTTATACAGGACATACTGATTTGTAAACAAATGGTGATTCAGCAGTGAAGGGAAACAGCCTTTCCTAATCAGAAATTCCTGGGTGAGCTGCCTTTGTTTTCATACTTAGAACTTTGAAAGCACTTGGTATGAACATTCTAAATTAGGAATCAGAATGTTCCAGGTTTCTGAGTACAAGTGTAAACTAAAAGTAAGCACTTGTACACCACCCCACCAGCAAGTGAGCAAGAGAAAGACAGTCCAAGCCATTCTGGATCTGTTTTAAACTAGCTTGTTGAGGCTTCAGATACTTATAAAATCATTTTAGGGTTTTGTATACATATCTAATTAACCTCCCTACTCCACACCATCCTTTTCTTGAATGCTGTACAGTTCCCAGAGGTATACATATTAATCAAAGGTTTCAGAGTGGTAGCAGTGTTAGTCTGTATCAGCAAAAACAACGAGGAGACCTTGTGGCACCTTAGAGACTAACAAATTTAGCTTATGCCCAAATAAATTTGTTAGTCTCTAAGGTGCCACAAGGACTCCTTGTTGTTGTTTTTTATATTAATCAAAGTTAAAGCTATAGCTAGGATGGGCCCAAACCAAAACAACAAATTCAAACATCCATAAACTTTCAGGGCATTCAGATCCTAATCTGGCCTCTCTCTATACTGGGCCAAACCTAAATCCTGGAACCAAATATTCCTAGATTGGATTTGAATTTGCCAAATGTCCCTTATCTTTTAGAGTGGATGAAACCCAACCCTGAATTCAGTCACCAAAATCTGAGGTTTCTAAAATTCAAATGCAAATCTGGATCCAAAACATATGGCCTGAGATGAGTTCATCTTTGTATGAATAGAAATAATTTATGGTGTTTTGGATGCAAATCCATTTAATTCGACAACCTTAAGAAATGTGGTCTTTTATGTTATGTCAGGAGTACTTAGAACACATGTAGAAATCTGTAGAACTCTAAATAATTATATAAATAAAAATTGGGTTTTCTTCATTTAATAATTTTTATTTTCAAGAGCTACTCTAGTAGTTGTGTTTGCCAGGCCAAACTTTTCAGGCATACAAAATTGTTCTCTGCAGGGGATCTTAGCTCTTCAGGGAGTATACCTTTTGTCTCCAGACAAATGCTACTTTTTCATTGTCTAGTGAAAAAAGTACTGAGATAATAAATCAAAACTGGCCGTAATTTCTTAGTAAGGTGACCTTTGTTATAACAATATATCCCTGAAAAGGGAAAAGATAGTAACAAAATAAGTCTTAAATATTTAGCACTTGTTTCTATGTCCATTCTATCTTGCTCTTCATTGAATCTTAAAACACTATAGAGTTTACTATTCTACAGCATCCATCTTATATCACATTATAAAATAAAACCAATTTGATCTGAACAGATCCAATACTCAGCATTGCCTCTATTTCATCTGCGTCTCATTTTTCCAGGGTGGAACTCTCATTGTTTTTACTCGGACCAGGATTTCACCTCAAATGTTATTTGAGTGAAATTAGAGAGACAAGGTTGGGGAGGTAATATCTTTTATTGGACCAACTTCTGTTGCTGTGAGAGAGAAGCTCTCGAGCTTACAAAGAGCTCTTCTTCAGGGCTGGGAAAGTTACTCAGTATCAGAGCTAAATACAAGATGGAACAGATAGTTTAGCATAAGTTAACACATGTTGTAAGAGACCGTTCAAGGTAACATGACCAGTTAACTCCTCCACAGTCACAGGACAAAAAAGGGGGATTAGTGGGTTACAGATTGTTGTAATAAGCCATAATCCAGTGTCTTTATTAAATCCATGATTTTTAGTGACTAGCAAAATTATTAATTTAAGCTCCCAGGTTTATCTTTTGAAGGTGTTGTGCAGGTTTCCTTTGAAGATGAGGAGTGAGAGGTAAGATATGGAGCTTTATGAAAAGTATTCACCCAGAGGTGATATGGTGATTTCATCTTTTATCAATCATTTTTCTGTGTGATTTTATAGTGATAGTCTCATTTCACCCACATATTTGTTATTGGGGCAGTTGGTGCACTGGATAAAGTACACCACATGTTGTGATAGGCATAAGTAGGACTCATGGATCTTGAAAAGTGCATTGTGGAGGTACAGATCATTGCAGCAGTGGAGGTATGTCTACAGGTTTTGCATCTGATATTATGGCAGCGTCTGGTGCTGCTTTGAGTTAGTGCGTCCTGATCAGTAACAAGCTTGCTTCTGATGATGAGCTTGGTGAGGTTGCTGGGTTGTCTGAAGGCCAGAAGAGGGGTAGTTGTGGATGGTGTCATCATTGTTGTGAAAGAATTCTTTGAGGCAGAGTCAATGGAAGAACTTTTCTAGTTCTCCACATGTTAATATGGTCTCAGGTTCTGCGGTGGGACAGAAGTTCCATTCCTTGAAGAGTACAGATAATTTAGTTCCAGTTAGGAGCTAATTATTAATCTTAATAAATTGATGATGTTGGGGTGTTATGCAGTGTTCATGAGGTGGGTCCTGGTACCCTGGTTTCTCCCAGAGATGATGTTCTGTGGGTTGTAGTTGGTTCCACTTTTCGTTTTTGTGTTGGATGGCCATCATCAGGTTTTTGTTATAGTTTTGAGTTTCTTGCATGATCTCTAGGTAGGTTTCCTGATTTTTTCCCTTCCAGTGTGTGGGAGTATGATTATTTCTTGCTCAAGGTGGCCCCTTCTGGAGTATGAGAGGTGTAGGTAATGGTTCCTTAGTTTTTCTGAAGTCCTTCTGCTGAACTGTTTAGCATATTAGGAGTTGTGTGTAGTATTCAGAGGGTTATAGATGGTGAGTCCTCCGGGGATGATGTTTTGTTTCTTGCATTTGCTCAGGAAGTAGACTTCACTCTTAAGTTTTGCTTCCTTTTTCTTCTTGTTGTGGAATTTCCATTTTACTGGAAGGTCAACTTTTCCCAGTGAAGATCAAAGGGATTCAGAGCTCAGGCCTGCAAAGTACTGAGCATTCTGGTCCTGATCCAGCAAAGCACTTAAGCACAAACTTTACATTAAGCACAAATGTACTTCCTATGACTTCAAACATGCTTAAAGTAAATCCCGTGCTTGGGTTCACAATGCTCAGTGCCTTGCAGGATCAGACCTCAGTGCAATTCAGGAGATTTTGTCACACAACTTCCATTCAGATTAATGGACAATGTATGGCTAAATCCCCTACACTCCTGGAAAATCTCAGTGCACATATTTTATGAACTGTACGGCTTTGAACAATTTGCAGAACTCAGCTTGAGGTGGTGGACATGATAAAAGTTGCTAGGGAAGCTTAAGAAAGTAAGCTTCCTAATCAACCAACAGTGGAAATGGTGGGTGCCTCTTAATTCATATGTACAGCTGGTTGGAAAAGGGAGAGGAGGGAAAATTTGTGAAACGTTTCAAAAATATTCATTGCCATTTTGTTTTTGTCTAAATCCCCTCCTCCCCCCAGCTCCATTCATAGACACTGTAAGATACACTTACATGGAGTAAACTCTTACGCAAGGTCAAACCATGCCAAGCTAACATGGGGTAGAGTCCAAAATGTCTGTTAAGCTGCAACGCATATGACATCCTAGATATGCAATGTGGGCAAAGAGTTTGCCAAAAATGTTAATGTTGTGAAAAAATATCAGAGAGTGTTTGGTTTGGTTTGAATATATTAAATTTGTCTAAAAGAAAACAACAGAAAATGTCAACCAGCTACATAGGGGCTGGCTGGTGTCCAGCAAAAAAATTGTAGTGGAGGAGGCCATTTATGTACAAATGCCAAAACCTGAGTGCCTTGTCATTGATATTTATGATACAATGTGAATGAGCCTTATTAAATACCACTGGAGGAAATTATGGTATTTTTGTTACACAGAGTCCTGGAATGGAACGTATAGCAGTAATAATAAGCCTAATGTTTGGATAGTTACATTATAAGCAACTTCTGGTTTCAATGACACAAAAATGTAGACTCTGACTGCTCTGCCAAGCCTGCCAGGTACATGTTTGAATAGTATTTCCGGGAAAACAAAATGTAATGTTTAACTATCATGCATTGCTATGGGCTAATTGCCTTAGATATTGATCTCATCCCAGCACAATTCCCTTGGAACTGTATTGCAATGTAGCAAACTTGATCCATTGTTTTACACTATGTAAAAATGTATCTTGGTGTCTGCTGAAATTATCAGGTAACTAATCTCAAGCCTAGTAGGATTTATCATGCAAGATTCTGAGTGCTGCCCATGAGGTGCTCAGCAACTGCCCATGAGGTGCTCTGTTCCCCATCATGCTATAAAAGGCACTCAGCAACTTTCAGGATAAGGCCCGTTGTGAACAAAATTGCCTTTGATTCTTACTGGCTTTTGTATGAAGGCTCTTTCATAATGTAACATGAATTCCATATTTTAATGTAATTTGTCCTGACATCATAATGCCCTATACTTTGTTATGAAAGCATAATTAGACCCTTTCATATGTTTACACAATTCATGTAAATTTGCATGATCTGTGTAACATACCCACGTTCCTTGTTTTTAATTGAAAAATGGTCCCCTTATTCTTCTCTTGACATAAATATTCTGTTTTATGTCACAACTTAATTCCTAAAAACCACTGTGTTTTTTCAACTTATGTTAAGACATAAATCAAGTGTGCGGTGCACATCACATTTTTCATCAAGTGTCTGGCATGCTTACTGCTTATATAAAAATACAGCATTGTTTAAAAGAAAAGGAAAATGTGACTTTGTTGGTAGAATGCATTCACTTCTTTAAAGCAACACTTCCCCAGAGAAAAAGGGAAATTCATAAAAACAACACCATTTCATAGGTTGAGCAACAAATCTCAGTTTCAAAATTCAGGGAACCACCAAATGAAGATAAGTTTACAATTTACATCTATAGGGGTTATTGTATTTAGATGTATCACTGAAATACAAAATGCAACATTAATAAAAAACATGTAGAATAGTATGAATTTTGTAACACATCCAGTAGAACACAGTTATCAAGAAAATTGATCAACACTGAGACCGTTATCTGCTGTATTTCTATGTCCTACCCGTTGGATTCATTTGATTCCTCCTGATGAATCCTGGCTTTGGGCCTGATTCTCTTCTACTGCCATTGATTCCTGGTTAATATTAGTGACCTGCTGGATTACCACTGGACTGTCTGCTGTAGGTCTATGTCCTTTTCAGGTTCCATGTATAGAACATAGCTTGCAGGCCTAGGAGGCTGATCAAGTCTCAGCAAAGATTTATTTCTCATCTTATCTGGATTTATGCTTATAGTTTGGCCAGGAAGAAGAGGTCCAGCTCTGGATTACAAGATGCCCAGAACAAACCAAACCAACCAACCAAACAAAAAAGTGTTTTTCCTCTCTTTCTTCAGTGAAAGGAGCTTGCAAAGGTAGCTTTAAGCTATCTTTGCTCTCCCTCACTTCTGGGACTTGTTAGGGGACAAACTGGCCTCTGGCATAATTTAGAGTAGCCTAAGGACTGCTGTAAATAACAGCTGGCTGCAGCAATTCCCAAGAGGCTGTTCCACAATCAGGGATTGCTGGAGTGCAGTGGCACTTCAGTTTATGCCCCTTTCCTCCCAGAATCATCCCTGGCACACATTTACAGCATGGCCAGAAGGTAGCAGTCTCAAACCAGCTGGGTAGGGTGGCTTTCCACCTGTTTCATATTTCAGGATAGCACAAAACAGAGGACCTGATTTAGGTCTTAATATGTAGGATGGTGTGTAGGGTTTTTTGTTTTGTTTTATCTGTTAGTTTTGAGAGAGAGAGAGAGAGAGAGAGCGAAACGCACAGGGATTCTTGGGGAATCAGAGAATTGTAGGGCTGGTAGGAATGTTGAGAGGTCATCTAGTCCAGCCACCCCATGCTGAGGCAGAACCAAGTATGCCCATCCCTGAAAGGTGTTTGTCTAACCTGTTGTTAAAAACCTACAGAGACTGGAATTCCACATCTCTTGGTAACCTATTTTAATGCTTATTTATTGCTATAGTTCAAAAGTTTTTCTTCATATCTAACCTAAATCTCCCTTGCTTCAGATTAAGCCAATTACTTTTTGTCCTACCACCAGTGGACATGGAGAACAATTGATTTCTATCCTCTTTAAAACAGCCCTTAACATGTTGGAAGACTATCATTATATTTCCCCTTCAACCATCTCTTCTCAAGACCAAACATATGCACTTTTTTTTTAATCTTTCCTCATAGGTCAGGTTTTCTAAGCCTTTTATATTTTTGTTGGTCTTCTCCAGACTCTAATTTGTCCACATCTTTCTTATAGGATGGCACCCAAAACTGGACACAATATTCTAGCTGAGGCCTCCCCTGTGCTGAGTGGAATGGAACAATTACCTCCCATGCCTTAGATATGACACCTTTATTAATTCACCACAGAACAATATTAGTCTGTTTTGCATCTACATCTGATTTTGCTTATTCAATTTGTGATCTGCTATAACCCCCCGATCCTCTTCAGCAATACTACCCCCTAGCCAGTTATTCCCCATTTTGTAGTTGTACATTTGATTTTTCCTTCGTAAGTGTAGTACTTTGCACTTACTGTTATTGAATTTAATCTTGTTGATTTCAGACCAATTCTCCAATTTATCAAGGTCATTTTGAATTATGATCCTGTCTCCAGAGTGCTTGCAACCCCTCCCAGCTGGGTGTCATCTGCAAATTGTATAAGCATACTCTCCACCCCATTAGCAAAGTCATTAATTAAACTATTGGATAGCAACAGCCCACTGTGGGACCCCACTAGATATGCCCATCCAATTTGACCATTGATAACTACTTTTTAAGTACATTTTGTCAACCAAATGTGCACCCACTTTATAGTAATTTCATCTAGACCACATTTCCCTAGTTTGCTTATAAGAATGTCATGTGGGACAGTGTCAAAAGCTATCCTAAAATCAAGATAAATCAGATCTATTGCTTTTCCCTATCCATTAGGTAAGTAATCCTGTCAAAGGAGATTAGGTTAGTTTGGCAGGATTTGTTCTTGACAAATTGGCTGTTCCTTATCACCCTATTATTCTCTTGGACGGCTATTGTCAGGAATGAGGCCTGTTGCAGTTGTGTCTGCCCTATCTCAGAGCAGCCTGTAATCACAGCTGAGCCACAGCAGGGCCACCTAATTGACCACTTTACCTGACTAAATCAGCAAACCTGCTCTTAAACCCAGCAGCATCAACTGATCTCTCGCTGCTCAATATATGTGCCTGCAGCTATGATCTCTCCTGTACCTGCTTTATTCCTAGTCTGCTCCAGCGCTGCTTGGTGCCTGATACTGGCTATAACCACCCTTGTCCCAGTTCATGACAGCTATATAGAAAAGGAGTGTTCTACACTATGATATAAAAGCTGTTTGGTTTGGGCTTAGCTTGATTTTTTGGGAAAGCTACATTGCACAGCTGGAGTACTGCAGCTTAGAATGCTCAATTCCCAGTCCCTGATAGCTGGAACCTGCTTCTATCCAGCTGCAAAATCTATATGGTACACAGTTGTCTTGGGGTATTGTGCGTGGTAAGGTAGTCATGTCTCAGCACATTAAGTACCTTGTGGATTAAAACCTGAGCAGATCCTCTATTGGTGCAAATTTTCAGAGTGACCATTATGTCAATTGAGCTATAAAAATTTATACTAGCTGAGGATCTGCCACCTAGGCTTTAAAATACTTTTCTGAAGTGACTCGGCAGCCAGCAGTGTTTGCAAAGCACAGATGAGACATTATTGTACTTCATTGTTAAAGAGCTGTTCTGTTACGTGCTCTCCCTCCATTAAAGTTAACGGAGTTACTGCAGATTTACACTAGTATAGCTGAGTGCAGATCCATGCTGTAGTCTTTGTCCTAATTCCAATCCTGAATGGCTGACTTCACTTTTTTCCAAAGTATTGTAATTAGTAAACCCACATGTCTATTTTATAGTGAAGATTAAGGTTAGAATTTACATTTTTAATGCCTACATATTCCAGTTTTAATATTAAATGTCAGAATTTAACAGACTTCTCTTTTTAGCTGTAAAACAAAAGAATTTGCTCTTTTTTATTTTGTTTAGGTACAGTATAAACAGGCCTTGGAATCTAGACACCAATCTGTACTAGGGACGAATGAACTCTGAGCATGTTTTCTTGAATGCTGTCAGAGTTAAAAAGCATCTGTAACTAGCACCATATGCTAAATCTACTATTAGCTAGAACATTTCAGTAACTCTGGGACACCAAAAGTACTGTATATTGGAGGCGGGGTGGGGAGGGGACTTACTATTTACTCACATGCAGAGTGCTAGACCGATCACCAAATTCGGAAGAAGTTACCCCCTAGTGTACTGTAAAGGACTTTTGGGGCTATTTTATTATGTTTTTTCTTTTCCCCAGCTCAGGGTGAGTGAACTGAGGAGGTCTTCTTTTGGTGGACTGGATAGAGTACTGAGGACATTGGATCTATTTGTACTTCTATATCTGTTTTATTAAATTGTGCCTTGATCTTCACATAGGCACTCTTTAATAGATTTTTTTTTACAGTATATAGAAAATATCTGGCAAAACCTTCTTAGAGAAATATTCACATTATGGCAAGTTTGAAAATAAAAGGAAAACTTCAGTATATTTCATAAACTTGTTGGCCCGTATTTCTTCTTTTTCCACTAGTGACTTCAAAGCATTTGTATTTTGGTTAAAATCAGTCTGAGATTAATATTATTTTATGTATAAGAGCGGTGATGGCTCAGTGGGCAGCTGCTCTTGTGATCTCTTCCCCACCAGGCACTCTTTCCAAGTGACAGGCCTTGAACTGAACTCTTTCCCGTGTAGAACTCTACATTCAGGGCCGGCTCCAGGGTTTTTGCCGCCCCAAGCGGTGCCAAAAAACAAAACAAAAAACAAAACAAAAAACCATGATTACGATGGCAATTCGGCGGGAGGTCCTTCGCTCCGAGCGGGAGTGAGGGACCGTCCGCCGAATTGCCGCCGAATAGCTGGACATGCCGCCCCTCTCCGGAGTGGCCGCCCCAAGCACCTGCTTGGCAAGCTGGTGCCTGGAGCCGGCCCTGTCTACATTCACCCCACTTTAGACTGGATCACTAGGATACAACACCTCTTCCCACTGTCCTGACATGGTTACAAGGCAGTGCCTGATATCCCCTTCCAGCCCCTCACGGGTGCACCCTCAGGTTTTGCTAGCTTCACCTGTCTCCAAGTGGAGTGGAACCCCAGAGCTCTACCACACTGGACTCCAAGGTGGCACTCCCTTGTTGCCAACAATGTTATTGTGGCAGCTTCTATGTTAACAGAAGTTCTTTCTAGGAGCAAAGAGGAAGGACAGTGTTCTAATCTCTTAAGTAGAAAAGTGAGGCCTTGTAATCAGCATATCAATGATTAGAAATGAAAGAGGGAGCTAAACATGGGATTTGAAGGAGACCAGTGAATGTTTAAAGGATTTATCATCCTTTTCACACAACGATGTACATCAGAAAGAAACAGAAAGGTAAGAAAAGACCTTTTAAAACAAAAAAGGGACGTATCCATGACCTACATTTACTGTGCTTGCCTGTGTGGAGCAGGGCACGAAGAAGTGGGGTAGTAATTAATGGTATAAAGGCATATAAATCTGTTGGCATTGATAGGTTAGAGTAGCAGTTCTCAAACTTTAGCAACTCAAGGACCCCAATTTTAAAAAAAATTTTTTACAGACCCCCTAAAGCCCCCGCTCCACTCCTTCCCCCAAGGCCTCATCCTTGCCCCTCCTCTTCCCCCTCTCCCCCGAGTGCACCCTATGCCTGCTCCTCCCGCATGCCGGGGAACAACTGTTCTCCAGTGTGCAGGAGGCACTGGGAGGGCAGGGGAGGAGTTGATCCCCAGACCCCAATTTGAGAAATGCTGGGTTAGAGTTTTAAAAATAGTTTAAGGAGCAATTACTTCCCCCCCCCCACCCCCGTCTAAAATCTGAATGACATAATACCAGTTTTGAGAGAGGAGCTCTCTCCGATAGAATGCAAGATGCTTCTCTTTAACTGATTTTACTGATGGAAAGGCATTACAGAGCCAGTTCAGACAGCACTATCAAATCTAGAGCTGCAGGAGATGCCCAGCAGGTCCTCATGGGGAACAGGGAGCCAGCCAAGGACAGATTGAAAGGATGCATGCTATTTATTGTTCACTTCCCAGTACCATGTGGTGTGGTCTGTGGAGTGTGACCTCCTTCATGCTGGAAGAAAATGCTGTGACAATTGTGACGTTGTGCAGTCTATATGGTTTTATAAAAATATAAGTGAATA
>NW_020664417.1:3481124-3507293 GCF_002925995.2 Terrapene triunguis | reverse complement strand
CTGTGCATATCTCTCTATCTGTGTTATAGAGGGCGAACAATTTATGAGTTTGCCCTGCATAAGCTTTATGCAGGGTAAAACGGATTTATCTGGGTTTAGACCCCATTGGGAGTTGGGCATCTGAGTGCTAAAGACAAGCACACTCCTGTGAGCTGTTTTTGGGTAAACTTGCAGTTTTGGGACAAGTAATTCAGACCCTGGGTCTGTGTTGAAGTGGACTGGAGTGTCTAATTCAGCAAGACGGGGTGCTGGAGTCCTGAACTGGCAGGGAAAACAGAAGCAGGGGCAGTCTTGGCACATCGGGTGGCAGCTCCCAAGGGGGTTTCTGTGATCCAACCCGTCACAACAATAATTTGAGCTCTTTGGGGAATCAGGATGTTTCTTCTTTATCAGGAGTTCTGGGAGAGCACATCACAGGTTCCTGAGGCACCTGGCATTGGCCACTGTCAGAAGACAAGATACTGGGCTAGATGGACCTTTAGTCTGACCCACTATGGTCATTCCTATGTTCACCTCTTCTTTAACAGAAATTCTTCACCCCCTCTTCTCCCCAGCAGGTTGAAGATTAAGAATCAATTCAGTAAATTTACCAGACTGAGTCTGATTAAAACATTTTTTTTAAAGTGAGCTGGATGTTGATTCCTGACTTACACCAATGATACTGTAGCTTTAAGGTTAGTACAGAGGCCTCAAGTGTCAGAATCGCCAGGCAGCCAGCTGAGGCAGGAGCAGATGCAAGCTGGAGCAGGGACTAGTTAGTGTGGAAATGAGCATGGACTAGAGTGGGAGCAGGGGCAATCTGTCAGAACTACTAGGTAATGGGAATGCTTCCAGCCGGACAGTGATGTTGAGTGGATAAGAGAGACTGATTCCCTTAGGAGCCTATATACCTGCTTTGGGATCATTTGGATGGGTCCTTGTCTGTGGATATGCTGAACCCTGGTTGAATGGGATGGGGCTTTTTACAAGACCTGAGATATTTGCTTCTGACTCATCACACCAAGTTTCAATTTAGCCAAATCCTGCCTTTCTTCTTTCAATTAAGTGTCTATGAATAATTAAAATACAGGCAGATATTTTTTTCATTGTTTTAGGGCAGCTGCATGTTAGGCCACAGAGTCAGTATTTTAAGTCTGGTATATTTCCTTGACTTCACTCTATGTATTCGATTGGATGAAAGGAATTCAAACAGGTGTGTCCTGTAGAAAAAGTCTTTGACGGAATTACACAGAATTATACCAGCTGGAGATCTGACCCATATATGAACCCGATTTTCTTCTTTCTTACTCTAGTGTAAATTGTAGGTCATTGAACTCACAGTGATGTAGAACTAATTAACTTGAGAAAGTACATGATGATATATAGTGGTATAAAGGCTTTATAGGCATAGATAGCAAATGGTTGCATTATTTGCATAGTAAGTGGTTTGAATTAATCCATAAACTCAGAGCACAATGCTGCAAATATATCCAAGAATTTTGTTTAGCCTCAGTACTGAACTATAAATCTCTCTCTGGTAACCTAGGTCTCTGAACTGTAAATGTGCCTGAAACGCAACCCATTTTCACTCATGGCTCAGTCCAATCTTAGATGAAACAGTCTAGGTTTATTGAAAGGTTTTGGTATGGTAACAATCCTGAATTTCATCTGGTTTGCGGGGGTGCTCTAGAAATTTTGGCAAGCTCCAAGAATACTGTATGTACTATTTAGCAAAAATAATTGCAATGTTTTCTGTACTCAAGGAAGATGGTTTGGTGTTTTATGTATTCACAGGAAGTGCAACTAGTTGAATCTTGGGAAAAGACCCACAAGATGTCACTGCATTCATTTAAACAAGAAATGCAAGAGTTCAAGGACACCACCATGATGCATAATTTAAGGAAAAGACTAATGTAAACACGACTTGCAATTGCATTTAAATATGCTTGCTCTTGCTTCACTGAAGCGTGTATAATGTAATATGGCAGCACATAATATACTCCCTTTCCTCTCGTCTCTCAGATTCCCTTTGCTGATTAACAAAAACATATCGTAGATTTAAAAAAATAAAAATGATAGTCTAAATTGCCCTCTTACTGCTCTTATGAGTTATAGAATGTGTAGCTCATTCTCTACAAACCACGATCTGTGCCTACAAACACCTTGCAAATGGAGTTTAAGGGGGTGTCTGTTCTGCATCTGGAGGTATAATATTCAGCTCAAGTAGACATACCTGCACAAGCTCTGATCAAGTTAGTGTGCTAAAAATAGAAGTATAGCCTCAGTAGTGAGAGCGGTGGGACTGGTTAACAGTCCTGTCTGAGACCCTAGGTATGTACTTCGGAGGCTAGCTCCTCCTACGGCTCATGCTGCAGCAGCTACACTTCTACTTTTAGCATGCTACCTGGATCAGAGCTAGTACGGGTATGTCTGCTCAAGCTGGAAATTACACTTTCCAGCTCCAGTGTAAATATATCCTGAGAAGCCAGATTTGAAAATATGTCCCTCAGAGTCCTGGCTGACACTCCATCTTATTCTCCATCCCATTCCTTGTGCATGCTAACAGCTTGTTAGGTTTCTTTTATTGCAGATGCACACTGAACAGAGGCTTTCATTAGCTTTCTACTATGATACCCAGCTCCCTTACCTGTGTTCACAAAGTTAATTTAGAGCTCTTTAAGCAGTACAAGTAGTTTAAATTTTTCCCCTCCATGTGCATTACTTTGTATTTGTTGACACTAAACTTCATTTGCTATCATATTGCTGATTCTATTAGCTAGTTTACGTTTCTCAGAAATTCCTCAAAGTCCTGTCTAGTCTTGACAAACCTAAAAAACTTTGCATCATCTACAAATTTTGCTACCTCACTTCCCTTGCTTTTAAGATGAATAACTATATTAATCAACATAGGACCTTGTACAGAACTTTGAGACACCCTGCTGTTGACCTTTTGCCATGAAGAAAATTGAACATTTAATCTTATTTTGCTTTCTGTCTCCTAACCATTTTTTTGATCCATGATAATATTTTGCATTTCACCACACAACTACTTAGCTTCTTTAGTAGCCTCTTGTATGGGATGTTGTCAAAGGCCTTTTGGAAGTCTAAATAAAGGACAACTGGTTGATATAATGTATCTATTATTTTATTGACTGAATTCTTTGAATATGAGAGACACTTTTCTTTTTCAGAAACAACACTGGTTAAAACCTATTATCTCATGATCTTCCAGGTTTTGTTGTTATATTTCTAATTTTTGCTTCAACCAATTTGCCAGGTACAGGTGTAAGACTTATTGGAGTAAGATGCACCTAAACTCTTAAATATCCTCCAAATCGCTGAACTAATGGCTCTTTTTAATAAGCAGTTGCATATTTTTGTTATCAGCTCAAACTTGAGTTCCTTCAGAATTCCTGGGTGAATGACATCTGGCCTGGTATGCAGTATTGTTGTAGTGGTCTTGGTCCCAGGATATTAGAGGCAAGGTGGGTGAGGTAATATCTTTTGTTGGACCAACTTCTGTTGATGAGGGAAGCAAGCTTTCAAACTTACACAGAGCTCTTCTTCAGATCTGGACAATGTACTCAGGGTCTAACCGCTAAATACAAAATGGAACAGATTGTTAAGCATAAATAGTTAACATATGTGTCAAGGGACTATTCAAGATGAAGGGCCTGTTAACACCCTTCCAAGCAGTGACATGCTGCTTTTAAATTATTGTATGCAGTGTAGTTGTAGCCGTGTCAGTCCCAGGATAGAGACAAGTGGTGAGGTAATATCTTTATGGTCCAATAAAAGATATTATTTCACCCACCTGGTCTCTGCTTTTTAATTATCAGTTTGCTCCAGCAACACCTTTTGTGACACCCCAACCTCTGACACTACTTTGTTACCAAGAAAAAAAAAGCAGAATTACTATTGTGTAACAGTCACCTCAAAGGAGGGGACAATAGGCAAACGGATAGCTAACCTTATCTCTACCTATGCTGCAGATCTGATCATGCAAAGGTACTGGAAATACCCACTCTACCTGATGGAGTATTTTCAGCTTCTCTTCATTCACAATAACACGGAGCCCTTTGCAAATGCTAATTGAGCCTCACAATACTCCTGTAAGGAAGCAACCTCTACCATGCTATTTTACAAATGGGTAAGTGGAAATAGAGAGAATGAGGAGTTTGCCTCAACCACAGAGAAAATCAGTGTCAGAGAAATATTAGAGTTCAGGCCTTCCTGGCATGCAGACCTATGCTGAAATCATTAGATCACCTTTTTTTTCTCACTACTTTGAAATAAAAATTGTATCTGCTGTAGCATTCTGGAATGTGCCTTGGAGATTGAAAGTCCTTGGGGAAGTTTTTTCCAATATATCGCAGATAAACACAATGGCAAAAATTTGCAGAAGGGTTTTATGCTTCTATCTTTGTGTGTTCAATTTGTGTCATTTTATACCCGATTCTCAGTGGTCCAGAAGACCCATAGCTCCTATTCATATCCTCCGGAGATGCACATTTTCACTGCCTCTGAGAATCAGATACAAGGTATCTCAAGTTGGGCCCCCAAAACCTGAGGACAACAAAATGAGTGAACCCTTCTGAAAATGTATCTGTATGTTTATTGTTTATTTATACTAAATAGGCTGTAATCTCCAGGGCCTGACATTCTCTCTCATTTATCTGAACATTCTGCAGCAAGGTTATATTTCCATGAGCACTCACTGTGCATATACTTCCCTTGAGTCAATTCTTAAAACAGCTCTTCTAATATGGTTTTGAGTTCAGCATGTCTGCCACCTTCTTTGCAGAGTTATAGTATCAAATTAACAATCACTGGTCAGTGTTCTAAAAATGAGCCTCTCCTAAAGGAAAAAAAATTCTATTCAGTATTGTTAGGGAGAGTAATGTTTAGTAAAGTGCTTGAGAGGCAGATTGACTGGAGACAAGGCACAGCACCTATAAACTCTACTCAACTCAGAGTGAGCCTGTTCAGCCTCTGGAGGCTTCTGGCTCATAGTGGGCATTTAAAACACAGTAGTTAGAGTTTAAACACAATTTTCAAACTCAATTCCATTCTAACATTACATCACTTCATTAGCATAATCATTTCCTTGCTATTAACACAATACTTATCCTTACAGAGGGGATTTTTTTAAAAAGATTTTATTTTAAAAACAAATATTGTTTTATATTTATATATAACTTCTAGCTGTACAGTGTAATGTATACACCAATGTGTTCGAATAATCCTGTCAAACTAATCATTTAGTCAAAGAATCATTTTATTAAGGTAATGTAATACATAAAATATCAAGGCATTTGGTTGACTGGCTGAAAAGAGGAGAAGGCCCTTGATCAAATCCTTAAAGCTGTTCACTGGGGGCTGATCCTGAAAAGGGCCGGGTGGGCACCTTCAACTCCCAGAACATTTCAGGGTCAGAATTAAACAGTCAAAGGAATAAAGGCCCAATAGAACAAAGTGCTGTGCACATTCTGGGCTGTGTGTGCTGAGATCCCTCAGTTCTCCTCAATGTCAATGGGAATTGAGGATGCTCAGCATCTTGCAGAACCAGGCTGTAACTGCACTACATTCAATTGCATAATCTGAAGTGGAAGAGAACCTCCGTCACCCAATAGCTGCAGGCACAATCTGGTTTTGTATCACTATATGCCTACAGACTGCAGCAAGTGAAGCTCCGTGACATCAAATGTTTATTTGTGTATTTAACCATGTTGTTTTTACCTTTCTGCACACGTTGAACAGCTACAATTAAAGGGCCTTTGACCACAACAATTTTTATTAGAATAGCTTCTCTCACATCTGCTGTCTTCTCAGACTTTACATCATTTTCACTTACCAACTTCTTTGGGGCATATTCCAAACTGGTTATGGAAAAAAAAGTACCTCTATTCCTCCTGATTGCTATTAACCAGTCACCTTATTCCTTTTTGTTAATTTTAACAATAACAACAAGGATGTAGGTGCAGCTATATTGCCTTCTGCTTTACCAGCAACTATTTCTATTCATCTTTCAAAGCATTTTTTTCAGCACACTCTCTCTGAGAATCATGAACCAGCTCTCTGCTTGATAAAGGTTTCTATCTTTTTTGGTGCACAAACAGAGGGTCTGGGACATAGGATCTGGCCCAGGATCTTTTTAGTAAATCTAATCTAAAAATCTGGAGTTTTTACCAAGTGGAAATGACCATTGAGCAATTCTGCACTGTTTATAATCATAGTGACTTCTTATTAACATTTCTAATGCTTGCTGGAAAATAAAATGGTGCCGTGCAGCACTGCAGGGGCAATAGTCAATTTTAAACAACTTCAAATTTGTCTGTCTACTTAATTGTTCTTCTTGTAACTTTCAATTAAGGTTGTTCCTTCTGTCACTTGATTAAATGGATAGTAGAGCATGTGCCCTCTTCTAAAGAAACAAATGGTTACTTGGAATGCTTTAGGAAATCTATCATGTAGTGCAGGGGCGGGCAAACTTTTTGGCTGGAGGGCCGCATCGGGTTTCGTAAATTGTATGGAGGGCCGGTTGGAGGGCCGCATCGGTTAGGGGAGGGGGTCGTGGTCCGGCCCCCCCCCCCCATCCGCCCCCCCCCCCCCGGACTCCTGCCCCATCCAACCCCCCGTTTCCTGACAGCCCCTCTGGGACCCCTTCCCCATCCTGGAATTCAAAGCAGATATGTTTCTAGAGTTTGATGAACTCAATAAGTGGGTGGGAATATCTTCTGTTTCTTTATACAAGTTATAAATTTCAGTATAGTTTGTAGGAAAGTCTGTCTGCCTCCGCCTATATACATGTGTACACATGCATACACTCTCTCTTTCTCCTTTCAGGAATAAAACACAATGTTTGGAATTCCTGAAAATTCAAAGTTAAGGTTACACTTTAAAAAAAAAAAGACAAAGATTAGAAAGCATGAAAATGCGGTCATCCAAGCATCTGAACACTGCACCTGTTTCCATCCACAGCAGTCTAAAACTCCAACTTCAAAACTCACAAATTCACTGGATTACTATTTATATTACAGTAGTCCCCAACCACTATCCAGGTCCAATTGTGCTAGGAATTGTGAAACTCATATACTAAAAGATAGAATTAGCAGTCTAAATTTACAAGAAAGACAAATTGTAAGAGGGGAAACAGAGGCATGAAGAGGTAAAGTGTCACATAGCAGGGCAGTGGCATAGCTGGAAACAGGGCCGGCTCCAGGGTTTTTGTCACACCAAGGGGAAAAAAAAAAAAAAGCCGCGATCGCGATCTGCGGTGGCAATTCGGCGGAAAGTCCTTCGCTCCAAGTGGGAGTGAGGGACCATCCGCCAAATTGCCGCCGAATAGCTGGACGTGCCGCCCCTCTCCAGAGTGGCCGCCCCAAGCACCTGCTTGGCAAGCTGGTGCCTGGAGCCGGCCCTGGCTGGAAACAGAACCCACCTCTCCTGACTCTCAGACCAGTGCACTGCCAGTGTAATAATAACTGCATCTCAGATCATAATTTTTTTTCCCACTAAAGCAGCATTTGAAGCTTTCTATCACTCCCAGAAAAGTACTTACGCTTTCTTTAAGACAAAGTTGCTAGTAAAAGACTTACCAATTCAGAACAATGATTTGTGATGATTCCCCAAAAGCATATAGCATGGATTCCAAATGTTATGATCTAGGCCTGGTTGACATCTAACACCTAGTTATGTTGCTTGGGGGAAGGGGGGGGGATTCATGCACCTGAGCGATGTAGTTAAAATGACCTAAGCATCAGTGTAGACAGCGCTAAGGTGACGGAACTATTCGTCCATCGACCAAGCTACTGCCTCTTGGAGGGTTGGATTAATTACAGAAATGGAAAAACACCTTCTGTCACTGTAGCAAGTGTCTATGTTACAGTACTATAGTGATACTTTGTATCAGCTGTAGTATAGACATAGCCTCATTAGTCTACACATGCAGATGCTATAAATCTGATCCCAGAGTCTATGCCAACTGCTTTGCACTGTTCTCATCCAGTGTGTGTAAGGGAAATAGCTGGGAGGCATAGAACTGATACCCCACCCCTGGGTGGAAGGGTGGTCCTAGGAGGTTGGGTAGGTGACAATGCCATCCTTATGCCCCAGCAATCCCTGGCAACTAGAATGGCTCTTTGGGGCTATAGGCAGCAGAGTGTAATTTACAGCAGCACTGAGGATGCTCTAAATGACAATGGGAACAAGACCAGCCCCAACCCAGGCCTCAGACTGGAAGATTGCAGATGTAATTTTATCCCAGCTTCCCCTCTTTACCCTAGTTGTACCAACCATAACTTGACTGCAGTTGAGAATATGACCCATATTGGGATCTACAAACCTCCTAAAGGGCCCAAGCCACAAGATGTTAAGCCCGTTCAATGCTCAATGTTTGTCCTTTGAAAGTATCTCACTACTCTGTGAATGCAGAGACAATGCTTGCTGCTAATCTGTATACCTCTAAAAACACTGGTTCCTAGAGGAGTTGACTGAGAGGTCTGATATAGTGATGAAATTCCCAATTCTTATTTTCCTGAGACGCATCAACACCCATGGTGATAACTTCTTTGATGCAATGGCCCCAAATCTCTTCTCCACACTTTCTGAAGATAATCTTAGTGAACCCCCACATACAGCTATTCATGTCCTGGAACTTATTTCTGGACTGCCTGTGGCTCCAAAGAAGCCCCCCGTGATGGAGTAACCACCACTTCCTCTAGACAGAAATTAAAACCTTTCTGGTCTTCAAGTAAGAAGAAGCAACCATAGTGGACTGCTGCTGGAAGCTCAAAATATCCTTGCAGATAACTCCACCCTTCCAAAAAGCTTTGGGATAGAATATTTAGTAAATCTAGTAAATTTAGTAATGATTTGGTTAATAATTAGCCACAGCCATTAACTCTCTGGGACTCAAGAAATGCCTCCCTCCCCAATAGATCTCCGTGGTTCTCTGGTGACCTGTGACAGAAGCAGAAAGGAAGAAAACCCAAGCATCAGTGATGCCCTGGCTGTGGAATAAGCAAAGAAATTCTTCTTCCCCTTCACCATAGCAGCTCACTAGAACATCTCCACTGAACTATTCTGGACCATTAACCACATTGTTAGCCCCAATACCTCCATTCAACTCCAGAACCCAGCACATCCTACTGTGAATTATCAACCCACTTCTCAGAGGAAATCATTTTAATCTGAGACGGCCTTTCAGGACACCAAGAACCATTCAACAGATAAAGGCCTGATGATGTGGTGCCTTCCCTTATTGCCCCTTCACACAGCAGGACAACATCCTAGAAGCACTATAGGAAAACCAAGCCACCACCTGCAACTCAGATCCATGCTGTTCTTGGCTAGTGAAAGCGTCAGGAATACCTTGGAACCATTACTAGCTGAGATCACCACCACCTTCTTTAGAGGGAGGAAACCTACCTCACACTTTAGAATGCCATATTCTGACCAACATTTAAGTTTAAGAGATCATGACTTGGCAAAATTGACCTCTCTAACTAATTCCCAGTAACTGCCCAATCCTGATCAGGACCCTAGAGTGTTAAGTAATGACAAATGCCTTTTTTGGCTACAGTTGATATAATCAAAGCTAAACAATGACTGCTCTGTTTTGTCTTGCAAAAGAATATACTCAAATGCACTCATCAGTATAAAATGACTGCTGTGTAATCATATGTTAAGTCTGTGGAAAGTGGAGTTTTTTAAGGAAGATTTTTTTTCGCTAGCCCAAGTTTGTTTGTTTGTTTGGTTTGTTTGTTTACAGAGAAAACAATTTTGTCTGAAAACATTTCCTGATGGAATTCTTGGAAAGAATTAGAATTCTTTTCTTTTAATAACAGACAAGGCCTGAGTTGACAATCTGATCCTTGAAGAGTTAAACTGAACCTGAAGTTTGCCTAATATTTGAAGACTTTTGATATATATGTGTTTTTTTCTGTTTGAATGGAAAAAACTGGCTTTAGGCACATTGCAGAGAGCACATTTAATAGCCTCTAATGGAGGACCAGAGTGAAGCAACAATAACCTTTCTTCCTCCATTGTCTGTAACTGATACAAACCAGAATCCTCTCTTTCTCTCTGATCTCCCTTACACTGATAAATCCATAGAATTGTCTGAAATTGCTTAAAATATACGGCATTCAAAAAAAAGAGAGAGAGAGAGAGAAAGAACTTCGTCCACCATGATGTGCATGCGGAAGGTAGCCTCTTAGTTATTCTGTTCTTCTGCTGTTGAATCATCAAATCTGGATTGTAAAAGCAGGCAACACACTGTTACAGACTGTGGTAGTGGGAGTATAGCTCTCATTTGGCAACTTGCTGTTATCTGGATGTTCCCTAGAAAAGCTTAGATAAATTGGCAAAACCTTCTCCATTTCCTATCACCAACATAATTTCATAGACTGAATAGATTAATTATCAGCATATGGGCTAATGGTAATTAAAACTCAGAGGCGTGCGTATTTGAAAGGAGATGAAAAACCACAGTCATTAGATCGGGGATGGGGGCTGGGGGGGGGTGAAGTGTGGCCTACAGATGGATGCAGCCTACAGTGATACAATGTAACTCATTGCCAAGGCAAATTAGATCAAGCAGGGTAATCTCATGCTGGGATTTGCAGTCTGTGATGATTGCACTTCTGTGTATGGGCTTCTGAATAGATATGCTTTATGAGGGTGGGCCCATCTTATTAATAATAGTTTGTTGAAATATAGCATGATTCATACAAGTATCTCAAACCACTTTATCAAAATTAATGGTTTAAGTCTAACAGGGAGGTAAATATTAGTATACCTGTTTTTCAGCTGACTAAACTGAGGCACATATAGAGGTTAAATTACTTGCCCATTGTACATTTTACATAATCAATTCCTTAGGGCAGGACCTATATTTTTTTATAACTTGTTTATATGATGGTTGTTGCTTAACAAATAATAAGTTACAAAAATAATGAATGACAAAGCTCACCCAGCAAGTCAGCAGCAGTGCTAAGATTAGATACCAGAAGGCCTGCCTCCTAGTCATGTGCTCTAGCCATCAGATCACACTGTCGTCCCATTGCCTTAAACATTAGACAATAATGGGAGCAAATCAAATGGAAACATCATTAAAAACTCCATTTCTGTGCTGTGAGAGAACTGCAGTATAGAGATCCCTGTGTGTGAAACTGTCTATGGGTGTGTTAAATACTGCTTTTGCTTGGGCCATTAGCCTCACTTAATATCATCCCTGCTCCAGGGCATCAGCTCTTGCTTCCTGTCTTTTTGTAAGTATTATATTCCTGATCCTTGTACCACATCTAGAAGTTGATCTGTGAGATGTAAAAAATCTTCCTTACCATCAGCAGGACAATTCAGACACACAGGAATGTGGTCTCTAAGGCCTGGTCTACACTACGACTTTAATTCGGATTTAGCTGCGTTAATCCGAATTAATCCTTAACCCGTCCACACAACGGAGCCAGTTACTTCGAATTAAAGGGCACTTAAAATCGATTTCTGTACTCCACCCGACGAGCGGAGTAGCACCAAAATCGATTTTGTTAATTCGAATTAGGGGTAGTGTGGCCGCACACCACCGAATTAATGTGGTTAAAATTAATGGGGTAGTGTGGCCGCACACCACCGAATTAATGTGGTTAAAAACCGAATTAATGTGCTTAGTGTGGCCGCGCACAATCGAATTTATACAATCTGTTTCCCAAATTCGAATTATCTAAATTCGAATTAATCTCGTAGTGTAGACGTACCCTAAGTGAGAATGATCCCCCATATCCGGAATGAAGTCTTCATGCATCCCATAGGTCTGGCTACGCATGATCACTCTTTTACAATGGATATCAGAGAACAACAATTGTCAGATCTGGCTTCACTTCCAAGTCGTGCATGGCCTTTGCTGGTGCATGGTATTTGCTTTCTGTGTTCTCAGACTGACATTTCAATACAGACCCTGACTACGAGAATAGTGCTGGCAGCTGGAATAGTGTAAGGTGAAGTGCTTTTTCAGTATTTCCTATCTGTTACCTACCCTTCACTCTATAACCTGACTTTGTGTGAGTGAGTGTGTGCGCACAAAAAAGTAACAGCCACAAAATATCAAAATAATGTTTTCCTTTCTAAAGTGACTGCCTGTTGTTTTTCTCTCATATTTTGAGTCCATCTGTGTCTTCCCTGGCTATGGATATGCAGAGATGTCTGCCTAATTTTGTACGAGTGAGTGTTTACTTCGAAGGGGAAGTTGGAACCTGCCAAGGAATAATTGTCAAGGCCCTTTTTTGTTTTCCTTTTTATATCTGTTATTTTTGAACTAAAAGGGTTTGGCTCTCCTGT
Organism: Terrapene triunguis; assembly: GCF_002925995.2. Taxonomy (NCBI): domain Eukaryota; kingdom Metazoa; phylum Chordata; order Testudines; family Emydidae; genus Terrapene; species Terrapene triunguis. Next base: position 3,494,978 of record NW_020664417.1, on the reverse strand, counting down.
CTCACCAGTGTAAATCTGGATTAAATTCATGGAGTTACGGTGTAGACACCAGTGTAAAGAGAATCAGGCCCTTAAAGCACAAGACAAATGTATCCCCCCACAGCATATCCATGTACTTTATTTGATCATATACAAAGACTGGGTCTCCACTAATTTTTTTTCTTCCTCCCTTCCTCCCCCCCTCAACATATTTCTAACAGTACTGCAGCTCCACACATGATAGCAATTTCAGAGGGCTACATTAGACAAGTCCCCTGGGTACAGCCAGTCTTTTAACCAATGTGTCTTCTAGACCTGGTCAGGGCAGAGCAAGATGACACAGATGTCGTGTCTCGTATACTTGCTCTTCCACTAGAGCTAGTACTAGTGGAGCTGCCCTGGTATTAGAGTAATGGCTGAACAAGTCCTGCACCCTGCCTAGAAAATTCTTTATGTGAAAGCTGAATCTTGGTATAAAGAAAAACACAAATAATACTTCAGTAAATTTTTCAATCTGAAATAAAAAGAGTGGCATTATCAGCCGGAGTTGTCCCTTATTGAGGGTATTGATCTTGGCACGATCTAGGTGCAGAATACCCAATGAAGTCAAATAGGCATTATGAGTCAACTTCTGTGTTCTGCTATACTGGTGTAATTCTGGGGCAAACCTGATAAAATCAAAGCAATTACTCCAAATTTACACCAGCTTAACGGAGAGTAGAATTTGACCCATTGTGTGCGGATGATTACAGGGTACGGTTCTTTTCGCTGTCACTGGACAGTAATTGAAAGGATAATTGTAAAGTTGATTGCAGTGATTAGTCCTGGTGTTTTTGAGGCCATTTCTTTTCCTAATCCAGGATGTGGTATATAATAGCTTTTGAAAAGTTATTGATAGCAAGGAAATTAGGCATCATATCCAGCCGTTATTCTTAATGTGTGACACAGTATGGTGTGTGCTGTTCACAAAGCAGGACAGCTAGATGCCTAAACAACAACTAAAAGCAGGATTCTAATTAAGTTACAAGATTTTGAAAATGACAAACTCCCATTGGCTTCAATAAGAACAAGATCAGACACCAGATTTTGACATATACAGTACAAGCTTGCTCTTGTGATATTTCCAACCCAATTTTGCAGACCAGGAGGTTTAGGACTTTACATAGTTCAGATAAGGTTCAGATAAGTACTCAAACTTTGATGTGTTTATCAGAGCCCAAGCTCTGAAACTTTAGAGGGTCACTCCTCGGTACAAATTACCCAACTGACTTTTGGTTCTTTGCTTTGTCAGTTCAGTTCTATTGATCTCATTTATCACAAAGCAGCCAATAGTATTAAAAAGCAATAGATTTTATGTTCCAACTCTGCAAGAGATGTGGAGCATTTCCTGAGAGAAGGGGCTTGCTTAATACCTACAGAAAACCATGTCACATACTGACAACACTACACGCTAAAAATGTTGCAAGGCATGGTAGGCAACTCAATATGTGACTTAGCTGCTTTGTGGGAGGGAGGTCTGTTACTGTGATAATTAGGATTATGAGGTCTTGATGGAAGGCAAAATCTTTCATCCAAATCTCTCAGCTGTATTTTTTTTAAAAGAAATATTGCTCTTGGTTACGTTTTTTTTCCCTTTTGTTTTGAAGTTTACATCTAGAAGCTGCCATTCATTCTTAACAAGTGAAAGTAGTTTATTTGAAATAAAAGGGCACTGTGATATGAGATGCTCAAGCTGAATAAAATGCAAATAGTAAACTAACAACATAAATGTTTTTGCTCTCTCAGGACCAAATTCTATTCTCAGTCACACCAATATAACATCTGGTTTAAATTTCCAGTGTGAGAGAACTTTGTGCATAGCACTGGAAATACAGAATCATGTGATTTAACTAAAACACTGGGTTAGATTCTTATCACAGTTACACTGGTACATAGCTAGAGTAACTTGCAGATTTACATTCATCTAAATGTGATCACAGTTTGACCCAATATGTTTAAAATGCAAAGCTATCGCATCTTAGCTACCAATGGTATGCAACTGAGCATTACACAAGCAGGTTAGTATCTAGTAGTGTATCCTATATATAACCCTTTCTAAGATTCCTTTCTGGATGAAATGGCAAGTCTTCTTCCTAGAGGTGTATTCCCTGGGTTTGCAAGAGCCCCTTCTTAAAGTCCCACCACCAAATGGAAGGCAAGGTTTCCTATGAAGGTGTTAGACTCTCTCTCGGTACTGTTAGATCATTCCTACCAGATAAAATTAATCTGCAGGATTCATGCTTTGAAGAGCACTATATTTGCTTTGGAACATAACAAGTGGCAGGTATTTTCAAAACAAAATTAGGTTTCCATAGAAGGTTAAAAATATTCACTAGGCCCTCTCCTGTGACAAACTGCAAAGCTGAATACTGCCATGTTATCAATACAGCTAGTATATTTTTCAGAAACAAAGTATAAACATGTAGCTAATGCACTTAATATAACTTTGCTGAGGACTTTTGCTTCCTTTCTTGGTTATGGTTATGAGAAAGTGTTTGTTTAAATGGGGGGAATGAATAGATTCCCCAGACTCCTCTCCTCTGCCAGTACACACATGCCTCTCTGCATGTTGTGTAACACAGGGTGAAAAGGAAAACAAATGTGGATCCTCTTTTTAAAATATTTGCAGCATACCACTGCTTCTCCCTCCTGTAAATGTACACTTAAGGCATGATCAATAGGTGTTTTACCACTGACTTCAACAGAAGTCAGGTTTAGTCTCCCAGAATAATCAGAAAAGTCTTTGATCTTAATTTTGCTTTCACACTGGCATGAATCCAAAGTAACTCCACTGTGTCTCTCCTAGTGCTTTTATGTAAATGTTGAATAGGATGGTGGAAAAGATAGTAATCTGTGGAACTCCACAGGTGAGAGCTCTGGAGGTAGAGGTACAGCCACCACAAGCCACTGGCATTATTAAAAATGGAATGGTTTGAACGATTCTAGTTGCCACTGATACCCACTGCTTGGTCTCTGATATGCCCCAGCAGGAACTCATGATTGGCAGTATCAGATGCTATAGAATGATCCACTACAATGTGTATGGATGTTGCCCATTGTCCATGGCTCATGGGAGATCATTCAACAGTGGGAACAGCACCATCTCTTTGGTGCCTCTATGTTTCCAGTGTGAATCCAGGTTGATAGTAATTAAAACTTGTTACCATCTGAAGGCTGTTTGGTAGCATATGGGAAATGAGTTTTGTGATCACTCTCCAGTGGATAAGTGACACACAAAAAAGCTACTACCATAAATGTCATGAATTGGCAAACTTGTTGATAGTCCTTAGGGATACCGAGGATTTGGATAGGCCTGGACATTGAACACTCCTTTCAATAATATAATTAGTACATCCAAGCCATTGTTGCGGCATGTTGGATACACCTACAGTGCAAAAAAATCCCTGTGGCAGTGAGTCTCAGAGCCCGATTCAACTAACACAGGCTAATGGGGCTCAGGCTATGGGGCTAAAAGTAAGAGTGTAGATGGGCTCTGAGACCTACTCCCCGCCTCCAGGTTTCTGAACCAGAGCACCAGCCCAAGCAGAATGTCCACACTTCTATTTTTAGCCCTGTAGCACAAGCCCCGTGAGCCCAAATCAGTTGACCCAGGCTCCGAGACTCACTGCCGCAGGTTGGTTGGTTGGTTGGTTTGCAGTGTAGACATCCCCACTGACACTACCGTGCACTGTGGAGAGGGACCCACACAACTTGCTGTATCTGGTCTGAGGATAAGTAGAGTGCTTCAGTCTCTAGCCATGTCAAACCAGCATCCTTCACAAGCACCAAAAATTCACACACAAATAAAGTAGCAGGCTTGATGTTGATCTACTGCTTTTCCTCTTGTCTCCAATTTCCAGCCATGGTGTCTCTCACGAAAGGTCTTCTAGTTACACCAGAGAGCACAAAATAGACAAATTACTTTCTAACAGCCACATGGGTACTATCACCAGGTCCCCAGGAGTCTGATTCAGAAGACAATAAGACAACTGTATTTATTAGCTCTGGATCCCTTTGAACTGAACTTCTATTTCATCTCTGTATGTCAAACATCTGTGGATGATGATCCCTTAAAAACTCTGGCAGCTGGCTAGAAAGCAGATGCAAGTGAATGCATCTGCATTCCAGATAGCTAAGCTGTATGAGTGACTCTGCTGATGTGTCTGAGGAACACACTACCTGTCAGCTGTTTGACAGGATGAATTGTAAGGACGATCCAGGAGAGACTATTCGAGAAAGGCCATGGCACAATTCAAAACCATTTTTTTCTTGCCACTCCTCTCTTTTTATATATTTGCTCAGACTGCTTGAGTTATTTCTCCTCCATCATATAAGGGCAGTGCTGGTGAAAATTAACAAAACAGTAGGTACAGCCCCAAGTATTGATTTTTGAATAATTTCTTTGGGTATTGAATATACAGTCACACACTTCTTCAGATTATCTAACTACCCCTGTGTATTAATCCAGGAGTACTCATGCAGATAAAGTATTCCTATTCTCCTCTGCTACTGATTTATAAGCAATATGATCTGCACTGCAACTAGCTTATCTATGACCAATTATGTATTTTCCAGACGAGAACATTATTGTTTATTTTAGAGATGTTCTTTTCCTGAATTGTTTTCTTTAAGCTGCTGTCAAGGCTGGTTCCCCACTTTGAACTTTAGGGTTCAAATGTAGGGGCCTGCATGAAAACTTCTAAGCTTATCTACCAGCTTAGCTTTGGTCCGCTGCCACCATCACAAGAATTCCCTCCCTGGGAAGCCTTGAGAAACCTTTCACCAATTCCCTGGTGAACACAGATCCAAACCCCCTTGGATCTTAAAACAAGGAGAAATTAACCATTCCCCCTCCTTCCTCCCACCCTCCTTTCACCAACTCCTGGTGAATACAGATCCAAACCCCCTTGGATCTTAAAACAAGGAGAAATCAATCTGGTCTTTAAAAAAGAAGGCTTTTAATTAAAGAAAAAGGTAAAAATCATCTCTGTAAAATCAGTATGGAGAATAACTTTACAGGGTAATCAAACTTAAAGAGCTCAGAGGACCCCCCTCTGTCTTAGGTTCAAAGTACAGCAAACAAAGATACACACTCTGGTAAAAAGGTACATTTACAAGTTGAGAAAACAAAGTAAATCTAAGACGCCTTGCCTGTCTTTTACTTACTAGTTTGAAATAGGAGAGACTTGTTTAGAAAGATGGGGAGAACCTGGATTGATGTCTGGTCCCTCTCAGTCCCAAGAGCGAACCACCCCTCAAAACAAAGAGCACACACAAAAGCCTTTCCCCCCCCAAGATTTGAAAGTATCTTGCCCCCTTATTGGTCCTTCGGGTCAGGTGTCAGCCAGGTTACCCGAGCTTCTTAACCCTTTACAGGTAAAAGGATTTGGAGTCTCTGTACACCGAGAGCTGTTACCCTTCCCTTTATAGTTATGACAGCTGCTTTGTTTCATTTTATTATACAGAGCTTGGTAATTAATCTACCCTATTGAGGAATAAAACATCAGCAATAGTTTTCTTTCCATTTTTGGGGTAAATCCAGGTTAACCTGAAACCCAATTGCCTTTTTAGACAGCAACAAAGAAGGGCAAATAATGAGAATTATTTGTGACTATATCTAGGCTTTTGCATTTGAGTTTGCGGCTCTTTTTGTTTCACTTTCATGGATGTTTGTGTGAGCAAAGTTTTGTTGGCACAAATGGAAGTGTAGAGTGAATTTCAGGCTCATAGCAGAGATTCATCTCCAAATTTGTTTCTTGATTAACGAAATTCATTCTGGCAGAATCAGAGATTTTTTTTAAAGGTCAAGTCATTCAGGCAGTGAACAGAAACACTACTATGTATATAATAAAAAGGCACAGTCCCTGCCCCAAGGATCTTACAATATCTGACGAGAACACACTGAGTTCAAGAGACTGGTGATAACTACTAGCATTTTTATTAGGATCTGATGGCATTATATTGATGTTAGTGTTTGTGAGCCTAATGGAAGAAGTATTTTTTTCAAGAGAAATTTGAATGAGAGAAGTTAGGACCTGGCATACAGGAATACAAGACTTTTTCAGGCCTCAGCAGTAAATAATGAATTAGAATAGGAAAAGGAAGAGAAGGAGATGTTGAAGCTGGCATCAAGCAACAATAGAGATATAATGGGATGGAGTAGTGCAAAACCTTGAAGAGGTAGACAAGAACTTTCATCTTAATTTAGTAAGGGCTTTGAAGGGTGGGAGTTACATGATAGGAGTGTTGGACAGGAAGAAAAATTTGGCTACTTCTTTCTGGAAGGGACCAAGCTGGGGAATAGGGAGGCCAGTGAGATATCTGGATTCTAAGATATGGAGCTATGGGAGTGATTTTGGAGTGGCAGGTGTAAAATAGTTGAGAACAGTGTTAGCAGAGGGAGAGAACTGAACTTCACCTTGACAAAAAAAGGCATTTTACTCCTATTTCTTTTCGCTAGAGTATCAGCATCTTCCAGGAACTATTGTACTCCATTCACTAGCACAGCTCTTCAAAAGCAGCAGGAATCCCGAGAAGCTCAAATAAAAGCTTTATTTTTGTGTAGCAGAGGCTGCTGTGATCTGAAGTTTCCCTGCTGTGACAGAAAGGAATCCAACTGTCCTAATGCCTTGAGCCACTTCCAGTGAGAAACAGCTGAACCCCCAGGCAGAGACATAGTAAAGAAAAAACAGCACTGTATTTCAGCTGAGAGCTCAGCTGAAGGATATCTGTGCCCAATCCATATTCTAAAATAAGGAGTGAGGGCAGCTCAGCTTTCTTGTAGCTTTCACTTCAACTTTACTGACCGGTCAAAAAACTGCTCTTTTTCTTTACTTTCCCTCGTCCCCCAGCCTTTTTCTTTTGGTTTCTGAAATATTCTTAAAAGGATCAGGAAATGGAATTAGTGTGTATAAATAGTAATACTCCTTTCAGATAAATTATCTACTCTCAGTTAGTTTAACTGCAGCCATCAATAGGGCTGCAGTTTTGTAACGAAGAGGAGAATTTGATTCAGTCACTTTAAAAGTGCCATGACTCAAGGTAACATGAAGGTTTCTGACTCATTTAAGCTAGGGATGGACAACAAAGTGGACTGACTAAAATAAGAGACCATCTTTCACCTTCATTCAAAAATTTGGACTGTTCCTTTTCAGAACTTTCAACGAGGTCTGGTTGTTTTTTTCTTTCTTTCTTTCGCCGTTTTTCATGTTCAGATCCTTCTGTGCTTGTGCTTCCAGCCAGGCTGCTCTTGTGATATTTTTGGAAGTAGCAAGTACTGGAAAGGTAAGGGGGAAAATTCTGTTCTCGTGAGATTTTCCAGCTCATTTTGCCAAGCCAAGAGGTTCAGATTAGCATTGTTTGGTGCTCAGGCACACTGTGAGATGCAAAAAATTCAGGTACATTTCCTGGCTCTGCTATGAACTTCTGATATGAGCTTGAGAAAGTTAGATTTCTCCGTGCATCAGTTTTCCCTATCTATAAACTGGGGATAGTATTTATCTCTTCACAGGAGTGTGAGAAGATAAATTAATTTATGTTTGCTAGGCACTCAAATACACGGTTATGGAGGCCATAAAAGTATTTTAGAGAAATAGTTTGGCCAAGTTTTCAGCCGCACGTTAGGCTTTAATTGCACTAAAAGAATGTGCTCTAGTGACTGCTTGCTGGTTTATCTAGTGCCACTGGGTGCTTCAAGCAAGGCCTGAGGAAGCGATGTGGCCCAGGCTGGCCTATAGTGCAGCTTATGGTGGTCATCTTCTTCCTGTACATACAGAGTGAGGACAAACCTGATCAACTGCAGATTTTTACTGCCAAGTGAGTTATATCCAGTTGTCAAGAAAGAGATGAGTTCAATCAAATATTTTGATGGTGTTGAGCTATTTTTTAAAAAATTAATAAACTTTCAATGCAAACTAAGTAGCTTTTGAAAAGTTACCAAAAAAGTCCTGGGCATTGCACATTTTCATCACATATTGTAAATTTGCCTAAAATCTATGTTTTCAACCCTTCTTCTCTGTATGCTCTTAATCATTCATTTATATCAATGTATATGAATGTAAAGTGTCTATCTGGAGCTCTAGATGCCATAAAATCTTAAACACATAGGCCTGGTCTACACTAGGCTTTTATGTCGAATTTAGCGCCGTTATATCGAATTAACCCTGCACCCGTCCACACCACGAAGCCATTTAGTTCGACATAGAGCCCTCCTTAAATCGATTTCTGTAATCCTCCACAACGAGAGGAGTAGCGCTAAATTCGAAATGGCCATATCGAATTAGGCTAGGTGTGGATGGAAATCGACGGTAATAGCTCCGGGAGCTATCCCACAGTGCACCACTCTGTTGACGCTCTGGACAGCAGTCCGAGCTCGGATGCTCTGACCAGCCACACCCCGGGAAAATTTGAATTCCTTTTCCTGTCTGGGCAGTTTGAAGCGCAGTTTCTGTTTGGACACCGTGGCGAGCTCAGCAGCAGTGGCAGCAGTGGCAACGATGCAGAGCTCTCCAGCAGAGATGGCCGTGCAATCCAATAGAAAGAGGGCCCCAGCATGGACGGATCGGGAAGTCTTGGATCTCATCGCTGTGTGGGGAGATGAGTCCGTGCTTTCCGAGCTGCGCTCCAAAAGACGGAATGCAAAGATCTATGAGAAGATCTCTAAAGCCATGGCAGAGAGAGGCTACAGCCGGGATGCAACGCAGTGCCGCGTGAAAATCAAGGAGCTGAGACAAGGCTACCAGAAGACCAAAGAGGCAAACGGACGCTCCGGATCCCAGCCTCACACATCCCGTTTCTACGAGGCACTGCATTCCATCCTAGGTGCGGCCGCCACCACTACCCCACCCCTGACCGTGGACTCTGAGGATGGGATATTGTCCGCGGCCGGTTCCTCAGCGGACGGGGAAGAGGAGGAAGGAGATGAGGAGGACGAGGCAGTAGACAGCGCTTACAACGCTGATTTGCCCGACAGCCAGGAGCTCTTCATCACCCTGACAGAGATCCCCTACCAACCCTCCCCAGCCGTTACCCCAGACACAGATTCAGGGGAAGGATCAAGCAGTAAGTGTTTTAAATATCCAAACATTTATTTACAACATAACTGGCATATTTAAAATATTAACAGTAGCTAAAGTGCTTTAAAACATGTAAACATTTATTTGCAACAAAACAGGAAGATTGAAAATATTAACAGTGGGTAAAGTGCTTAAAAACATGTAAACAGGAAAGTCAAACAAAAGGGGAATCAGTGCAAAGTGTATCATGATTACTCCGTCTTTGGGCGCCTCAATATATAGTCCGAACCATTTTAAAAAAATCTCACAATGTCCGCTTCATGATTATAGTGCCCAAAACCCTGCAGTCATTTGTCCCTCCAAGGGCACCTAAGCCAAGAACTGGTCAATGTAACCGGGGATCGAGGCGACATCCTCCGGGGAGAACTCCTCATACACCTCCTGCAGGTGTTTTTCAAGCCTCATCAGCAGGTTCCTGGGCAGGGACAGCTTATTAGGCCCCCCGTGGTAGGACACGTTTCCCTGCCACAACGCCAGCAGGTACTCCGGGATCATGGCCTTGCACAGCAGTGCAGCAAATGGCCCCGGTTTCTGCAGGCTGTCCCGGAGCATCTTCTCCTTCTGGCTCTCGGAGACCTTCAGGAGGGTGATGTCAGGCATGACTCCCTGCTGTGAATTAGGTAGGGGAAAGTTAGTATTGGGACTGCTTGCCCGTCCCTTTACAGAACTGCAACCGCCGGTTTACAGCCACGCGGTTTACAGCCGCGAGGGGCTGGGACAGGGCCAGAGTTCATGCTTGCAGGATTGCTGCCAGCAGAGACTCGCATTGCTTTCTATGTGAAAGGAGGCCAGTGCCACTCTTAAAGTTTTAAGCGGCCACAAGTCTACGGCTTACCATGTTTGCCATCTAGACAAAGTCCGGTGTCCTGCCCTGCTCCTCAGCTCGCCACAGCAAGACCGCAGGCACTGTAGGCGAGGGCCGAAAATTCGACCTTGTCCTCAGTGCGCGTGTGATAGGTGCTCTGCATGGTCTTGTTCACAGAGAAAGACTATGTTCTCTGTTCACAGATACATTGCTCTGTCTCAGGAATTCACTCCCTTTTTCCAATTCCCACAGCCACATCTGCCCAGAGGCTAGCGCACATTAGGAGGAGGAAGAAGAGGACACGGGAAGACATGTTTGCTGAACTAATGGAATGCTCCCGAGCACAGGCAGCCCAGCAGACACAGTGGAGGGAGAACTTGTCCCAAATGCACCGGGCAAACATTGAACGGGAGGAGAGGTGGCGACAGGAGGACAGGCAGGCTACTCAAACGCTGCTTGGACTAATGAGGGAGCAAACGGACACGCTCCGCCGCCTTGTGGATGTTCTGCAGGACCGGAGGCAGGAGGAGAGAGCCCCGCTGCAGTCTCTCTGTAACTGCCCTGCCCCGCCACCAAGTCCCATACCCCCCTCACCCAAAGTCCAAACACGGAGGGGTGGAAGGGGCCGGGAAAAATTTCACTCCACCCCTGCGGACTGCTCTACCACTAGAAGGCTCTCATTCCCCAAAATTTGAAAAGTCCTTTCCTACCCGCCTCACACAAGACCCCGTCCAAGTTTCACCCCCCCGTTCCATGTGCGGTTGTTAATAAAGAATACGTTTCTGTTCATTTCTGTTTCCATCCTCTTCTTTTGGAGGGGAGTCTGTCTGGAGGGGGGGGAAGGGCCTTGGTCATTGGACAGGACAGTCACCTTTAGCAGGGGGCAGGTGCAGCAGCAGGGCACATATACAGTGCAGTGACTAGTTATCCTGGTCAGTCTGGGAGGTGGTTTTCATGTTCTGTGTGGTGGGGGCGGTGGTGTTGCTCTGTGACTTGGTGGCGGGGGAGGGCAGTTACAGATCTTATGCAGCGGTCCTTACCCTGGATCACAGAGCCGCGCAGCAGGGGATCTGTAACCCTCCTCCCCCTGCAAGACAGTCACATAGCCGACACATACACGCAGTCCCGGCCAGGAGGGCTGGCAGGCTCCGTTGAAACAACCAGTCCACCATCGCGGAGCCTGTCATTCCTGGAGTTTAGAAGCATCATTTGCATCACAACCCAAAACCCGCTCCCCGCCACAGTCTGCGTCCCAGGTTTAAAACATTCCCGTGAAAACAGTAATAAAGACAACGGTGTCCATGAACAAAACAGAACAGATTTTATTTTTTGGGAAGGGGGTGAAGGGGGTATGTAATTGGAGAGGATAGTCGACGGCAACTGGGTAAAGAAACGGGGGCAAGTTCAGCTTCTGTGTCCACAAACTTAAAAGTCAATGGGTACCCTGCTCAGCCTTGAAACTGGCTTTCAAAGCCTCCCGGATGCACAGCGCGTCCCGCTGGGCTCTTCTAATCGCCCGGCTGTCTGGCTGGGCGTAATCAGCAGCCAGGCTATTTGCCTCAACCTCCCACCCCGCCATAAAGGTCTCCCCCTTGCTCTCACACAGATTGTGGAGCACACAGCAAGCTGCAATAACGATGGGGATATTGGTTTCGCTGAGATCACAGCGAGTGAGTAAGCTTCTCCATCTCCCCTTGAGACGGCCAAAAGCACACTCCACTACCATTCTGCACTTGCTCAGCCGGTAGTTGAACAGTTCTTTTTCTGTGTCCAGGGCGCCAGTATAGGGCTTCATGAGCCAGGGCATTAGCGGGTAGGCTGGGTCCCCGAGGATCACTGTAGGCATCTCCACATCCCCAACAGTTATCTTGTGGTCCGGGAAGTAAATACCTTCCTGCAGCCGTCTAAACAGACCAGAGTTCCTGAACACGCGAGCGTCATGAACCTTGCCCGGCCATCCGACGTAGATGTTTGTAAACCGTCCCCGATGGTCCACCAGTGCTTGCAGCACCATTGAAAAGTACCCCTTTCTATTGATGTACTGGCTGGCCTGGTGGCCCGGTCCCAGGATAGGGATGTGAGTCCCATCTATAGCCCCACCGCAGTTTGGGAATCCCATCGCAGCGAAGCCATCTATGATGGCCTGCGCGTTTCCCAGGGTCACTACCTTTGACAGCAGTACCTTGACGATTGCCTTGGCTACTTGCATGACAACAACCCCCACGGTAGATTTGCCCACGCCAAAGTGGTTCGCGACTGACCGGTAGCTGTCCGGCGTTGCAAGCTTCCAGAGGGCTATGGCCACTCGCTTCTGGACAGTCAGGGCTGCTCGCATGCGGGTGTCCTTGCGCTTCAGGGCAGGGGACAGCAACTCACAAAGTTCCAGGAAAGTCCCCTTCCGCATGCGAAAGTTTCGCAGCCACTGGGATTCATCCCAGACCTGAAGCACTATGCGGTCCCACCAGTCCGTGCTTGTTTCCCGGGCCCAGAATCGCCGTTCAACAAAATCCACATGCCCCATTGCAAACGTGATGTCCTCGGCGCTGGGTGTCGTGGTTTCTGACAGCTCTGTGCTACTCTCCGACTTCAGGCCCTCACTCCGCTGCCGTAGCCTCCTCGCCTGATTTCTCTGCATCTGCCTCTGGGAAAGGTGTATGATAAGGTGCGAGGCGTTGAGAACGGCCACAACTGCAGCGATGGTCGCAGCGGGATCCATGATCGCAGTGCTGTGGCGTCCGCGCTGTCACTGATCAAAAAGTGCGCGAACTGATTTCCCGCCGGCGCTTTCAGGGAGGGAGGCAGGGCGGTAGTGACTGACGGATGACGACAGTTACCCAAAAGCACCCTCGCCACAATTTTTTACCCAGAAGCCATTGGGGGCTCGACCCAGAATTCCACTGGGCAGCGGGGACTGCGGGAACTGTGGGATAGCTGCCCACAGTGCACTGCTTCCAATGTCGACGCTTTCCCTGGTAGTGTGGACTGACAAAGTCGAATTACTGTCCTTAGTGTAGACACACACGTTCGACTTTCTAATATCGATTGCACATATTCGATTTAACTAAAATCGAACTACTCTCGTAGTGTAGACATACCCATAGACATATCCATCTGGATCTATAGTTTTTTTGTGGTACTTTTAAATATATTTTAAAAAGTATCACAAAAAAATCTCACAAGCCACTACAAATAAAACCCTCCCTTTAGCCCACCCTCAAACACCCCAGGCCCTAAAAGAAAGGATGGGGAGAACTAGAGTGTGTGAGTTACTCAGCTGTTCAGTGGCTGGAGAACTGATTAGTTAGGTCTTAGGTTTGTAAATACTGTGCTGAAATCAGTTCATTTTGTGAATTGTGACATATTGTGTCATATTTTATTTTTTCACTCTGCTCATGAAACTACTGGACCAAATTAGGCACAACAAGCACTCCCGTCTGCAAGGGACTCTCAGCCTCCTTCTTGCTTAAGATTTAGTTAAAACAAAAATTAAATACTTTTTTTTTTCAAACCACATTTCTGGCTAAAAGGGAAGAAAACTCTGCAGAGTTTTCCTACAAACAATTGTCTGACATAGCTAGCATCTTTGGCACAGCTGGGGGGAATTCCAGGCTTCTGAAGAGTCTTTTTGGCATTCCTAACTGATTCAAAACACCAGCTTCAACTAAAGTATATGCTTCTTGTGTATCACTGTCCAAGTGTATCCATTTCTTTCTGACTGATTTGCTCTCCTTGGGTCTGATTCAGCTCATACTATTAGCATTGTCATGATTTACTATTTGTAGCACAGTAGTGGCTAGAGGTGCCATCTGAGATCGGGGTCCCAGTGTGCTAGGTGCTGTACATGCACATGGTAAGAGACAGTTCCACTAGTTATACACGTGTGTAAGTCAATTGATTTCAGTGGAATTACTCCTGATTAATGCCAGAATTATGGTCTTTCAGTCTTTGGTGACTGGG
>NW_020664417.1:3425388-3481024 GCF_002925995.2 Terrapene triunguis | reverse complement strand
GTTTTTTTTTTTTTTTTTTTTTTTTTTAAGCCATAGAACAAACCCTTTCCATGCACATTTATCCAATCTGCGCATACAAGTACATGTTTCTGTGTAGATCTGGGACTTTAAAAAAAAAAAAAAACTTGTCCCCATATTCATTTTGCTAAGAGTATGAAAACATGACTCCCAGAGTGCAAGATTCAAAGCACAAAATTCCACCTGTAGACCCAACTGCAGTTCTTCTTCTCTCCCCTTCCTAAAAAACGGTTGTGCTGTGTTTCTCCTGCAGAATGGCGGCTCTATTTTCTTGGAAACGGCGACTTTCTGTCACATGTCAGTGAATGATTTCTATATATTGGGGACCTGGATGCCCTCAACCCTTGCTGAAGTGAATGGGATCTGAGGGAGTCCAGTATTTCCCTTAACATCTGGCAGGATCCGGTCCACAGTCTGGGGAGTCTTTTGGGGTCCTGTGGACACTATGGCCCAGTCCTCAAAGGTATTTAGGTATCTAATTCCCATTTATTTAAAATCAATGGGAATTAGCAGCCTAAATACCTTTGAGGATTTGGCCCTATATAAATATCAATTGTTAATGTAATTTTTTGTTATTGGTCTAATGATAGCTTCTAGGTAACTTCATTTCTGCTTTATTCTTGAATGGACTTTGCCCTTCTGAGCTTTGCTTCTTGTGGATGTGTGCTGTTCATGTTAAATAACATTTTACTATCAATTGCTTCCTGTGTTGGATACTATGCTGGCCTATTCACCAAAAGCGTTTTCAGCCCAAATGAAAGGCTTCTTCACAGGACTCTGACATAACAGCTCTCCACATGTTTTTCTACACATGATTCTGCTACATTTCTTGAAGGCATTATTGGTTTGCTTTAATGCAGCCCTGCCAAACTGTGCCCTTTAAGCCATTTATTGCTAGTGACTGCTAAACCTGTGCCCATCTGATAAAGTTGCAGAGCTATCAACACTGACAAAATCAAATTTAACAAGGAAATGTTTTCAGCTTTCAGCACTCCCCTGAGAATCCCATCTGATCAATGTATAAAACAAGTTGTTATAATATATAAACCATTAGAGTATTTCACTTAACAAATACATCTTTGTGCCAGATTTCAAATCAGTTGTAATACTTCATAGTGAGGAAGTGTTTTACATGAAATAATATATTATATGCTAATGTTAAGAAGCAGGGCCAGATTTTTAGCTGGTGCAAATCACTATAGCTTCATTGTAGTTAATGAAGCAATGGTGATTTACGCCAGTTGAGGTGTGGCTAGTAATGTGCTAGGATGAAAATTTGTAGTTATTTCCATTACAACATAGTTAATTTCACCATTGTAAGAGATGGCTAATTTATCTTCTTATAGATCCAAGTATCATAGAGACAATTCTGAAAGGTGTTGAGTTCTCTCAATTTCCAGTGCCGTTAGTGGGAGTTGAGCATGCTTTGCATCTGACAAGATCAGGCCCTAAACAGCAGCACTGGTCATAAGTTCCATTGAATCCCACATATCATTTTATAGATAATCAATTGTTTCTTCTGTATTGGGTACATGTTAATTGTTTCTTCAAGCTACTATTGTTGTATGTAGTGTTGTTGTAGCCATGTTGGTGCCAGAATATTAGAGACACAAAATGGATGAGGTAATATTTTTATTGGACCAACTTCTGAAGTTGGTCTAATAAAAGATACTACCTCACCCATCTTGTCTCTCTTCAAATTCAGACCTATACAGCTGTCAGTAGCTTGATTTCTACTGAATCAAGTTGACCTAATTTGAACTGACCAGTATTTCATCCTCTAAACAACCAGAAGTTCACATAAAAATGTTTACGGCATATGTCAGTCTAATACAGTCAACTCCGATTTTAGATGGAGACTAAGTATATTAAGCCATTGGTACAGTCCCTTGTATTAGTGCTTGCGGTTAACTGGAAAGGTGTACTTAAAAGTCTTGTCTCATGCGCCTATTTAAGTGAGATGGGACACAGGATCTAGCGTAGAAGGATTATCCCGTTATCTGACATTTGGTACAGATTGCCAAAAGGCATCACCATCAATACAGATGCCCTACACTAGACTTGAAATCAGTCCTGCTATGGTGTAGGGCATAGGCGCCAACTTTTCCCAGCGCTGGTGGGTGCTCACCCCTGGCCCTGCCCTGACTCCACCCCCCATTCCAACTCCTTCCGCAAAGTCCCCGCTCCAACTCCGCCCACTCCCTTCCCCTATTGGACCCCTTCCCCAAATCCCCGCCCCAGCCCCACCTCTTCCCAGAGCACACCCTGTTCCCCCTTCTCCCCCCTCCCTCCCAGTGCTTGCCACCACGAAACAGCTGTTTCACAGCATTAAGCGCTGTGAGCGAGGGGGGAGAAGGGGGAACGGGGCACACTCAGGGGAGGAGGCAGAGGTGGAGCGGAGGTGAGCTGGGGTGTGGAGGTGGGGCGGGGAGCTGCCGGTGGGTGCAGAGCACCCACCAATTTTTCCCCATGGGTGCTCCAGCCCCAGAGCACCCACGGAGTCGGCACCTATGGTGTAGGGTATTGAGCAAGACTGGCAGCAAGTGACTTCTGTGTTATAATTCCACCTCTGACAGAGATTCTTTCTGTAGCCTTGGTCTAATCACTTAACATTTCTGCTTTAATTCACCCATTTGTAAAATAAGACTAATAATAACTACTTACTTACCTTTCTCATAGAAATATTGTTATGATTAACATGGTTAACAGAAGAGCTTTTCGAAGGCACAAATGACATTTAGGTGCCTAACTCCCAGTGAAAATCATTTTATCTTGCAATCTGTAAGTATATACATTACAACAGCATTCAAAGGCCCCAATCAGATTGGGGCCTCGTTGTGCTATACACTGTAGAAACACACATCAAGAAACAGCCCCTGCCCCAAAGAGCTAACAATCTAGAATGGGTCAGAGATGGAAGGTAAGTAGGAAATCAAAGAATGGACGAAGAGAATAAGCATGGAAAGACACACACAACCTTTAGGTAAATTCATGTAATGTATCTCTATGTCTTTATTTTATTGTATTTCCCTGGCAGACATCTTACATCTCTATTATGGCTAGGGGATGGCTATCTTGAGCACTTACACTGTAATATTGCTGGCTTCTCTAGATTCTATACCTAAATAACTGCAGAAAAATTCAAGAGGGCCAAAGTCAGCAGGAACTGCAGGTGTTCTGCACTTACTGAATTTGTCCCAAAGAATATGACCTAAAATTACAAACATATTTAGAAAACTCCCTACAACTGGAGCCTGTTTTCCCCAAAAACTCTGCCTTAATTGGAGAATTATTCTTTGAAAAATATTTCTAAATGTCAGTAACTATGCACGGATCCCAGCACAAGCACCTCAGTTTCAATACTTCTGCAGCAAGGGAGGCTGGTGATGGCCCAAATTATTTGATGGGAGGGGTCAAAGAGTCACCTCACTAACCCTCTCCAAAATCATAATGCCAGCAACTTTTGCCCCCTGATCTGGAGTGGTTTTAATTAGTAACCTAATAGTGAAAGGCTCTGTAGCCCACTATGATGTCCTGAACCAGGGGTAGTCAATAGCCAGATCGTGGGTCAAATACGGACCGCTAAACGCTTTTGAACGGACCTAAAAATATTTGTATTTACTTATTATTATCATTATTGTTATTATTATTTTCTCTGGAGTCTGAACCTTGACTATACGTTGACCAAGAAATTTTGAGCTTGACTAAAAAAAAAATTGAATACCCCTGCTGGAACCATTCAGGCTCTAGATTCCCACTCCCTAGGTCAGCTAAAGCTGGGGGAAAAAACTGAGGCGGCAGAATGCACAGCCACTGTGGGGAACACCTCTCATCAGCTTGCAGTTGATCTAATAACAGCAATGGTGGGCTCTGAATAGTCCCTTTCAGACTCCCTTGGCTGAACAAATGTCTACACCACAGAAGTCTTTAGGGATGGGACATGAAAGCTGAAGGGGAAAATGGAAGGATCCTGAAAGGAGTACGCCATACCCTTCCAAAAAAAATTAAATAGGATCCAGAAATAGACACATATTAGTAGGTAACAACCTCTTTCCATCTTAACTGTTCTTGTAATTTTTTTTGTTGAGTATAATTAAATGCCACACAACCCCAATATATACAGTTACCAGTGCTGTGGCTAGTATTAGCTGCAAACTAATTTCTAAAACATTTTGCCTATACTTCTTCAGAATAGTGGAGATTTAAGTTCAAAACCAGTCATTCTTTTAATTTATCCATCATAACATTATGATTAAGTAATTTGGCTCTTCACTTTGTTTACTGTTTTATTTCCGTTGCTAAGGGATTGGTAAACTGGAAATGTTTTCACTGACCTTTCAGAATCACAGATTAGTATATTACTTACTTATCTGAGTCTGTCGCTCCATGCTGTAAACTAACTTGATAACAATTTTCATCTCCACTGCATCGTACTTGTGCGGTGTACTGTGTGTTTAATTTTAAGCTCTGTGTGGTTTTTTTCCACTTTGATTAAGAAGGTGCTTGAGTATTTGATAATGTGCCCAGATCAGCAACAGGTATTTCATGGTGCAGCTTCCAGCATAATAGGGCCGTGATTGGAGCCTTTACACAGAATTGTAATAATTATTAATAATTATTATTTTCCCAGAATCAGTGACCCACATTGTAGCAGCATTACTTTAATGACCTTACCAAACCTGAATGTCATTTTACTGAAGTATATGTACTCCCAATGGTTTAGCCAAATAAACTGAAATTTAAAATTTCAGTTTATTTTTAAAATTTAAGTATAGTGCCGGTTTGCTAAAGGGAACATTTCATCATTCAAAACTGTCTTCTAGATCTATCTATAGAAAATGTTCAATAGTTGATTCCTTAGGAATCTAGACAAGATCAAGTCTGAGTTCTGAGTATCACAGTAATCCCATAAGTCAGCAGTTCTCAAACTTTAGCAACCTGAGGACCCCCATTTTGATTTAAAATTTTTCGTGGAGCCCCAAACCCCCAGCTCAGCCCCAGATCCTACCCCTCACTCTACACCTTCCCCCAAGGCCCCATCCCCACCTCATCTCTTCCAGCCCCCGCTCCACCCCGTCCCTTCTCTTTCCTGCCTCTTTCCACACCCTCCCATGGGCACACCCGGTCCCCGCTCCACCCCCTCCCTCCCAGCGCCTCCTGCACGCTGGCGAACCGAGGGTATTCCAGGGGGTTCGCTGGCCCCGCTGATCAACTCCTCCCTCTCCCTCCCTCAATTCCTCCCCCACCCTCCAAGTGCCTCCTGCATGCTGCTGAACAGCTGTTCCCCGGTGTGCAGGAGGCACTGGGAGCAGGGGAAGGAGTTGAGGGAGAAAGCGGGAGGAGTTGATCAGCGGGGCCGGCTGACTCCCTGGAGTCTGGGGGCCCCAGTTTGAGAAATGCTGCCATAAGTAAATAAAATCAGTCAAAGGGTATAATTTTAGATTCAGAATTGTTTAAAAACTGGGACACTGACTAAGTGTCTGTTTTTGCTATCAGTGGTGGACTACAGTATAATACTGTGAGTAGGATGACATCTACAAATCCTCCAGGCAAGTTGAAGAGTGTACAACAATATGCTTTAAAATACATGTTTATTTTACAATGCAATCATTAGGTAGCACTTCACTCTACATGGTAAGAGGGAAGAAACCAAACCAAATGTATACAAACATTTAGGCACCTTGTATCTTTTATTATGAAGATTTCAAATTAATTTTAAGCTAGAGATAGGGCAGCCTTGAAATGTTTCCCTCACCTGGTAGCACCAAAATACATCTCAGGTAATCCACCAAAGTGTAGATTTGGAAGTTTGTTGCAAATCCCAAAAGTGACAATGGGTGGATTAATTACCTGTTTATTAGCCCAAACTTAAATACAATAAAATTAAAGGGAACAGAAAGCTCAAAGTCAGAGAAACATTGCTTTGAGCAGAGTCTTAGAATACTGGAGAAGTTCCACAGGTCTGGATAAAAAGCTAATGAAAGTATATAAAAAGGGGTAAATAGCATGACTTGGGTAACTTTAAGTCAATTAGCTGACATATGTCTCTGGCAAAATGATGGGAAGGGTAATATGGGATGCAATCAGCAAAGAATTAAAGGATGGTAGCATAATTAATGCCAATCAACATGGTTATATAGAAAATAGGTCTTGTGAAACAAACTTTGTATCCTTGTGGTAGCCAAGTTGGTCCCAGGATATTAGAGAGACAAGATAGGTGAGGTAATATCTTTTATTGGGCCAACTTCTGTTGGTGGAAGATAAGCTTTTGAGCTTATGCAGCCCTCTTCTTCAGGTCTGGATAAGGCACTCAGGGTATGTCTACACTTAAAACGCTACAGCAGCATAGCTGCGCCGCTGCAGCTGCATCACTGTAGCACTTCAGTATAGACACATACACTGACTGGAAGGATCCTCCTCTCAGTGTAGGTAATCCACCTCCCCGAGAGGTGGTAGCTGGGTCGATGGAAGAATTCTTTCACCAACCAAGTGCTGTCTACGTGGGGACTTAGGTCAAATTAACTATGCCACTCAGAACCCTGGGTTTAGTAGGCCAATGCTCAAACCACTGAGCTATCCCCCCTCCCCCAAGCTTCTGTGTGAATTTGATGCAAGGAGCCACATACATCATATGCCACCTTCGGGCTGGCCAGAATCTCACTGGAGAGTGCAGCGTCTGCTGCCTCCTGGCACCTCTGTAAGGAGCTGCTTGTTCAAAGGCAGTGGGAAGAGGAAGTCCTTCCCCCGTACCTCTCTACAACAGCCCAACAGGCCTCACTGGTTCTGGAATACATTCCCCAGGAAGAATTCTGGCTGACTAAGCTAGAATTCCTCCTGGGGACTACATCTACAACCTGCCCCCTACACACACCATTCAGAACTCCCAAGTGAACCAAGGGCAGTATCTTGCCCTTTGACAGTCCCATAACATAAATGTACGGAGCTCTATATAAACAAGGAGCTTAATTCAGACCCCAGTTAAACTTCCATGGAGTTGTGCTCAGCTACATCAAGTCTGAATTTAGACCCAAAGTCACTTTTAAATGCTTTATCTGTGTCTGGCCATGTTTCCATTGCATATTCTGTACTGGGTTGGAAATATTGGTGAAATTCCTTTACTAGCTTCATCCTTCATGAATTTACAAAGATCAGAGGATTAGAACTGTTCCCTGCCCCAATGAATTTACAATCTTGCTTTAAACAACCCAGCAAGATCTTCAGCTCCCATGGGACAAAATATTTTTCCTAAGATTTTCAGTGGAAGGCAGAAGAGATAAAAACTAAACAGTAGCCATCAACTAATAAATTAAACTTTGAGCCCAAAGTCTAAGCCAAGGGTTCTCAGACTTCATTGCACAGCGACTCCCTTCTGACAACAAAAATTGCTGCACGACCCCGGGGGGGGGGGGAGCGGGGGGAGTTCAAAGCCAAAGCCCCACTGCCCGGGGGAGTGGGGGGAAAGCTGAAGCACAGGGGCTTCAACCCCAGGCAGGGGACCTGTAATATGAGCCCCACTGCCCAAGGCTGAAGCCCTCAGGCTTTGGCCCCAGACAGTGGGGCTCAGGCTTTGGCCCCTGGCGACCCCATTAAAATGGGGTCATGACCCACTTTGGGGTCCTGACCCACAGTTTGAGAACCACTGGTCTAAGTTATTCTTTCCAGACAGTGAAATAGGAGAGGCAATTATGATCCAGTTGATAATCTATATATTACAAACAATTTGAGAAGCTGCTAATTTCCTGAGGGTGAGAAAAATGTTGGCTGCTGCTTTGATGGAGGCAAAATACTGTATCATGTTCAAATCAAAACAGGCGGAAGCTACTACTTTGCATGGCTTCCTGTAAGATATATGTTATCCCAAAGGAGAAAGCAGTGTAGGTAGCGCAGTAGCAGCTCTGTGAAGTTGTGTTTATTTGGGAAGCATTTCCAGTAATTATTAGGAAGGGGTTGGAGGAATAAACTTGCAAGAAATTCTCATGAGATTATAAAATTAAAAACGGGCTCTTTAATTGTAATGAGTCAGATTCTGGCCCCTTTTATCATTCTAGAAATGCAAAGGGTCTGGAAAGCTTGCGTAAGTAGCCAGCTTGGAATTCCCCAATTGTGTGGAAAACCTCCTGCTAGTGTAGAGCCAGCATAGCTTGCTGCACCCATTTCATCCCAGTCCCTCTAGTAGTTTGGAACAGCCCTAAGGTTACTATTAGTTGTGCTAGGAGCCAAAGCAAACCAATCACTGGCTAGCCTCAGGATCAGGGGATGGCAGAAAGGTGGTGAAAATCTACCTTGCCCCCAACTCCCAGCCCTGCCAAACTCTGCTCCAGTGCATGTGTGGATGGAGTCCAGTAACACCATTGCTTCAATGAAATGGATTGACTTCTGTAAAACAACTCTGTTTATGACTTTATAAACAGAAACACACAAATAATGACACAATCTCTAAACCAGTCTCTTTTCTCTCATAGCATTGGTATTCTGTTTCTTTCATTTGTATATGTGTGGGTAAGAAACACATATATAATAAAGGGTTTCAACAGTAGGTAGCTACTTTCATGTTTGCTGGTACACTACGCTGAATATTGTGTGCATCTCAAAATGAACTCTTAAGTATTTTATATGTGTCTAGGTGCTTCTCCTTTACACATTTGAAATTGGGTTAGAAATAAAAACTTCATCATACACATTAAAAAAGTTTTTAGGTTAGTAGAATAAAAGTCCTTCATTTAAGAGAAACTCCTTGCAGAATTCAAGGAATGTGGGTCTGTGTCCAAGCAACTTAACTGATGCACCAAAAATAAAATAACACACAAAAAATAAAGCCTGAACAGTTCAGATTCTCAAAAACTTAAGGACGTTTCTGAGTTTTTAATTCTTGCCTGATTTTTAAGAGAATCAATTTAATATGACTTAGTTCTGCTCTAATATTTTCCAGTTGTGTGGATGTAGTGAGACTGTAGCCTTTAGTTCCATAGTCTTGGACATTCCACTTCTTGCAGCTTTTTTAAAAAATGAATTATTTTTAGTGAGTCGTGTGCACCTGAAAGATGCTAGATGATCAGCCAAAGAGACTGCAGATCTTTCTTTATCCCCATTCTGTCCCACTAATATTAATTATTATTTATTATGGAAGGGACACAAAGGTGACTAAGCCACTTTTACTTCTCCACTGATGCTGGGGACTGGGGACAGACAGGGAACCAGTCCCCCACCCAAGTTGGAGCAGCCATACAGTTGCTCTGACTTACAGCACTGGAAGAATCCCTTAGGATTCCAACACCCATGACTGTCAGAATGCATTGTGTTCCAGCTCTCTCCCCTTGTGCCCCTCACATGTCCCTCCTTGCTCTGGAACACCCTTGATGTGGATAGGGAGATCATGAGTGACATAAAGTGGGCTACGTTGGCTTTATACAGCTGAGGCAGCACTCCCTGCTCTGCATGATTAAAGCAGTTTTATGTCTGTAATGCACCAGTGGAGCAATGCAAAGTGGGCTTAGCTAGGGTTGAGGATATGGCTCTGTGTGAAGAGCAATATCAGTAATGGAGAATGGTGAAGAGGGGCAGCAGAGTGTTTTAGCAGCAGGTCTTTATGTGCCAAAATCAGAAAATAACACTGTTTAAATGTTGATAAATGACTGCATGCTGTACTGTAGATGGAAGCAGAATTTCATTTTGGCAGTGACGTTGACAAGTGTACAGATCACCTCAGTACAAGGATTTTAGATGGCAATTTTCCACAATGGGAAAAGAATCCTGCAGGCACTACACACGGAGAACTAAGTTTGCTGACAGTGTACCCTTTAAACACCTATAGCTGCCTGTGCTACATTTCAGGTGGCAATCACAGTTTTTGAGAAGCAGATTTTCAGAAAGTGAGGTCACTGGATGACTTGCCATTTCTGTAGCTAAAGCGAAAGACTAAAATACGCAGAAGAAAATGTTTATTCCCTTTTATGGGGAAACATGTAGGAATGACTTATTTCAAATGAGAATGAATAAACATAGACTCTCTTTATGCATAACATAGCACATGAATAGATCAGTCTCTAAACTAAATACTTTTCTATTTGTTGTTACTGACAAAGATGAGTTATCACACTCTCTGATTTATATATGTCAGACTAGGCAAAATCATATTCTTAACTTCTAATTGTCTCCTTGCTTTGTGTTATTTGCAAAGCATACCAAGCAAGAATTCAGTACATCTCAAAGCACTCCCAAACCCTACTATGTCTCCAGAAATCAAGCATTAGCACTTTTGTACATGCTGGCTCTTATACTGAATGTGACAGATATTGCAACCCGCACGTAATACCTTTGTGGATCATAATATTATATTTATGAATAGTTTATGTATGATTGTGTTCTACTCCATGGAGTAGGGTTACCACAGCTCCTCTAGGAGCTAAAACAGTAGAGGGTGATTACCTCAAAGATTGTAAACAACTCCAGAGATGTTTCACACCCTTGGGTGGTTTGCATAGACTGGTTCAGGATGAATTTCCTAGAGACTAAGAAACAAAGAAAGGGCTTTTGGTATAAAAAGATAAGCTTGAACTGACTCATGACCTTCTTCCTGATCCAGCAAACAGACAGGCCCTTCTGTCCAAGGGGAGACCCTCTCAACCATTGTGGAAGGGTCAGAAAGACTTTGGCCTACTAGGACTGCAAAAGACTGATAGGTGGGTGACTCCTGGTATGTTAGTGTGTGTTTAAATCTGTTTATTTTTATTGTGTTTTCTCTGTAATACTTTTACCTTAAGCATAAATGTGCTTGCTTAGAGAGAACTGCATGGTAACGTGTAACTGCTGGCAATACACACTTCACACCCCTTGGAGAGAAGGCAATGCACAGGCACTGGCCATTAGGCAGGCTGGTTTGGTGGTCAGTATAAGGCAGGGAGCTGTGCAGTCTTTAAACCCCTGGTCAGAAGGGAGTGGGACATGGTTTACTCCAGGAGTACCTGACTGGGGTACTCCTGGAGTAGACCATGAAGGGGGAATATAGGTGCAGTTACCCTGAAACTGTGACACTGAACACACAAATGCCCTGCTTTGCCACAAGTAGCTTTTGAACTTGAATAGGCTTTACTTATTCATAGATCATTACTCAGAATCCTTTCCAAGCTCACAGCTATTAGTGCTGTCATCTGAGCTCTGGGAACAAACTGAAAAGCCTCGGTGTGAGCGGAGATGCAGAGTTCTTTCCTGTATGCTTTGCAAGCCAGAGTTTTGGAAGGCTTTTTCCACTTTTAGCCTTCACATCTTTGTTGTGTTTGGCTTTTATATCCACTTGTCATCTTAAAAATGAAAATAGCATGTTCAGGATAGTATAAATAGTATATTCATGAAAATATACAGTGACAATCTCCTTCCCTACCCGCTAGCAGTTCCATTTATACTTGTTGTGGAAAAGGGTATTCTAATCTCTGTTTGGATAGCATGCTTCTCAGCCACTAATGTCTTACCACTGTGAATGCAGGAAGATAATCTCCTGTACTAGCTACATTGTCTCTTATCTATGGGCTAAATCATGGCATTGTGACAAGCCGGAACCAGAATCTGCCTCCGGGATTTCCCCTTTCTTTGTGTGTGGGAAAATGCAATGTATGCTCTCCTACCTGGTGCAGGTAGTCCGATCATTCCAGTTTATACCCCATTGCTCCTGTGTGTCTGTGCAAACTGGGCCATGCTTTAGCTCTACATTTCCACAGTGCCCAGAACAATGGGGACTCATTCTCAACTGGGACCTTTGTGGGGAGCTACTATAATATAAATGTTATTACTATCAGTGATACTTTTACTAATAATAATCTGAGATGTGGGCTAGCATGTGTTGCAACTGAGATACACAACACACTGAGAGGCCTTTTGATTTAGAGGCAGATTGTAAGGAACATTTCATATTAGAGAGTGAAACATCCACAGGAGACCTGTGACAGTCTCCATAAGTGTTTGTGTGTTGTCTATGATTATTTACAATGGCACTATATTTCCTTTGTAGTACTAACTTGATAGTCCATCCAAATAAAGCAAACCAGCTAATACAAACACACCACAATCATGTTATCATATACGTTCTGAAATATCACCCTGGATTCGGCTCATCCAGAAAAAAAAAAAAAAAAAAAAGGTCACTGTGAAGACCTGAGACTGTAGTATCCTTCAGAGGGAAATTTCCCCTAGATTTTAAAATCAGCCAAATTTGTGAAAAAGAATTTTAAAAAATCATTATTTGTACAGTGGGAAGAAAACTGAAGGAAAAAATATAGAGAAGATAAAAGAATATCAGTATTTTCATGTATTTTTCAGTTTGCTTTGTGAAATAATCCAAAAATATTTAAACAACTTAAATATAAGTGAATGCTCATATTTCTTATCATATGACAGACTGGAAACATATGTGCAGACATCATAGGAACATAGGAATTTCCACACAGGACCAGACCCAACGTCAAACTAGTCCAGTATCCTGTCTCTGGCAGTAGCCAGTGCCAGATGCTTCTCAAGCAAGTATAAGAACCTCACAGCAGACAGATGTGAGACAATCTGCCCCCACATTAGGTCTCCTCCTGGTCTAATAGTTAGAGATTGGCTTAAACTTTGAAGCATTAGATTCCTTTTGAAATGTGTTAGTGTTTACTATGACAACTCTGGATATACTTGTTATCCATATAACTGTCTAATCCCTTTTTGAATCACATTATGTTTTTGGCCTCAATTATTTCCTTTGGCAATGAATTCCACAGTCTAACTGTGAGTTGTGTGAAAAAGTATTTCCTTTTATCAGTTTTGAATTTGCTACCTTTTAATTGTTCTTGTGTTATGAGACAGGCAGCACAGAAGTTCCTGACCTATGTTTTCCATACTGTCCATTATTTTATTCTTTTTGTAATGTCCCCTCTTATTTGATTCCTTCCAATCCTCTGGACTATTGTCTGTTTTTAATAAGATTACATATTTTTGTTAGCAACACTCAGCAACTTCATACCTTAGCACCTTCAGAACTCTTGGGAATATGACACATGGGCCTGGTAACTTATTGCTTTTAAATTAGTCATTTGTTTCAGCGCCTCTTCCTCCAACACCTGAATCTCTGAGAGTACTTCATCTTTATTATCAGAAGAGAGCAAGTGTTGGGTAAGTTTCTCCTTGCATCCTTGGTAGTGAAGACTGGTGCAAAGTTATCTTTTAGCTTTTCAGCAATGTCTTTATTTTCCTTAATTGCGTCCTTTAACCCTGATAATACGGCAGACCTGCTGTTTCTGTCCCAGGCTTCCTACTTCTGATGTACTTAAAGAATCACTTGTTGTTCATTTTACACCATTAATTTGCTCAGTCCATTCTGGCCCTTCTAATTTCCCTCCTACTTATTGCCTGCTGTAATCTATGCTCCTATTTATTGGCTTCACTAGAGTCAGATTTCCAAATTTTGAAGTTCTGTTTAGGTCGAATAGCCTCTTGAATCTTCCAATTTAGACAGACTGGCTTATTCCTGACTTTCCTGGTTTCCTTTTTCTGCAGCTGTTGACATGCCTTCTGAGACAATTATAAAACAAATTAGGGAAGTTCTTGTTGTTTCCCTTTCTGTGTGCACCGCTTTATTATAATTACAGTTGAAATCCATGAATCCTTCACAAAGCCCACGCATTTGGATTTTCTGCATACATTACCTGAGAATGATAGAGAATCTGTTCCCTCAGGCTGCATAGTTGCAAAGCTATTTTATGAGCAGGGCCAGTCACCACTACCTCAGCCCACACTCCCAAATTCTGCATCAACCTGTTTGGAACTGCAGTGGAGTCCCCCTAAAGAGCACACAAGAACTAC
This sequence comes from Terrapene triunguis, assembly GCF_002925995.2. NCBI lineage: Eukaryota > Metazoa > Chordata > Testudines > Emydidae > Terrapene > Terrapene triunguis. The sequence goes on along the minus strand of NW_020664417.1, from coordinate 3,467,179 downwards.
AGAGGCATTCATGGGTACCTGCTCTATTTGCAGTCTTCCAGCCTTCATCACAAGTTTATGTGCGGCTGAAAATATTGTATTCGCCTTCTGCAATGAGATGATTTACACCCTATATGAATATATCTCTATCCTACTTGATTACAAAGTAGGCCACTCATTTTAAACTCCTGTTTTCCCCTTTCCATAGAAACTTGCTGTTATATGTGAGATGTTGCCATCAGAAATTGAAACTGAGGACAGACAACTACGCATGTTAATAATTGCGCTTAATCTCCAGTCTCCTGTGCTACAATATTTGAAGCTTCTCATTCCTGAGTCTTTGTCACAAATTTAAAGCCCCTAAATTTCACATTTACTTATCCTTGTTCAAAGGTCTTGTGACGGGTTGGATCACAGAAACCCCCTGGGGAGCTGCCACCCAATGTGCAAAGACTACCCCTGCTTCTGTTTTCCCTGCGCGCTCAGGACTCCAGCACCCTGTCTTGCTGAGCCAGACACTCCCGTCTGCTCCAACACAGACCCAGGGTCTGAATCACTTGTCCCAGAGCTGCAAGTTTACCTGAAAACAGCTCACAGAAGTGTGCTTGTCTCTAGCACTCAGATGCTCAATTCCCAGTGGGGTCTAAACCCAAATAAATCCGTTTTACCCTGTATAAAACTTATACAGCGTAAACTCATAAATTGTTCGCTCTCTATAACACTGATAGAGAGATATGCACAGCTGTTTGATCCCCCAGGTATTAATACATACTCCGAGTTAATTACTAAGTAGAAAGTGATTTTATTAAATACAGAAAGTAGGATTTAAGTGATTCTAAGTAGAAACAGACAGAACAAAGTAAATTACCAAGCAAAATAAAATAAAATGCGCAAATCTATGTCTAATCAAACTGAATACAGATAATCTCACCCTCAGAGATGCTTCAGTAAGTTTTTTCTCAGACTGGACACCTTCCAGGCCTGGACACAATTCTTTCCCCTGGTACAGCTCTTGTTCCAGCTCAGGTGGTAGCTAGGGGATTCTTCATGATGGCTCCTCTCTCCCTCTGTTCTCTTCCACCCCTTTATATATCTTTTGCATAAGGCGGGAACCCTTTGTCCCTCTGGGTTTCCAACCCCCCCCCCCCACTGGAAAAGCACCAGGTTAAAGATGGATTCCAGTTCAGGTGACATGATCACATGTCACTGCAAGACTTCATTGCCCACTTGCCAGCACACACATATACAGAAAGACTCACAGGTAAACACAGCCATCTGCGGATAATGGTCCTTGTTAATGGAAGTCATCAAGATTCCAAACCATCATTAATGGCCCACACTTTACATAATTACAATAGGCCCTCAGAGTTATATTTTATATTTCTAGTTTTAGATACAAGAGTGGTACATTTATACAAATAGGATGATCACACTCAGTAGATTATGAGCTTTGTAATGATACCTTACAAGAGACCTTTTGCATGAAGCATATCCCAGTTACGTTATATTCACTTATTACCATATTTTTCTAAAACTATCCCAGTTACATTATATCCACTTATTAATGTTTTTATAAAACCATATAGACTGCACAACATCACAGGTCTAACCTTCAATATTATGAGGGCTCTCTAGATAGGGAATCTGGGATTTGAGGGCTGTGTGATTCTTGTGCTTGGGTCATACTAGGGGTCAAGCATTTAGCCCACAATTTTCAAACCTGTGCCCCTAAAGTTAGAGAAAATAGGAGCCGTGAATGCTCTGCACCTTTGAAAACCAGGCTACTGCTGTTTTGGTATCCACATATGGATTGAAGAACCTAACCTTAGGAAGGCAAGATGGAAAATGGGGGCTTTAGTGCCCTATGGCTAGAGCTATGTTCCAGTGAGACATTCTGGAAAGGGATTTCAATCTGCCACCTTTTATACAAGGGATGAAACATAGACTCTTTAAAAAATAATACTGTGGAAAACCCAAGGCCCTGAAGGCACACTCGGGATTCATAGTTCTGTTTTTTCAACTTACTTTTCTCTCTTTCTAGGGCCTCCTCCTGGGGTATCTGCTCCACCAGGCTTCACCTTCCAAACAAGGAGCAGCTCCAGCGTGTGGCACACAAACAAATGTCTCATTTTTTCCTTCAGTCACTTAATCAAGGGCTCTCCTGGCACTGCCCTGGGCTGCAACTGGGGAGACGTTGTGCCCCACGGACAGTAGGCTCGCTCCTGGGCGCTTCCCCCACCCCTAGCAGAGTGCTGCTGTAAAGCCAGGTCCCTCGCGCCTTTGCCCCCGTTTGAAGCAGGGTAATCCCCTGCACGAGGAGGTAGAGGAGCAGCCGCAGCGAGATATTTTGCGGCCAGCAGCTGCTGGGGGTGCTGGCGCTGCGGGACAGGGCCGGGGCTGGAGTCGCGGCGGAGCTGGCTGGCTGCCCGCCGCCTGCCCCGGGCAAACACCTGGGAGCAGGAGAGAGGCAGAGCGCTGGGGGGGTGGGGCCGGGTGGGGCGCTGGCTGAGCGCCAGGGTCCAAGCTCTGCGCGGAGGAGGAGGAGGGTCTCCTGAGCTCTCCTGTCTCTGATTAGACAAGAGGCCGTAGGGGAGGGGGTGAAATCAACAACAACAAGCCGAGCGCGGCGGCGGTGGCAGTCCAGAGGCGGCGGGCCAGGGAGCGGGGACGGCAGCAAGCGGCTCGGACCATGGAGCCCAGCTGCCTGCCCCCGCCGCAGCAGGAAGCGGCAGAAGCCTGGCTGGATGATCACTGGGACTTTACCCGCTCTTACTTTGTTAGGAAAGCTACAAGGTAAGAGCAGCGGGGGGCGAGGCGAGGCGGCAGAGCCCCCTTCCCCGCATCCGAGCCCTCGGATTTCCCCGGCGCTGCCTCTTTTACAAGCACCTTCCCCTCCACTGCTCCCCTCCCGACAGCTGCCAAAACTGAAACCAACACACAGCCGCTCTGTTCCGCTGCCACCCAAGTTCACAGGCAAACGCTTCCCGGGGTTTTGCTCCGCAGCGGGCTCTGCCTGCCCGGCCTGGCCCCCAGCAGAGCCGCGCTGCGCATAGTTGCAGGGGGTGCTGGGGCTGCTGCACCCGAAGTGCTTTTCAGTCTGTGCAGGGTTTGCAGTTTGCTTCGGTGGCTCTCAGCGCCCCACGCTACGCGCTGCCCCAGCGCCCCGGGCGCTGCGAGGCTCTGAGCCACGGAGCAGTGGGGACTTGTCATGCAGTGCAAGGGGAGATTGACGGTTCTGGAACCCCTAGGCCTGACCAGGGACTAGGGCTCGCTCTGTAAACCTACATCGTTCACTTCGCACGAGTAGCCATGGGGACATCCTCCTCCTCCCCCGCAGAAATAGGCCGGGGCCCCTGCTAACGTCTAACCCCGCTTTTGGGGGGTTGTGTCACTTGTTAATGGCCACACAAGGCGCTGCGCTCCGGGCTCCGCACAGCGGGCCGGTTTTGACATCTCAGCCGCGGGCGGCGGCCGCGTGTCTGCCGCGGACAGCAAGGCGAGGCGGGAGAGGTGTAAGTGCCAAGTGGGTTGAGGCGCCTGGAACGGCTGGTCGTGAGCTGTCTTTGCGCTGCGTTTGGGGAGCGAGCGAGGGCGGGGCGGGGCTGGGGGTGTCTCTCCAGTTAGGGGAGTCTGGCTGGGAGAGGGGAGCAAGGAGTCGGGACCTGGGGGTGCTTCTGCAGTTGGGGAGGGAAGTAGGGGCTAAAGGGAGTGGCGCTGTGTAGCTGGAGGAAGGGGGGGGCATGGCGCAGCATTTGGGGGGGACCAAAGTCTGGACACGTGGGGGTGAGGGGATCTGCGGCCGGAGGGGTTCTGCAGGATGAGCATAGGGAGCGGTGGGGACTGAGGGGAGCTGCAGCAGTTAAGGAAGGCGGTGGGGATTCAGGGGGGCGGGTGATGCTGGATGGTGTCGGGGAGGTGGTGTCTCCACGTGGACGAGCGCAGCGTGGGGAAGCGTCCGGGGAGGGGATTGATTAGGGGTGTCTCTTGGAGGAGCACAGCCGGGTGCAGGCGAGGGAGAGAAGTTCCCAGTGAGGCTTTGACGCTGCAGGGAGCTCTCGGCAGGGATATTCCCCGCCAGGGGGCAGCGCTGCGCTGCACACCGCAAGAAGCAGCCCGGGGACAGCGCCAGTGCTAAGAAGTTTTCCTATGAACTATTATTGGAGGGTGGCTTGGAGTTAATTTATTTATTTATTGCAAAGATTTAGTGTAGAGATCAGAGGCCCTCGTCTGAGCTGACGCCCCTCTGGCTTGTCATGTTGCCGTTTGGAGATAAGACGAGGTATATCTGCTCATCATTGTCACTGACACCTCAGCGGTGGGATTGCGGTTGAAAGGGAGTAAATGCAACTATTTTTAGAAGTGGAGTCGGGTTTCCAGTTTGAATATTTTCCTATAAACCAAGCCGTGGGGATGCAGAGTGCAGGCGGTCTGCAGCTCCCACGGCATATCGGAGTGCAGGGCTGGTTAGTAAATTGTGTAATTCGGTCCTTTGAGTGCACGCACCATCTTTGCGGATTCACTCTTGTTCCTGAGCTGCTTGCACCATCTGCTATCGCTGCTGATTTACTTACCTCCCAAGTCACTTAAGAGGAATGGATGGGTTCTGAATGAGTTTTGCTGCTGCCCCTCTCTGCATGGGATGGGGCGGTAAGAAGAGAGATCCCCATTAATTATTGACTTGCAGCGAGCGAGAAGGCTTCAGGGGTCAGTCACCTGCTTCCCTGTTACCATCTGTGCGAGATCCCTTCTCCTCCCCTCCTGCTGCTTTCATAGCAGACAGGCTGTCAGATTCATCTCTCTGGAAAACAGCAATAAAAATTTGCTATCTTAAAAAAAAACACCCTAAAAATAAGTTAAATAGCTTTAAGAAAAGTAAGAGCTGGATGGGGATAATTGGCATGTGTGGTTAACCTTTATATTTTTACAGAATACTGGTGTATGGTATATGAGTGAAGGATAGTTTGTTTATCCATGAAAAATAGGGTGGTAGTATTTTAACCAGCTTTGAGAAGTAGCATTTTATCAGGTCAGCTTGCCACACTTCCTTTGGAAACTGGAAGTAGCACTGAACAAATACAAATGCTAATTAATAGTAACCATTATGTCGATTTGTTTCCCCCATGGAGTAGGTTGGCTAGTCTTTTTTTTTAACACTCAGAAACAGTTGTATTTTTGTAAAGGTCTGAAAAAGGCAGTGGTTCACAAAATACAAATTAATCAGGTACCTGTGACTAACTGAAATACCCATACATTTTTATAAGATTTCTACAGAAAACTGTCAGCTTCAAATGCTTGTTTGGCAACTATCCTGTTGTTGTTTTTTTTATAGCAATTGAGAGGTGACATTATTTTCAGAACTGTCTGCCAGTCTGACTTAAGTGTAACAGCTTTGTTTTGAACTTATTTTATAAGTAGGAGTCTATACAAAGAAAAGGCAAGTTTTCAATTATTTGATGGCCTATCTGGTTTTCTTTGTATACTCTCAAATTATGCTTCATAAACCTTTAAGAGTTTGAAGCAATCAGTGTATTTAGTAAAAACAACGATGAGGCCGGTGGCACCTTAAAGACTAATAGATTTATTTGGGCATAAGCTTTCGTGGGTAAAAAACCCACTTCTTCAGATGCATGGAGTGAAAATTACAGTGTATTTAGTAAAAGGTATAATTGTCTATATTGTGGAGTTATTTTGGAATATGGCTTGATAGAGAACCCTGAATTTGATTCCATGTTTTGTTATTTTTTTTTAAATTGCATAGTTTGTGCTACAGTAATAATTACATTGAACAGAGGTGATTGCAGTTTACTTTTTATGTTTTGATTGCTTAATGTTGTACTTGTTCTGTCTGGTAAATGGGATTTCTCTGAGAGAGTTTTTAACCTGTACTTTTAAAATCTAATTTAGTTCTGCACTTTTTAGTTTGTTTCATCAGTTTATATATATATATATATATACACACACACCTTGAATTAATTTGGTAACTCATGGAATAGGCACATCATGTTTTAGTCTGAATTCATATTGCTATTGTATAATTGTATAATTGTATTGTATAATTAACTTTATTTTGCTAAAGGCATCAGAGCTTTTCTGTTACATTTTCAAATATGAATACAAATGAGCAGAAACAGAATTGAGCTCCATCGTTTGTTGCAAGGTTAAGAATCAAAACTGAGAATAAACATTGAGTGTGTGATTCAAAACCCAATCATTGTAACTCTTTCCATTGATTTCAATGGGCTTTGGATTGGGATCTTATTGAGCAAGTATCTTTTTTCAATATTAAAATCAATTATACAAAATATTCCTCTCTCCCTTCATGGATTAATTTGTGCAATTCCTTACTCATAGAGTAATCCCACTGACTTCAATAGGAGTACTCACATGAGTAAATAAAAAAAGAAAGAAAAGATTAGTTTAGGTGGTTTTATCCCAAGTATTTTATAAATTTAGTGCCACAGTATCATACATATTCTGTAAAATACAGGTGATATTTGTCTATTTTGTATAGCTCACATCATCATTAATGGATTTCTGTGTATGGTTTATGGAGAGACCACATTTCCTAGAAAGCAACACTTTAAAATAAAATATATATTTCAGTTAATTTATAATTATTTGTAATCTACACAGCTATGGAAGCATTGCTAGTCAGTATTCTGGGCCCATGTCAGTATGGGCTGCAAGACTGGACCACCTGTGTGTTAAAGTTGCATAGCATTGTTATTCTTTTTATAAAAGTTAATTGTATAACAACAGTTTAAACCTTATATCCGTTATGGCTACAAGCTATGGATCTAATCCTGCAAGATGCTGAACATCTCCTGAAGGCTGCTCAGCACTTTTTAGAAGGTGCTCAGTGTAGGCCGTATTACTTCTGTTCCACAGTTCGTACTGATTTGGTGGATGAATGAATTCTGTGATGCAATATGTTCTGATATGAAAGTGTACAACCTAGGCCTGATCCTACAAAAATTTATTCAAATTTGAAGCTTTTATCGACATACTCATTTCCATTGACTACATGGGAGTAAGGACTACTCACTTGATAATGGTTTATACTATCAGGTACCCACAGGTATTTTATTACTTTTTGTTTTGTACAAGGCTATCTGGGAAGTGTGTAAATAAACATTATTAAATGTGAGTTTTGATGATATCTCTGATCAAGATGCAGAACAATGGTTCAAATTTGTCCCTGGCACACTTAATGAAGTTACACTGGGGCAAATATGGCTTCGTTTATTTAGGCCTGTTTAATTTTGGCTTACTCAGATACAAAATTTTTAGTGGTAATAGTTCATACTGTACATCTGTTGGTTTGTTGTACCACTTCTTCAAGTTCCTATTTCCTACTAAAATTAAGCTATTTCTTTTTTTAAGCATTCCCCTACTAAAATTAATCTTCCTTTGTGATGTTTTTCCCTTTCAAAATTTTAGAATTTTATTTGTAAAAGTGGCTTTTTCAGAAAGCGGAGGAAATGGTTTTCAAATTTAATTTAATTTGTCTCATTCTTGTACAGCATATGGACTTTATTTTAGAATCTATCTTGATTACCCATACTATTATTGTAGCCTTTTCATAATCAATGTTAAAATCATTCTTCAAATGTTATTAAACATGGTGTTTTGAATGGTGTACAAGTTTGATTGGTATATTGGACTAACCTTGCATTCCTTGTTCTTACCAACTTCTGTTACAGTTGGGGTGAGTCTGTTATCAGTATCAGATTACTGATGGTATACTTTTTGTATTACTTTTGTAAAAATATTATCCAGGCAGTTTGTCACACCACTTTCATCCCCCAAGCTTCGCCCTTACTTAAAGCTCTCTTCAAGAAACCAGTATACTAGTGTATACAATATTTCTGGTTTCCTTTATTGTTCCTCTTAAAAATACTGGTGTGACTTTCTCTTAGTACCTTTCGTGCTCACAGACAAATTCACTGTTCACTGCTGATTCACTCAGCTCAGGGGAAAATTGTGTTCCAGCTATAGGCAGCTTTCTAAATGTATGGTATGATAGATAAAAATTATTAAGCTAAGCTTTGCTTTTGTCCTAGTGAAAATAAGGCTCTTTGCTATAACTATCTTGGGTTATTATAACACAGGTTGACTATATCCATGATATGTGAAAGGGCAAGCATAGTTTATTTCTCTTAATGACAGCTCCAAGTATTCCATTTGGGCTGGTTTCTCAGTTCAGAGGTCTTCAGTCTCCATCTTCAGGGAGATATTGGAAAATGTCTTTCATCTTGAGCCATCTATTTAGTGTTTTAGCTTTATAAGCTTATATTAGTTATAGTTCTTGGGTGTTGTCTCATAGTATTATTCATAGCAATATGCCTATGCTTAGTTTGTTTCTATATTAGAGGAAGTTTATGCATTTTTATAATAAGTGTACAGAAGTTCAGACTATCAAACAGATTCTGAATGTGTGTTTTGGAGAGTTATTTTTGAATAATCAAATTTGAAAATACTTTGGTAATCCCCTCTGAAAAAAATGAATCCTAAAAATATAGAACATTTTTACAGGAATGAGTCAAATCAATCCCTGGTGTAACCTTGTTGACATTAGTCATGTTACACCATTCTGGCCACAGTATATTTTCTCCCATTTGCACATTTTGTTCACGTCATACATATTTACAGAGTTTTGACTGAGAAAGGAGTGGAGGAGGATAGGGGGTTTTTCTGTAAAAACCATGAAATGTGTTTCCTTTTAAAACTAATTTTCTTGAAATCCTTTTCCTCTAAGTAGCCCACACATTCTTAAACCCTTTTCTCAGGAACCTCAGCTCCCCAAAGAAATGTATACACTGTGCATTAAGACCACTGCAAAAATTTAAGGCCCAAATCCAACAAATGCATAGGCATGTGTGGAAAGTTACTCATATGAGTCAAGTTACATATATAGGCAAGTAAGTTACACTTGTGCCTACTTATTTGCAAGAAAGGGGTCTAAAAGGAGAAGGTCAATGCAGCTGCAAAACTTCCTATGAATTCAGAGAAAGCAGGGTCGACAGGCTTTCTCCCCCACACACCTTTTGTACAAAATGATTCTGCAGTGCAGGTGCAGGCAGTTCCCTCTTGGACTTTATTGGGAGCTTTGTGTGCATCAGGATGAGAGGATCAGACCCTAACTTTTTGGTACAAGAAAATAAAGTGTGGGGAGGGGAGTATAAATTCCATTTCAAGGAGGTGGGAAGGTGTGATGGATAGTCAGAGAATCTTTACCATTGGGTTAGTATTTCTTAGCCATAGGAATTCACAAACATTTTGGCTACTGGCGTCTATTGAAGAATCCTCCCAGATTTCAGCTACTGATCATGAATGAAGTTCACTCCCTGTGCAGCAGGCTAGCACAAGGCTATATACTACTTAAATTTCACTTAAGTCTGATTTTGAAGCTTAAGTGGGATTTAAGTGGTGCATAGACATTGTGCTGGCCCTCTGAACAGGGGTGAAATTTAAACTGTTCATCAGAATGTCTTCAGGCCAAAGAGTGCATGTTCATGTTTTCATAGTGTATTTGCATGTTTTTGAATGTTTGTCTAAAGGTGAATTGGGTGGAGAATGTAGGATCCAGGTCAAGTACTACAAACAATGCAGCTCAACCTCCTACAACGTTTCCTGAGTCAGACTAATACTGTACAATCTATTTTCATTTTGAACATTAAATTAAAGAAAATGTATTTTCTTTGTCATAGACAAATATAATTACCAAAGTCACACAATGTAAGTCTCCCTCTTCTTTACTGTCCAAGAAACATAAATAAATTTACATGGAATAATTTGTGATTTATATGAATTGCTCAAAAAACAGCATTAGATGCAAAAGACTCTATTTACAGAGTGCCAAAAAAAACCCTTGTTCAAATGGCCCTTGTGAGTAATTCAATGGTTGTCATTTCACGTTAGGCCTGGCACCAGCCACAAAATATATTTACTTAGTAAAAAAAAAATATTTTCCCATTTATTTATGTGCTAAGGGTGAATTCACCCCTGTACAGAGGGCCAGCCCAAAGCCTCTGCACCACTTAAATCCTACTTAAGTCCTATTTTGGGAATTTAAGTGGGACTTTAGTAGTACATAGCGGTGAATTTCACCTTTAGGGCTTAAACCTTTTTCCACTAGAATCAATGGCAAAACTGCTATTGGCTTCATAGGAGAGTGAATGGGTCCCATAGTTATTTTGAGGCTGGGGCAAGAAACAAACATATTAGCAGGAAAAATAAAATATCTCATTTATTATTTAAAACCTTGACCTTTGTATCGCTGTAGTTTTGCTGTGCCTTTTTTGTATTGTGAATGGAAAAACCCTTCTAGGGCCAGATTGCTGTTTTTGAAAAGAAAACAAAAAAGGTTGGGCCTACAGTTTAGTTGTAAAAGATGACTTGTAAATAGCCAAGAATAATAATTTATCATAAGGACATGCACTTTTTGGTATTCTCACTTCAACCAGCTAATCAAATTGTGTGTCCTATTTGAAAAAAACACCAACATGAGGCAAGATTTAAATTATTGTATAACACTGAAAAATCATTAATTTCAGCTCTAACAAGAATACTGTATCTGAATCAGGAGCCAGAGTTCTTCATTTACATTTATACTTGGCAAAGAACATGTTTAATTTGAAGACCATGAGTTGTCCCATTCATTACTCACATGTTTAAAGTTAAGCATGTGCATAGGAACTTTGCTGATTTGGGCCCATAAATGGACACTATCATCTTTAAAATCACACTTCTATCTTAAAAAAAAAAGTTTGCTTACTGTTGTTACAAGTAACACATCAAGGGATTAGAACAAAATAGTTTTCTATGTGTTTTCAGTTATGTGCATTTGACAGCACTTTGTATATTGTTGTTTTTCATTATTTCCACTATGTAGTCATACAATTTCTCCTGTTTGTTTACGTCTTTCACAAAGCAAGAGGAGAGAGGAAAACATTTAAAAAAATGTGTGAAAATGGGAAAACCTCAACTCTTGGCAAGGGATCACGGGGCAGGTTTAGTACCAGAAACAACCTTAAACTGTTTTGTTAAAAATCAACTAGATTTCAAGTTGACGATGATCCTTGAAATTATTTCCACATCTAAATTACATCAAAAAACTGAAAAGAAAATTGTTGACGTCTAGTGGTTATTCTAAGAAAAGCACATTGATAAAGACTAATTATTAGGCCTATCTTGAAAAACTGTTGACTTCAACAGCAGTAGGATCAGGCTCTAAAAATTAATGCAACTGAATGTTGGCATTCTATACCAGATGAATTCAGGCGTGAGTGCCTTTCTTCTAAGGATCTCAAAGTGCTTTATAGATGTTAAGGCGATCACTTTGTGACCCTTATTGACACAGGTAGTATCACTGCTAATGTGAGGAAGGCAATCCTAATTTCTCCTTAACTCATTAAATATCACCATAGGTTTTTTTGGGGTAGGTAAGGATAATATCTGTTTTGCAGATGGGTAAAATGAAATGCATGGTGGTGAAGTCACTTATCTAAGGTCACAGTGCATTAGTTGCATAAGAGCAGTTAGTGGGGAGCAGTATCGTCTGTGGGATTTAACACTTGACCAGGAGTCAGGAGAGCTCAGCTCTACTCTCAGATCTCCCCCTGGCCTGCTGTGTGACCTGGGACAAGTCACTTCTCCTCTGTGCCTGTTTTCCCTTCCACCCACTTTCTGTCCTTGTCTATTTAACTTGTAAGCTTTTTATACAAATAATAAATAACAAGAGCTGGGGTTATGTAGCTCTGTACAAAGGAACATCTGTATACTTAAGGATATGTTTTTCCCCAAATATTTTATTCTCCATTTTCAAAAGTAATAACCCTCATTCCCCCTCTGCCCCCAAAATCCTCTCAAAAGGTTTTCTGTTGGAAGAAGTCACCTGGCAAATTCAGTTCTCACCATACTCTAACATTCAACGTCTTATAATGAGAGGGAGGAGTGGATGTGACTAAATGCAAATGACTGTAAAAATAGCCATCACCTATTCCCATTCATGAACTTTGGGCTCAATTATGGTTGCCACAGTGCAGGCTCACTGGAAGAAAAGGATGCAGGCAGGCAGTAAGGAGGGCGTGTGGCTGTAGCTGCACACCAAGCAATGTTTAAAGGGCTACGCTGGGGTGAGAGCATATTACAGTTTTGAAAGGGTGAACAGGCTTCTTGCAGCACCTGGATATTAGTATTTGCTCCTGTTTTATACAAACCTAATCTCTACTGTCACTGCTGCAACTTCTCCCTCACAGCAGTTCTCTGGCCCTAAGAACCTTAGGGCCAAATCCTGCAAATACCTATGCCTATTGAAGACTACTTGTGTGAATTAGGAGTGTTTGCAGGATTGACCCTTAATTTGGTCCTTTTCACATCCCATTTGTCTCATAAATAGTGATTTCTCATTTATTTCCACTAATCTCTCTTGTAGTTCAATAGGTGTCTGGTACTGATAGACCTTACTTATATGGCTTATTGTATGCTGAGAAAATAATTGTTATACTTGTCATGGTTAAATGGAAATTGGTACTGAAAAAGCAAAAACAAGTCAAGTCAATCCTCTGATTGATTTTTAAAATAGATTAAAATGACTATGTTTTGCATTTCATCCAAATGAAACATTAGTTCTTCAACCCATGCATATAGCTGTGTGAGAAAACGGAGCTGAATAATTTCCTTATAAGAAGTGTTACTCAGAACAGGTCAATAAAATTGTTGTTATTCCAGCTGAATTTAAACAACTTTACTGTTGCCTAAATTCTGCAAATGCCTAATCAGTTTAAAGTATAAGAACATGTTTTAGGAGAGCTATAGCTATAGGATTTTGTTCTTGTCTTAATCTACACAATTTCGTAAAAAACCCACACACTAACCTGTTAGCAGGTTACTAGACCACCATCAAAGAGACATTTAGGGGGAAGATATATGTTTTTCTAATTATACAGTTCTACAGTCAAGCTAACAGAATGTATAATGCATAGTCTTGTTCCATTTCAAAGTGCTTTACAAACATAGAGTCTAATAGTGCAAACTCTCTTTCCAATGAGGAGAAAGTCCTTATTCCAAGGCAGTGGGACTACTTGGTTGATACAGGTCTTACACAGTCAGGTTCTAAATCCTCCCACCACCCCTGTGAAGCAGGTAGATAAGTTTTGAAATCCCTGCTTTACAGATGGAGAAGATGAAATGGAAAGATAGAATCACTCTAGGGCCATGGAGTCAGAGCTGGGTTTAGAGGTTTTCGTTGTTTGTTTGTAATTGTTATTACATTGGTAAACCTGTGCTATGGCACTTTACAGACAAATAAAGTGGCAGGTCTCTTCTCTGAAAAAACAAGTCCATGCTGTAACCAGTACACTGTGCACCTGATTCTCCACTGTCTTACATTTTATAGTCACTTACACCTGTGCAAATTGAGTGTGAAACACTACCAGGACAGAATGATACCATTTTACTCTTCTTTTCATCACATGTAAATGATCACAGAGATGCAAGGCAGTAGAAAATCAGGCTCCGTGTGCCTCTTCTAATAAACTGTGGTCGTTCAGTAGGTGGGTACAAATTTATCATAGACTTACAAATGTTAAGTATGTGAGTACATTTGGCTGATTAATGAGCAGGTTAGGAAGGTTATTCCATCTTGTTCTTTGCTTGTATAAATGCGTTTACATTTGATTTTACAGTATTTCTAACCCCAAATGTTCAAAAATTATGAGTCAGGTTCCACACAATCTGAGACTGGATTAAAAATCATGAGTTTTTCACATAATGATAAATGGGTTGTTTAGTTGCCTTCTAGTTTCTGAGCCTTCAGGGTGCACTCAAATCACATTTTCAAGCTTTCTTTGCAACCAGAAGGGCTAGAAGCTTATTTTTGTTAATGAAAGCAGAGGTTTTCAGGTAATTGCTTATCTCCAGAGCTAAGGCTTAAAGAAAAACACCAAATATCGCAAGTCTCATGCTGAAATCACAAGAGTCGGGAACACTGATTTTAATCCAGGGATGCTCATGGAGTCTTCTTATACAACTATTTATTTAATAATCACCTGTTTATTTCTTCAGGGGATATTTTTGGCCACTTCCATGATTTTTTTTCCCTCTAAAAAATTTCCCTTTCCTCCTTCGATCAAGAGAATGATTAGATGTTGGCTTCTTATTTTGTCTCTTACTCAAACAGCTTGCAGCGTGAATTTGCTGACATGCCTCTTGAAAAGTATGATTTCATGTATTTCTATTGTACAAAGTTTCCCCGCCCACATTTTAATATTATCTGTGGAAGCTCAGCATATTAAGTGCTATAAAGAAGTCCTTGTTAAAATCAGAGTTATGATAATATATTAATCATTCTTCCTGTTGATGTAGTTTTTCATATGAAAGTATCATTTCATAAGCCATTTGGGTGAAACCAGATCTCTTTTTCAAAGAGAAATTATGATGACACTGTAATGAAGACAGATAATTGAGAATGCTTATTAATATATTAAATAAACCCTGAATTTACTTCCTAATAATTTTTTAAAATAATTAACCATAACCCTCTCTTTCACAGCAATTGTGGAATCATTTATTGGTCATTCTATTGCATTTTATTATCTAACATCATTTTCCAGTAATCAGACTTGTTTAATATTCATGGGTGCTTTGTAATAGATGTTGATATACACAATAATAGTTATTATTATTATTATTTCACCCAAAAGTGTGCTAGGCACTTCACAGAAGAAGTGGAAACACGTGGGATGAAATCCTGAACTCAATGGGAACACTCCCATTGACTTTAATGGGGCCAGCATTTCATCCAAGTTACCTACCCAAAAGAGCATGTAGTCTAAGGCCCTGATTCTGCAAAAGACTTACAATTGTGCTTAACTGTATGGACCGTTAGTCCCATTGACCTTGACAGGATTATCTCACAGTGTGTGAATAATAAGCACATGTGTAAATCTTTGTAAGATCAGGACCAAAATACTGCAATTGGGAGCCCAAAGATCAGATTCTACTTTCAGTTATCATAGAAGGTTGGAAGGGACATCACGAGGTCATCTAGTCCAACCCCCAACTAAATCCCCAAATAAGGAATGAACTCATAATCCTGGGTTTAGCAGGCCAGTGCTCAAACCACTGAGCTATCCCTCCCCTCCGAACAGAAGGCTTCTAGCAGAGCAGGGAATTGAACTCAGATCTTCAAGTCCCAGGCTAGTGCTATAACCACTGGACTCTCCGTCTGCACTATGGTGTGATTAAGAGCAAAAATTGGTCCAGCAGTTCTGTTAGATCATTTTAACCAACCACTGCCCTGAGGGAAAAAAATATTCTCTCATATATGACCCTGAAATCCTTACTGATTATTATAGTCTGCAGTAACATCACTCCTTTTCCTGGACAAGTATTCACTACATAGAATCACCACATTTTAAATCTATCCTCATTCAGTGAATCAGTTTTTAACACCACATCTGTGTACTTGTTAGTCCCAGTCAAGACTTCAAGTCATATGTCAGTGCTCAAATCTTCACAAGGGAAGACAAATATGCTTCTTTTTCAGGTTATGGCTTACCGTAATATCTATTGTTTTGAAGTATAGTTGAAATAAAAGACTTTAGAGACTAATCAATCCCTTTAGCTTTGCTTTGCCAATCATTTTCAGCAGCCCCTTACTGCTTTGTATTTTACAATGCTGTGGAAACCATCCTTTAAATAAGGAATATATGTATACAGAGCTGTTATTCATATCTAATATATGGAAATACTTGTAACTAGAGCTGGTTGAATAATTTTTTGGGAAACTTTTTCCATCTAAAGGGTTTCTTAGGTCCAGGACGGAATATTGTGGGAAAGAGTCCCACCCCAGAATAGCCATGGATGGTCTCTTGGTTCTCTCGTATTTGTTCATAAAAATGTTCAAAACGTCTTGTTTTCATTCTGATGTGGAACAAAACCATGTTCTGAAACCTCAAAATGTTTTGAGGAACAGAATTCTTGTTTTCCAGCCAACCTTACTTGTAACAGATCACTAACCAACTAACAGGATTCACTGTGCTTCTCAGTCCGCTGCACCTTTGAAATTTGCTACGCTCATTCTATGGTATGCCGAGTAAAGAAAAAAATCCCAAATTTGAAATATGACCTCTGACTTTTCCATCATAGGCTACCAAAAGATCAGGCATTTTTACTGGGTTTCAACTGTTCAGGTGCCCACACGTTATGTGATTTGCAAAAATTATATTAATTTATTCTATGATCTGGTCATATACAGTATGATGCTTCCACTTTAGAAAAATTTTTAGAAAAAAATTTCACCATAATAGAGGCCGAACTTCAATGTATACCCCAAATTAAGAAACACAGTAAAAGAACTAAAAAAGAGCCACCGTGGTTTAACAACCATGTAAAAAAAGCAGTGAGAGATAAAAAGACTTCCTTTAAAAAGTGGAAGTCAAATCCTAGTGAGGCAAATAGAAAGGAGCATAAACACTGCCAAATTAAGTGCAAGAATGTAATAAGAAAAGCCAAAGAGGAGTTTGAAGAATGGCTAGCCAAAAACTCCAAAGGTAATAACAAAATGTTTTTTAAGTACATCAGAAGCAGGAAGCCTGCTAAACAACCAGTGGGGCCCCTTGATGATCGAGATACAAAAGGAGCGCTTAAAGACGATAAAGTCATTGCGGAGAAACTAAATGGATTCTTTGCTTCAGTCTTCACAGCTGAAGATGTTAGGGAGATTCCCAAACCTGAGCCGGCTTTTGTAGGTGACAAATCTGAGGAACTGTCACAGATTGAAGTGTCACTAGAGGAAGTTTTGGAATTAATTGATAAACTTAACATTAACAAGTCACTGGGACCAGATGGCATTCACCCAAGAGTTCTGAAAGAACTCAAATGTGAAGTTGCGGAACTATTAACTAAGGTTTGTAACCTGTCCTTTAAATCGGCTTCTGTACCCAATGACTGGAAGTTAGCTAATGTAGCACCAATATTTAAAAAGGGCTCTAGAGGTGATCCCGGCAATTACAGACCAGTAAGTCTAACGTCGGTACCGGGCAAATTAGTCGAAACAATAGTTAAGAATAAAATTGTCAGACACATAGAAAAACATGAACTGTTGAGCAATAGTCAACATGGTTTCTGTAAAGGGAAATCGTGTCTTACTAATCTATTAGAGTTCTTTGAAGGGGTCAACAAACATGTGAACAAGGGGGATCCAGTGGACATAGTGTACTTAGATTTCCGGAAAGCCTTTGACAAGGTCCCTCACCAAAGGCTCTTACGTAAATTAAGCTGTCATGGGATAAAAGGGAAGGTCCTTTCATGGATTGAGAACTGGTTAAAAGACAGGGAACAAAGGGTAGGAATTAATGGTAAATTCTCAGAATGGAGAGGGGTAACTAGTGGTGTTCCCCAAGGGTCAGTCCTCGGACCAATCCTATTCAACTTATTCATAAATGATCTGGAGAAAGGGGTAAACAGTGAGGTGGCAAAGTTTGCAGATGATACTAAACTGCTCAAGATAGTTAAGACCAAAGCAGACTGTGACGAACTTCAAAAAGCTCTCACAAAACTAAGTGATTGGGCAACAAAATGGCAAATGAAATTTAATGTGAATAAATGTAAAGTAATGCACATTGGAAAAAATAATCCCAACTATACATACAATATGATGTGGGCTAATTTAGCTACAACAAGTCAGGAAAAAGATCTTGGAGTCATCGTGGATAGTTCTCTGAAGATGTCCACGCAGTGTGCAGAGGCGGTCAAAAAAGCAAACAGGATGTTAGGAATCATTAAAATGGGGATAGAGAATAAGACTGAGAATATATTATTATTGCCCTTATATAAATCGATGGTACGCCCACATCTCGAATACTGCGAACAGATGTGGTCTCCTCATCTCAAAAAAGATATACTGGCACTAGAAAAGGTTCAGAAAAGGGCAACTAAAATGATTAGGGGTTTGGAACGGGTCCCATATGAGGAGAGATTAAAGAGGCTAGGACTCTTCAGCTTGGAAAAGAGGAGACTAAGGGGGGATATGATAGAAGTATATAAAATCATGAGTGATGTGGAAAAAGTGGATAAGGAAAAGTTATTTACTTAGTCCCATAATACAAGAACTAGGGGTCACCAAATGAAATTAATAGGCAGCAGGTTTAAAACAAATAAAAGGAAGTTCTTCTTCACGCAGTGCACAGTCAACTTGTGGAACTCCTTGCCTGAGCAGGTTGTGAAGGCTAGGACTATAACAGCATTTAAAAGAGAACGGGGATAAATTCATGGTGGTTAAGTCCATTAATGGCTATTAGCCAGGATGGGTAAGGAACTGTGTCCCTAGCCTCTGTTTGTCAGAGGATGGAGATGGATGGCAGGAGAGAGATCACTTGATCATTGCCTGTTAGGTCCACTCCCTCTGGGGCACCTGGCATTGGCCACTGTCGGTAGACAGGATACTGGGCTAGATGGACCTTTGGTCTGACCCGTTACGGCCGTTCTTATGTTCTTATGATGATCAGCTGAGATTACAAAATTCTATGTTTCAGATTTTAGCCAAGAAAATGTCACTACATGTTTATTGGGTACATAAGAA
This sequence comes from Terrapene triunguis, assembly GCF_002925995.2. Taxonomy (NCBI): domain Eukaryota; kingdom Metazoa; phylum Chordata; order Testudines; family Emydidae; genus Terrapene; species Terrapene triunguis. The sequence continues at coordinate 3,448,614 of NW_020664417.1, read as the reverse complement.
AAATTACTTTAATTTCAGAGATGATGCATGTTTTCATAAGTAAAGGGGTCGGGTGACTGTCTTACTGTGTACATACCTTGGGGATCCACTAAAGACAAAGGACAGCCATGTTCTGGCCTTCCTGATGACCCTTCCATTAAAATGATAACTGTAAATAGTGTCACCACATTTAAAAGTCAGAGCTTGCAAAGGGCAAGAAATGCACCACAATCACAGACTCTGATTGCCACATCTGCCTAAAGTATATACTGCACTCAACTTGAGGTAAATACATTTTTTCAAGAATCTTTTTGAACCAGCTCCTCTTTATAATATTATGGACCTTGTTTGGTAATCCTCTTGTATGTAACTCTCGTTCATTACAAGAGTGGAAAAATCATTCAAGAGGAGCTATCTCAAGGCCGAGTCCTGCAACCTGGGAGTTTAGGTGCTCGGTTCCTTGCAGGATTGGGCCTTTGTGCAGTAATTCTGTTCTGAAAATCTTCATGTTATCTATTCCAAGTTTTCATTGCTGTCTCTCAGTCCAGTACCCCAAGTTCTCTTTCCAGAATTCTGTTTGTTCTGTCATATCTTCAGTTTCCAAGGAAGTTTCCCACTATAATCTGGCACATTGGCAGTCATTGCTGTACCATCTGTATGGGATAAAGTTCTGTACAAACTGGACCTTGTAATACTGTTACTGAATTACAAAAGCAGGGTTTTTTTTAGAAACAGAGACACTCTATAATGTGCCAACAGCTTAGTACCTCTCCACATTTAGAGGGTGGAGGGAGTGGAAACTCTAATTAAAATACCAGTATGGATGGTCCATGTGTCTCAAATTTTACACTCCGACGCTGTTGCCCCATTAAGATCAATGGTACTAATCACGTGAGTAGAATCACACACGTTTGTAGTGTTTGTAAGATCCTGACTTTAGTGAGTGACTAGGATCATGCATGTATTGGAAATTCATTATATATTTGAGAAGTGACGTGTGGGTATGCAGTTAAAGACTATATCAAAATGTACATGCTCAAGGGGCAAAATTAAGGTGGCATGTTTAACCTAAACTTTGTCTGACTTTTGAGTATTTAACTGTGCAAGCTTCAGTGACAATACTTGGGGGAGTAAGGATCATTCAGGACAGTAACAGTCTGAACATTTAGGATCTAATCTGGCATGCTGAGATTGATAGGCGTTTTGCCATTACCGTCAATAGGAGCTGGATTGGAGCCTTACTACTTAAGGTTTTTTTGTTTTTGTTTTCCTTCAGTATGACTTCCCCTTATTTTGGTATAAAAATAAATAAAATGGTCAAGCTCAATTTTTTGAATATTTATTATCCAACCAAAGTTGGATGTGAAATGTTTAAATTTATTGGTCAGAATTGCAGCTGGCAAAAAAATTTTGGTTGAAAACTTTGTTGAAAAATGGCCTTTTCTTTAAATGAAAATTTTCACAGGTTGAATTTTTCTAATTTTCACTTCCCCCTACTATTTTTCTGTCCGTTTTTTGTTTTTTGGTCTTCTTCCTCTGAACCATCAGAGCGATGGCCATGACTGGAGATGGGATATTGGGCAGGGTGAGTGGGCCAGGGCTCGGAGGTTGAATTGAGCATTCTCTCTCTCAGGTGCTTGGATGGCTGGTTCTTCCTCACATGCTCAGACTCTGATTGTCATATGTGGGGTTGGGAAGGAATTTCCCCCCAGGTCTGATTGACAGTGACTTTGTGTGTGTGTGTGTGTGGGGGGGGGGGGTTGCCTTACATACCCCGGTGCCGCAGACCATCATTTGCCAGGATTATCTGGATAGCTCTCACTTAATTCCCTGCCATTTCCGGGGCCGTGGGCATTGGTACACCTCAGTCCCTCTTATTCCCTCCCAGTGGCACATAATAGTCTAGTCTCCTGTGATAGGAAATCAGATGATCTGGTGGTCCCTTGTGTCCTTAAACTCTATGACATGAAAAGGATGAAGTATTTGAGATTAGTGTAGTCATAATTTTCAGCTTTTATGCACTGAAAGCTATGTCATGAGTAATAAATTTTCTGCTTTATTCAGCGTCATTTATTTGATCAGAAATATTGCTTTTTTATAAGACACAAGATATTAGTGACAGGTTTCAGAGTAGCAGCCGTGTTAGTCTGTATCCGCAAAAAGCACAGGAGTACTTGTGGCACCTTAGAGGCTAACAAATTTATTTGAGCATAAGCTTTCGTGGGCTACAGCCCACTTCTTCGGATGCATAGAATGGAACGTATATTGAGGAGATATATATACACATACAGAGAGCATGAAAAGGTGGGAGTTGTCTTACCAACTCTGAGAGGCCAATTAAGGAAGAGAAAAACAAAACAAAAAAACACTTTAAGTGATAATCAAGATAGCCCAGTACAGACAGTTTGATAAGAAGTGTGAAAATACTTACAAGGGGAGATAGATTCAATGTTTGTAATGGCTCAGCCATTCCCAGTCCCTATTCAAGCCTAAGTTGATTGTATCTAGTTTGCATATCAATTCCAGCTCAGCAGTTTCTCACTGGAGTCTGTTTTTGAAGCTTTTCTGTTGCAAAATTGCCACCTGCAGGTCTGTCATTGAATGACCAGACAGGTTAAAGTGTTCTCCTACTGGTTTTTGAGTGTTATGATTCCTGATGTCAGATTTGTGTCCATTAATTCTTTTGCGTAGAGACTGTCCGGTTTGGCCAATGTACATGGCAGAGGGGCATTGCTGGCACATGATGGCATATATCACATTGGTAGATGTGCAGGTGAACGAGCCCCTGATGGTATGGCTGATGTGATTAGGTCCTATGATGATGTCACTTGAATAGATATGTGGACAGAGTTGGCATCGGGCTTTGTTGCAAGGATAGGTTCCTGGGTCAGTGTTTTTGTTCAGTGATGTGTGGTTGCTGGTGAGTATTTGCTTCAGGTTGGGGGGTTGTCTGTAAGCGAGGACAGGTCTGTCTCCCAAGATCTGTGAGAGTGAGGGATCATCTTTCAGGATAGGTTGTAGATCTTTGATGATGCGCTGGAGAGGTTTTAGTTGGGGGCTGAAGGTGACAGCTAGTGGTGTTCTGTTATTTTCTTTGTTGGGCCTGTCTTGTAGGAGGTGACTTCTGGGTACTCGTCTGGCTCTGTCAATCTGTTTTTTCACTTCAGCAGGTGGGTATTGTAGTTTTAAGAATGCTTGATAGATGTCCATTCTATGCATTCAAAGAAGTGGGCTGTAGCCCACAAAAGCTTATGCTCAAATAAATTTGTTAGTCTCTAAGGTGCCACAAGTACTCCTGTGCTTTTTGAAGATAGTAGTGCTTAAGTCTCAGCGTTGGCTGGAAATGAACAACACTGAGTTAAAGAGAAGCAGGTGTTTCACTAAATGTATTATTTTATGTAGTATTGTGTAAAAAGGGTTGGTCCCTTTAAATAATTATTATTGCTTGGGGATTGTTAACTCATAGTATTTATTACCTTTCACTTCTGTTTTGCAGAGAAATGGTCAATGCATGGTTTGCTGAGAGAGTTCATACCATCCCGGTCTGCAAGGAAGGAACCAAAAACCACAGTGAAGATTGCTCTTGTCCTGCTCATCAGACTACCCGAGCTGAGAGCCCCAACCCTGGGACACCAGCAAGGAAAATCTCTGCTTCTGAATTTGACAGGCCTCTAAGGCCCATCATTGTCAAGGACTCTGTCGGAACCGTGAGTTTCCTTTCTGGCTCTGGAAAAAAGGAACAGATGCCTCTGCAATCTAGAAGGATTGGGACTGATGCAGGGGATCAGTGCTCAAGACTCTTAGAACTAGTGAAAGATATTTCCACTCACTTGGACGTCACAGCCCTTTGCCACAAAATTTTCCTTCACATCCATGAGCTCATAGCTGCTGACCGTTATTCCCTTTTCCTGGTCTGTGAGGATAGCTCCAATGAGAAGTTTCTTGTCAGCAGGCTGTTCGATGTTGCAGAAGGTTCCACCTTGGAAGAAGCTTCAAACAACTGCATTCGCTTGGAATGGAACAAGGGGATTGTGGGACATGTAGCAGCCTTGGGCCAGCCTTTGAACATCAAGAATGCATATGAGGTAAATATGGTAATTTTGTGTAAGTAAAAAGAGGCCAGATCCTCAGCTAGTGTAATACATGCAGTTCATTGGAGCCAGATTGATTTACACTAACTGAGGATCTGGCCTCAAATATCTCTATATAAAATATATGCACATTTGGCTACATATGATGTTTGAGGAATGGACGTTTGAAAACAAGTGATGGACATTTGAGAGTAAGGGTCAAGATTTCATCCTGGCCTTAATCAGGTTTCTATTTCTCCACCCACAGTTATTTGCATTTGTAATTCAGGTCACTTAGAAATTTATGATTTTGATTGTACCAAGAAATTGGGTATTTAAAGTGACTAAATTATGGGGGCGAATAATTGTTTGCATTTTTAAAAATAAACATAGGCCAACATATGAAAATCTACTTCTAGGAATTGTATAAATTTTAAGGCTGCATAACTCGGCATAATGGGATGAAACTGAGCAAAGGAAAATGTAGGCTGAATATCAGGAAAAAACCCTGATAATAAGATACATTGGGCTGTGGAAAAGTCTCCCAACTGAAGTAGTAGAACCCCTATTACTTGAATGATTTAAGCCTAGACTGGACAACCTGGAGAATATCCTATAAGAAACAACCCTGCTTGATAGATAAAGTGGGTTTTGTACATTCAAAGTTAGGGATAAGGGAAGAGATGGGATCCCAAGTGGAACAAACACTGGAATTTTGACTTGCAAATTACCACTTCTAGTTGGTCATCTCTTCATCCTCCTGAGTGGATTTTTTGAGGATGTGTGATATTGCCAAACAATGTTTTCCAGCAACAATACATATAAGGGTGATATAATCTGCTTTAATGGTCATCGTTCATGAAGACTCTGATAAGTATTTTCTGGATTTGTGCCTAAATATATATTTCTCTTTAAGCACGTGAGATCAGAGGGAATATTCATATGCTTAAAGCTAAGTACATACGTAAATGCTTTCCTGGATCAGGGTCATTGTACTGAGCTTGATATCAAATATTGGTGAATTAATAATCTTCCTTTTAAGAACATTTTGCTGCATTTTAGTGAGATGATTAAATAAAATCAGTGTTCCAGAATGATACACCATTTAAACAAACAAACAAAAAAACAACAACCCCAAAACCAAACTCAAAATGAAAAGGAAAGAAAATGAATCTCATTGCACAATTTATACCTGGAATTTTTTGAGTCTGTGCTAATTCTCATTGCATTTTATGTAAATACAAGGGGAATGATTTTTTTACTCATGGTACATAGTTGCAGACCTATACCAGTGGGCCTGCACTTTAACATAATTATGTTACCAAATGTGAAATTAGGATTAAGGCTGGGATTCAAAGGAGCCTTTTATGCTCCTTTGAAAATCCCAGCCTAGATGACTATAACTTTGGTTATAGCAAAAATGTTATATGGCCAGTGGAGTCATTTTCAGTGTTTCCATCTTTTTGCAGTAATAATAGGGATTTTATACATACACAATACATATCAGACTTTATATTGGGTGTTTCTTTTTCTTCTGGCCACCTGCCCTATGCCTCACACTCAAGACCATTCTTCCTGTACAAGCACTAGCTTACCTCAAAGTTGTGGTGGCAGAGGAGCCCAGAACCAAAAGCTCTTTCTTTTAAGTTCCTATCCTAGTACGTATTCCTACAAATGCCATAATGCTTAAAGTTTGCCAGCTCCCTATTGGGCTGATTGCACTGAATGACTCAAATTGGTGGTGAGAATTTATTCCGATTGTCAATGACTATTTTTAGGTACATTACGAATAAGTCTTGCAGGAGCAACAGTCAGTTTTAGAAAATGGTTATTTTTGCATTAAAGCTGCTTTCTGAAGCTCATGGGCTTGACTTTTCAGTGAGCATGGGAGAGAGATTTAGGAAAGCTTGGGAGCTTATCAGCCTCCTCCTGCAAACACTTTTCAACACTGAAAAGGAAAAAAAGTACATTTCCGATGTTTTTGGTGTATATTCCATAAAAGCCCATTCTCTGACTTTTTTCTCAGATGGGTTGTTATTCTTTTTAACCCCCAAATGGAAATCCTAATTCTGTTATTAAGATTTAGCCACGCCTGCCTGTCTTTTGGAAATTTCCTCTGAGAACAAAAGATGTACTAAAAATGGTTATGCATGAATATCTAGCCTGGACAAACAGCTTTTCCTAAGCTTACTGCATTTTCTGACATTTGTATTTATCCACAAGTGTTTATATTCCTCATAAGCAGTTTGTTTTGTACAGTATTGCTAGAAATTCACTCAGTCAGTAATAACTTATATTTACATAGTCATTGTCTCATAATGGAAACATTGTGACACTGGGTAACAGTTAAGACAAATGCCATAATTCCTCTATGGGCCTATAAACTGGGGAATTAAACAAGACATTCTTTGGTACTTAATTCCACTTTTCCCCCCGTCAGGATCCCCGATTCAATGCAGAAGTTGACCAAATCACAGGATACAAGACTCAGAGTATTCTTTGTATGCCAATAAAGAACCACAGGGAAGAGGTAAGTTGCATTACCTGGATCATCTTATTCAGAAGCATTTGTAGCTCTGTTAATTCCTTTAAACACTTATCTCACAGTAGAAAAAAACCTTTTTTTAAAATGTTCTGTCTGCATATCATTCCATGGAGTAAAATTTTATCTTTTCTACTTCATTTATGTTAACCAGAGTTGTTGAGAAGAGCTTACACACAATTTTTGTTTTTTTTAAACAATGTTGTTTCTATTTCCAGTTATGAAAAGGATTCTGCATTTGTTATACACCTAAAACTCCCAGTTCACTTCAGTAAAATCAATAGGAGTTGTGTGTGGAAGAAATGGAGGAACAAGTTGTAAAATAAATGAGATTCTTTCAAACTATAGCTGCTTATCATGTATGTGCTCCTATCTTTAAACATGTAAAATACATGCCAGTAGTGCCCAAATAACTTCAGGCCTAATTACAGTCCTACTGATTGTCATGTAATAAGCCATGAGAAGGGACTTTTTCCTGCAGAAACCTGTGATTATCTTATTTTGAATGAAAGATGATCTTCCTTTTCTCTCTTTTCTGAATCAAAGATATTCCTCAAATGTTGTTTTACTGTGGCTTTTCACAATGCATATAAATCTTATCTTTAGATGACACTTTTCAGTTTTTACCACTATGTAAAATGGTGACCATAACATTCTACCAAACACCTCAAGTTTAAGATATCGAGCGGGGGCTCCCTTTCATAGACCCAGGGCAACATTTTCAAAATTATGTACCTGAAGTTAGGCACCTGTATCCACATTTTAAGTACCTACATAAAAATGGCATGATTCAGAGAATCTGAGCACCCACAGCTCACATTACCCTTAATTGATTTACACTGGAGTGCATGTGATCAGAATCAGGTCTTCAGTTTCTCTGCACAGCTCTCCCCTCCAGTTTGTGTCACTTCTCACAGCAATACTCCTTTAAGGTCTGATCCTGCTACAACTAGAGTCAAGGGAATTTTGTCATGGACTTCAAAGCATAAACAAAGTAGGTCTCTATTGGGTGGCAACAGCTAAAACACTATCAAGAGGAAATTAGAAAATGAGAAATTAAGTGAGGAGTGACATTTTGCTGAGTATTCATCATCAGCTATCTGAGTAGAGTGATCCTGGTTTCCTTCTCACACTGGTGTAATTCAAGAGTGTCTCCAACTAAGCCAATGCAATTACATGCGTGTAAAATTAGTGTAAGTGAACAGAAAAATCAGGCTCATTGTGTTTTTATGTATTGCCAATAACTGAAAGAGCTTCTTGAAGCTGGAAGGAATAAGATTCAACTTCTCAGGATGTTGGCACAGCATAGGCTAACCAAGGAGTGCCCCAGAAATTTTCAGACAGGGATTTGCTGTCCACTAAATTTTCCTTTTTCAGCAGAGTTCACAATGCGTGTCTAATTAGTTCACACTGTTAAAAATTGCTCACAAAACTGATTTGAAAATACCATTTTCCCTTCTTTCTAACCCTTTCACTCTCCCAGTCCTGTTGTGTAAGACACCAATCTCTCATATTTAATGCCAATTCTCATTTTTACCTTGATTTATCTCATTCATTTGGGTCTGATGGTCCTGGTTGACCCAATGATTAAATGTGGGATCTCCTACATCTGACTTCTGTTTCAAAGTGTTTTTTCACTGCTCCAGGTCTCATAAGGAAAGTGTTTCAAATTTACAACCCACCACCTCACACTGAACATGAACATGATCACTGTTCTCCCAGTCAGACATTGCTCCCACTTCAAAGTTCCTCCGCAAGTTAATTGGCAGTAGCTGCAACTGGCCATGAGCCAATCAGTGAGCAAGCAGAATGTTGTGTGCAGTGACTTCTGGCTGGGAGAGTGGCGCTTGAGGTATGATTGATGCAAGATGGAGGGTCTATGTTTTGTCCAGGTCACATGCTTTATTTATGTGCATTGGAAAAAACACAAGAATGCTATAAGCCAAGAACTTGGAATCATAAATTCATGACAAAATTCAGCTGGCCACAATACATGGGTGCTTAATTCTCTCAGATGTATGACCAGAGTAAGAAGTAAGTACAAGTATTCTCTGCTCATATATACCAGCACTGACTTGTTGGGCTGAATGAACCTGTAACTGGCAATTTGCAGATCCTGAAAAAAATCTTAGCTGGGTTTCCCCTCAAAGCACAACAGGGGTTCTAGATGAAATAAAGCAGGCACCTCTTTATTATGAAAATAGAAAAACTGACAGATTAACAAATTGGTGAAGGCTAAAGGAGGGGGGGGGGGAAATGAAGTGTTACTCCTATATGCTGTAAACTGGAAGAACTATGGAATTTCTCTTAGGGGACTCTTTTGTTATTTTAAAGTCTTTTACCAGAAAGTTCTCATCACCCTCACTGTAATGCTCTGCTGACACTTTTCTGGAATGAGATTTAATTCCATGAATCAACCCCTCAATTACCATCTGCTTTCAGCTGGTTTTCCTACTAAAAGCATCTCCCACCCCAAACAAAGAAACCACCGTGGTTCCTCCATGCCTCCCCAATCTAAAAAACAAAAAACAGACCAAGCCTTTGTAATGATATTGTATCTAGCACAGGGGTGGACAAACTTTTTGGCCTGAGAGCCACATCGGGGTGCGAAACTGTATGGAGGGCCAGGCAATGAAGGCTGTTCCCTCCAAACAGCCTGGCCCCCGCCCCCTATCTGACCCCTCCCACTTTCCGCCCCCTGACTGCCCACCTCAAAACCCCCCACCATCCAACCCCCCCTGCTCTTTGTCCCCTGACCGCCCCCTCCTGGGACCCCTGCCCATAACCACCCTCCAGGACAGCACCCCCTATCCAAAACCCCTTGCTCCCTATCCCCTGACTGCCCCGACCCTTATCCACACCCCTGCCCCCTGAGAGGCCCCCCAGGACCCCACCCCCTATCCAATCTCCCCTGTTCTCCATCCCCTGCCCCCCCCCGACTCTCTGCCCCATCCAACTGCCCCCTGCTCCCTGTCCCCTGACTGCCCCCCAGGAGCCTCTGCCCCATATCCAACCCCCCCAGCCCTGGCCCCCTTACCATGCAGCTCAGAGCAGCATGTCTGGAGCCGCACCTCCCGGCCGGAGCCAGACACACTGCTGCGCTGCCCTGCATGAGCGCGCCGCCCAGAGCGCTGCCCGCGCGGTGGCATGGCTACAGGTAAGGGGGGACAGCAGGGGAGGGGCTGGGGGCTAGCTGCCCGGCCAGGAGCTCAGGAGCCGGGCAGGACGGTCCCGCGGGCTGGATGTGACCCGCGGGCCGTAGTTTGCCCATCTCTGATCTAGCAGAGAAGGAAAACTGCTTTAGTGAAAAATTTCACTAGTCACAGTCCAAATATGTAGCCAAATATGTCTGAGACACATCTGAAAATAAATACTGTGACAAAGTTCCTCCTCTATCTTGGTGGGTCCCGTGCTTATTGGTGGATTTTCTTGCCTCAGAGATTCATCATGTGGGTTGGGGAACAGCCCAGAGATCTTCCCCTTTGGAAGAACCCACAGTCCAGGTCAATTGGGAGGTTTGGGGGGAACCCAGGCCCGCCTTCTACTCCGGGTTCCAGCCCAGGGCCCTGTGGACTGCAGCTGTCTATAGTGCCTCCTGTAACAGCTGCATGACAGCTACAACTCCCTGGGTTACTTCCCCATGGCCTCCTCCAAACACCTTCCTTATTCTCACCACAGGACCTTCCTCCTGGTGTCTGATAACGCTTGTGCTCCTCAGTCCTCCAGCAGCACACCCTCTCAGCTCATTGCACCTCTTGCTCCCAGCTCCTCACACTCACACCACAAACTGAAGTGAGCTCCTTTTAAAACCCAGGTGCCCTGATTAGCCTGCCTTAATTGAGTCTAGCAGCTTCTTCTTAATTGGCTCCAGGTGTCCTAATTAGCCTGCCTGCCTTAACTGGTTCTAGCAGGTTCCTGATTACTCTAGTACAGCCCCTGCTCTGGTCACTCAGGGAACAGAAAACTACTCATCCAGTGACCAGTATATTTGCCCTCTACCAGACTCCTGTACCCCACTGGTCTGGGTCTGTCACATATCCCTCCCCCCTGCTCAACGCCAAGGGGTTGGGCAGCTTGGGACGCCAGACAGTGCACACGTGACAAGCCATCGGCGTTGCCATGACGGCTCCCTGCTCTGTGTTGCACACGGAACTGGAAAGGTTGGAGGGATAAGAACCATCTGGTCACCCTTATATTCTTCGCCTTGTTCCGCTGCATCCATTGAAGGGGGCATGGTCGGTCACAACGACAAATCTGCGCCCGAGCAGGTAGTAGTGCAATGTTTCCATGGCCCATTTTACAGAGAGGCATTCTCTCTCCACCACTGCATATTTTTGTTCCCTTGGAAGGAGTTTCCAACTGAGATATAGAATTGGGTGTTCTTCCTCCCCGACCATCTGTGATAGAACGGCCCCCAACCCTACTTCTGATGCATCCGTCTGCAGGATAAACTCCTTGGTGAAATCAGGGGCTATCAGTACGGGGTTACTGCAGAGGGCAGTCCGTAGGTCTGTGAATGCTTCCTCTGCTGCGTCAGACCATCTCACCAGATCAGGTCCATGGGCTTTCACTAGGTCTGTCAGGGGGCTTGCCCTTGTGGCAAAGTGGGGGATAAATCGTCGGTAATACCCCACCACACCTAGGAACGCCCGGACTTGTTTCTTGCGACTTGGTCGGGGCCAATTTTGGATGGCCTCTAACTTATTCACTTGAGGTTTTACCAAACCTTTTCCCACAATGTAGCCAAGATATTTGGCCTCTGTAAACCCTACAGCACACTTGGCAGGGTTTGCTGTAAGGCCAGCTCGCCTGAAGGTATCGAGGACTGCCTCTACCTTCTCCAGGTGGGTTTCCCAGTCTGGGATATGAATGACCACATCGTCCAAGTAGGCAGCAGCATAACTGTTATGCGGGTGTAATAGCTTGTCCATGAGGCGCTGGAAGGTAGCTGGGGCCCCATGTAGTCCAAAAGGGAGGACAGTATATTGAAAAAGACCCTCTGGTGTAGAGAACGCAGTCTTTTCCTTTGCGTCTTCTGCAAGGGGAATCTGCCAGTACCCCTTTGTCAAGTCTAGGGTAGTCAAGTACCAGGCATTACCCAGACGGTCCACTAGCTCATCTATGCGAGGTATGGGGTACGCATCGAACTGGGATACTTCGTTTAGTCGCCGGAAGTCGTTGCAAAATCTTGTGGTGCCATCAGGTTTGGGCACCAGCATGATTGGGCTGGACCACTGACTGTGGGATTCTTCGATGATCCCCAACTCCAGCATTTTTTTTTACTTCTGCTTTTTTTTCCTCTCTTTTTGCCGCTGGCACCCAATAGGGCCTCATTGTTACTCTGGCCCCAGGGTTCGTGACGATGTGGTGATATGTCTCGGTTGTTCGACCCGGTTTTGTCGAGTACACATCTTGGTTCCGGAAGATCATCTCAGACACCTCATTCTTCTGGTCTGGTGTTAAATCGGGAGACACTCTCACCTGTTTGGAAGGCTTGTTTTCCTGGGTTAGGTCTTTTTGGACTGTTGTGCATGCCTCTTGTGCATGCCAGGGTTTCAGAAGGTTAACGTGATAAATCTGTTCTTGTTTTCTGCATCCTGGCTGCCGCACCTCATAGGTTACTTCCCCTACGGGTTCAACCACCTCATAGGGCCCCTGCCATTGGGCCAGAAGCTTGCTTTCTGCCGTGGGTACCAACACCATAACCCGATCACCTGGTTGGAACTGTCGCACTTTTGCCTGATGATTGTAATGGGTTTGCTGGGCCTCCTGTGCCTTCTCCAAATGTTCCCGTACAATAGGGGTAACCCAGGCTATCCGGTCTCGCATCTGCATTACATGCTCTATTATATTTCTCCCCTCATTGGGTTCCTCTTCCCAGATCTCTTTGGCGATATCTAGTATGCCACGGGGGTGACGCCCATATAATAACTCGAAGGGGGAAAACCCAGTTGAGGCCTGAGGTACCTCCCGGATAGCGAACATAAGGTAGGGTAGTAGGGTGTCCCAATACTTCCCGTCCTGACTTACCACCTTCCTTATCATAGCCTTGAGGGTTTGGTTAAACCTTTCTACCAACCCATCAGTCTGCGGATGGTAGACTGAAGTTCTCAGGGTATGTATATGGAGCAGCGTACAGAGGTTCTTCATTAGATTCGACATAAATGGGGTTCCTTGGTCGGTTAATATCTCCTTCGGTAGCCCCATTCGGGCAAAGATCCCCACCAGCTCTTTGGCTATAGTTTTAGAGGCCGTGTTCCGCAGGGGGACGGCTTCTGGGTAGTGAGTAGCATAGTCCAAAACAACAAGTATATATTGTTGGCCCCGAGCCGTCTTCTCCAGGGGTCCCACTAGGTCCATGGCTATTCGCTCGAAGGGGACCTCTATGATGGGAAGGGGTACTAAAGGTGCCCTCAAGTGGGGACGGGGACTGTGCAGCTGACACTCTGGGCAGGAGGCACAGTACCTCCGCACTTCTTCATGTACTCCGGGCCAGAAGAACCATCGTAGGACTTGTGCCAGGGTCTTCTCTACCCCCAAATGCCCCGCAAAAAGATGACTATGAGCAAGACTTAATACAGCGTTCTGGTGTTTTTGGGGTACTAGGAGCTGCTGTACCTTCTGCCCCTGTACTGGTGCAACCCGGTATAAGAGATCCTTCTTCATTATGAAGTAGGGTCCTGGTCCCTGGGTTTTTCCCTTCCACGGGGACCCCATCTATTTCAGTCACCTCCTTCCTAATGTTGTCATACCTTGGGTCTTCTGCCTGGTCCCGTCCAAAATTTCCTCTCCCGGGGCTAATCTGCCCAAGATCTAGGGGCCCAGTCTCTGTTGCCTCTACTGGTTCAGAGGCATTAGGGTGGGGGTCAGACTCAGGTGCTTCTCCCTCCTGCGTGGCCTCCTTTTCAGCTGCGCGGGTCCGCCTACCTACAAGAGCGACCCTCTGGCTTTGGGTCAGTATTCGGGTTCCCAAGGCCTTAGCTGCCCTTCTTTCCCTTTTTGTCTGTCTACCCTGTCTGGGAGTGGAGAACAAATCTGGGGATATTTCAGAGAAGATTGGGGGTTGACAGTCTGCTGTGGATGCCTCACCAATTTTAGGGTCCCCATCTTTCTCCAATCCCCCTACTTGGAGTAAGTTTCCAAACCCTGGGAAGTCCCTCCCTATGAGCACCGGGTATGGGAGTTTAGGGACTACACCTGCTGCTACCTCAGTAGTGTTCCCTTGGATCTCGATTTTTACTGGCATGGTGGGGTAGTAACTAACTGTCCCATGGACACATGTTATCCCCGTACGTTTAGCCTGCAGCAGCTGACTACGCTTCACGAGCTTCCCTGAGATAAGCGTGATAGCACTCCCCGAATCAATCAGTGCTGTGGTCCCTACCCCATTTAGTTTCACTGGTCTGGTATACATATGTGGGGTTAGTGAGACCCCCACAAGGTGGATTAGGGAGCATGGATCTGCCTAGTTCCCCAGGTTACACTGCATAGGCTCCTCAGCATTGGGACACTGTGCAGCTATGTGTCCCCACTCCCCGCAGGCATAACATCTGTATGGAGCCCTAGGCGTTCCCCGGTCTCTTGGTTTGGGCAGTCTAACATCACGATCCTCTTCTCTCTCAGTGCTCCGACTCTTTGTGGCCTCTGATGGGCCTTCAGCCTCTCTCTTTTTCCACCTGGGCCCGCCTGGTGGCCCAGTCACACGAACTTTAGGGCTTGGTGCTGCTAGTTTAACCCGGGGTGCCTCTTCCTTAACTGGTCGGGTCAGCTCCCTCGCTGTCCTTCGCCTCTCTACCAGGGCGACAACCTCGTCATAGGTGGAGGGTTCATTCTGGCTTATCCAGGCACAAAGGTCTGGTGGTAGTCCCCTCATGTATCGGTCGATGACCAGAACCGCTAGTATCTCTTCCGGACTCCGGGACTCTGTTTGCAACCACTTTCATGCGAGATGGATGAGGTCATACAATTGGGACCGCGGGGTTTTGTCTTCCTGGTACCTCCAACCGTGATACTGCTGGGCCCGCACTGCTGTCGTTACCCCAGATCTGGCCAGGATCTCCGCTTTCAGCTGGGGGTAGTCTGCTGCAGCCTCTTCAGGCAGATCATGGTAGGCCTTCTGGGCCTCCCCACACAGGAATGGGGCAAGGATGCCGGACCACTGATCTCGAGGCCAGGCCTCCCGTAGGGCTGTCCTCTCAAAGGCCAGAAGGTATGCTTCTACATCATCCTCCCGTGTCATTTTCTGCAGCCAATGGCTGGCGCGTATGAGCCATGTCCCATCATGGCCGCGATTCAACTCTGTAAGGGACTTTACCTGGTTTACCAGTTCCCGCAACATAGCTCGGTCTTGAGCAGCCTGGTCCATCAGCAGGCGATTAGTCTCTTGCTGCAGCCGCACTGCCTCCTGTTGGGTGGCTGCCTGGACACGGGTAGCTTCCTGCTGGGCCGCCGTAGCTTGTATCAGTGCCCGCACTACGTCATCCATTGTGTTGAAAAAAAAATAAACCCTCTCCCTTTTTTTTTTTTAAATCACCCTCCTTCTTCCGCCTTGCTGTGCACCCCAAGATCCCACTCCTGACACCAGTGTGACAAAGTTCCTCCTCTATCTTGGTGGGTCCTGCGCTTATTGGCGGATTTTCTTGCCTCAGTGATTCACCATGTGGGTTGGGGAACAGCCCAGAGACCTTCCCCTCTGGAAGAACCCACAGTCCAGGTCAATTGGGAGGTTTGGGGGGAACCCGGGCCCGCCCTCTACTTTGTTAGTCTCTAAGGTGCCACAAGTACTCCTGTTCTTTTTATAAAGCTTTTTTTCTACTTATTAATTATAGCTGAAAGAGCCAATAGAAACTAGGCCTATCAGGCCCAGGACTGGAAAACACTGCTGTATGTACTCTTCAGGCTCAGAGCAATGGGAGATTTACATAGTGCTAGCTCTGTTTGTGACAAGCTCCTATTTTCCCCATGAAGAATTACAGATGCAAGCCGGCCAAGCTTTGAGTTGGACTTGAAGGGTTTTGAAGCAAGTTCTGATATCTGCAAGTCACTCCTGCACAATCTCTGGTAACTAAATGGAGCCTCTGTCCCATCCTACACAACAACCATTGCCACATAGTTTGCTTTAGCATTCCAGAATATGCCATCTGTTGTTTATAACTATTTAGAAAAATCAAGAGGGAAGAAAGATGAGAAACCTCACTTTTACGCTACAAAGGGAAAAACAAACAAACTTGCCATGAGTGAAACCATTTCAAACTATATCTGTGTTTAAAACTGTCATACAGTGACTGCAAAGCCATTTGAAACATGCCATTTGGTTCTTTCTGGGTTTTTTCTTCTGGCAATTCTCTAATGACAATAGATAACTCCATAACCTGATACCCTCTTAGTTTATGAAATCAGCCACACTGATTATGAAATATAAGAGAAAACACACACAACTCTAAAATTGACTGAATTCTTATCATCAATGGTACCGTGACCACTAGTAAAAAGTTGGTATTAGCCAGCTGTTACCATATAATTACCATGGTTATTTCTTGTTTTATTTATAAGGGGAAACTGTGGTGTCTGTTGGCCACAACTGTAGCTGTAGATCAGGGGTAGGCAACCTATGGCATGTGTGCCGAAGGCGGCACGCAAGCTGATTTTCAGTGGCACTCACATTGCTCTGGTCCTGGCCACCGGTCCAGGGGGCTCTGCATTTTAATTTAATTTTAAATAAGCTGCTTAAACATTTTAAAAACCTTATTTACTTTACATACAACAATAGTTTCGTTATATATTATAGACTTATAGAAAGAGACCTTCTAAAAATGTTAAAATGTATTACTGGCATGCAAAACCTTAAATTAGAGCGAATAAATGAAAGGTTGCCGACCCCTGCTGTAGATCTTGATTATTACCAGTTCAGTGCTACAGTGCATTTTCAGGAAGCAGGATTGTTAAAAGTACTTTCCTTCTACTGAGAAGATAGCTCGTTCATTTTGGTTAGGAGAGCCATAACACAGCCTTCCAACATTCTTAATGCACCAAGAGTACTCCTCACTGTAGGAGAGACGCCTACACCTACATTCCCAGGGCTTAAATTCTTAGAGTATTTTCCAGCGCCCCCCACACCCCGTCCAACATGCTATAAAAACTCCAGGGGGTTGAAAATATTTACCGGAGCTCTGCTCTGGTCAGCTCCAGATGAATTTAAGCCCTCTGTATTCCTCTGTACATGTACTGTTCCAGATCAGCCATGATCCAGCAAATAACTTAAACACATGCTTAACTTTGAAGCCAATAAGACTACTCACGTGCTTAAAGTTCAGGATATGTTTAAGTGCTTTGTTAGACTGAGGGTCTGATGCTCAGCTTTATGCTCAGCAACCTTTAAGCAGTATCTTTCTTTGCAAGTTTAGTTCAGTGAGAGTAAGGTACTACCCAACATGAGTAAGGATGGTAGAATCAGACTCTTAATGTTCTGTCCCAGGAATGGGAGTATGGGATAACTGCACATTTCATATGTGACCTTGGACCAAGTCACTTCTCCTTTTTGATCCTCAGCTGTAAAATGGGTATAATAACACTTCTTTACTTCAGAAGGGTGTTCTAAGTTATTTAATTTATTAATATTTGTAAAATGTTTTGACAGCTTTGGATCAAAGGCATCGTATGTATTATACATGCAAAGTATCACTTATCATAAGCTAACTGCAGTGGACAGGCAAGCAAATACCTTGTAGCCTGAGATTTCATGATTTATCAGCAAGAGAGAACAGCAGCAGGAGCCCTGGGATGGTGGCAGCCCAGAACCTTGATCTCTACTGACTGCATAGACTGATTCTCAGAAGATTTTTTCCATCCCTGAGGTACACCTTTGGTCCTCTAAAATGACTCATAGATGCCTAAGAACACAGGAGCGTCACTGATTTAGCCTCAGTCACCTTTATGCTTGAAGTGAGTGGGTTCCAATCGCATTTGGTTTGGATGGATTCATAGATCTGAAAATGGACTACAGAAATTGCTGTAAATCGTCATCTCCACTTCTGAGCACTTCTCCATCTAATTTTTCAGACTTGTATATGACCATTATAAAACCATTCCTTTCAGAAACATCCTGTAGAACTGCATAGTAAATTATTTTTGTGTGTGAAATTTTGTGGATAGAATTCTAAGTTAAATTCATGGTTGGTTTAGAAAGGAGATCATTCTCTATTAAATTCTATAGACTGTCTACAGTAACTTCTATAAAATCCTATTTTGGTTTCACCCTTATAACTGTATATAGGATTTTCCCATATGGGAGCTTTGAGCTGAATTAACTCCCAAGCCCTGAGCAGAAGTACATGAGATTCAACTTCCTGCTGGCCTGCTAGGTGAATGTTTCATTCTGGAAAAGATCACTACAGTTGTTTGGTTTAATTTTGTTTTTATTTTTGCCTGCTCTTCTGTCACTGGGAAGCGCTTTGTTACAAATCAGGTGCTATGCTTTTTATAACAGCTTTTTTGTTGTTTGTGTGTTGCTGTCTTGCTGACTTTTATTTTTATAAGGCTTAGCCAAGGGCATTAATGACAATCAACCTGGGAAGGTGGTTCTTACCTCCCTCCCACAATGTAGACATAGTTGAATTATGCTTATGCCCTGATGTTGAGGTTGCCTAATGAGCACCTGTACATCTTGGCACTCCAACAGTTAGCTAAGGCACATTATGGTGAAGAGCATTAGAAATGAAAGTGTTATTAGTTAAAAGCTAGAGTCTGTAAGTAAATATCTGAGCAGGACTGCATACTTTTGTGGCCATGAATCACGCTCAGCCTCTGCAGGGATGAGGAAGCAGAATAAGCCTAAAATCACACAGACCATAATTTCATATCAGTTGGGCGCCCCCCCCCCTTTTTTTTTAAAGCAGATAGTGTTGAATTTCCTCCTTCTGTCACCATTATTTGGTTTAGTGAATCATCTTTCTTCTGGTGCTGGCTTTATTGAATCATTAAATCTTCTCAGGAAGCAAAAGAATGTTCTTAAAGTCAGTGAAAAGGAAGTGACTGTGAAAAAGGGCACTGGCTCTCTTTGAAGTAGTTTTCACAGAATTAGGCCTGAGAGTGGCGTGTACAAAAATGCAGCAAGAAGCCATTCAGATAAAATAAAATTCAGAACACAGCCATCAGCACTGAAGAAATGTCTGCTGTGTTCCATGAAATCCTGAGGGGGTGCACTGCCACTGGTAGATATAGAAGTCAGCTATCCATTTCAAACAGTTAGTGACTGTGGTGGCCTCTGACAATTAAGGGAAAGAGAGAGAGAGAGAGAGAGAGAGAGAGAGAGAGAAAATTCCTTTTATAAGTCGAATCAAGCCTTATGAAAGGGGATAGCTGACATTCCTGGAGCCAAAAGCCTTCCATCTATTGAACAATTAGCAACAATAGAAGCTTCCCCACACTGTCAGCTATGCTTTGGTGGGAGGAAATGAGTACGAAGGGCGGTTATTCCTATTTATTTCTTGATCTCCCTTCTGTGACTGGTGACAAGGGAACCAGTTGAATTACTGCCAGTTGTGAAGTTGCATTTGTTTGTGGTGTTGGGTTGTCTCCTATAAACTGGAGAGACGCTACCAAAACATGTAGCCTCTGATCCAATAGGAGTATTTCCATCGACTTTACTGATAGCTGGATCAGAACCTTAGGTCCCCCCTCCCTGACACACACACACACACACTCTCTCTCTCTCTCTCTCTCTCGGCCAGATTCTGATCATAGCTCCTACACACTTCTCTAGTGATGTGTGAAGGGGCTGCAACAGTCTGGGGGATAATTCCCCTTATATAGGAGCTGCATAAGGTTGGCTCATGCAGTCCTCTGCTTCCCTCCCTCACCACCACAGCATAAGGGCTGTGCTGGGGCTGAAAAAGGGAATAACTAACATTCAGCATTGCAGCCCATTGGCAACCATAGAGTGGCTGTCATAAATTAGAGGTTTCCTGATGTAGGTAGATTGCCTGTTATTTCAGTCCTTAACGCTCCCTGTGTCTCAGAGCTTCCAGTCCTAAATTCTTCCCTGCCAACTTCTGCCTGTCATTCCCCATCCCCGCTCTTTCTAAACCCCATCTAAACCCTCACTACTGGGGTTCTGGGAATACAAGAAGTATACAGGACGTTTTTGTGGGCACATTACAAGAGTAACAAGAAAATGAAAAATAGCTAACTTGGCTTCTGTTGCTAAACTATTCAGCTTTCAACCCAGTTCACACATCACCTGCTTATTAAAGAATTAAGGAAGGTAAAATATTGGGCTTAAGCAACAAGACATTGTCTAATAAAACACGTTTTCTTCTTGTTGCTGATTCTTTTACACCAATGCAGTGTCTTCACCAGCTAAAAAGTGCTTGAATGTCTGTGGATTGTTAGTGTTTGCAGCATCCTTCAGGGCTTACGAGAGCAGTAGAGGAATTCTATAGAACCCAAATATGCTAGGTGCAGTGTGGATTCCACTCTTCTAATATACATGCAATTCAGGCAGGCTTCCCACTTTTTTGTGTTCATAGATGCATAGATTTCAAGACCAGAAGGGACCATTGTGATCATCTAGTCTGGCCTCTTGTATAACATGGGGCATAGAACTTTCCAAAATAATTTCTAGAACAGATCTTTTAGCTGTATATCCAGTATCATTGTCACAATCACTTTGGGGCTAGATTTCCTTCAGGTGTAAACTAGCCTAGCTCCTTTTGAAGTCAATGGAGCTAAACCAAATTTAACCAGCTGAAGAGCTGACCTATTTTCATTTATGATTTGCTTGCAAGAAAATTTTTTGAGGTGTTTTGGTTTTATACTAAGCTTAGATCTCTCTAAAATACAGATCCTATAACACTGCTCTACAGCCAAAATGCTTCTGAAATAAATGGAGTCAAACTTTACTAATTCTGGGTCACTGAGAACGAAAATGATGCTTAAAATTGTTGATTGGCTCTAGGTTTCAAGATATGCTATTGGGTCAGTGTATACGACCCTTGACTTGGGAATGGCGGCGGATAAGTGAGTTATAAAGGGAAGGGTTCTCAATTTAAACCAGAAATGACTAAAATACATCTTTGACTGGATCTATGAATAAATCTATGACTGGGTTTGGACAGTACTTGCTTTTTAGGCAAAACACTGAATGATGCAATCTGAAGCTGGTATTGCGTCATACATGATATGAATTGCATCATGTTATTCCTAGAAGTCATGGATGATGCAATCATAACGAAGCTTACATCACTCTGCTGAACAAATTGCCCTATATCAGCTCTAGAAATCATACAGTGTCGTGCTCTCTTATTTGTCAGTGTTTGATTTTGCAAAGGGACACATTTCTGTTTAGCCAAAGTGAGCAGAGATGCCTCGTACTTGTGTGAACAGTGCAGATAACTTCCGCTATGTTTGTGGTGAAGTGACTTTTGCATCACAAAAGCGCAGTATAACCACTATGGTTAAGAAAGCCTATCACCTTTATTTTGGCTGCAAAATTGGAGATCAGGACAAGAGGTGGGCCCCACACATATGCTGCAACACTTGTGCAACAAATCTTCGCCAGTGGTTGAACAGGAAAAGGAAATCTATGGATTTGGAACTACCCAAGAGTAAGGCAGAGCTGTTGGGCTCCAGACTACAGCAGTGGAATCTCCTGGCAGGTGATGTTAGGGTTTCCATGTTCCGTGACTGTCAAAAGGATCTTGTCCCATTCTTCTTCATGGAAGATGATCTTGTAGCCTGCAACAACATCGATGGTGTGATGGCAGCCCTCAACATCGTTCACGATCCAGATGAGTGGAGACTGTTCATTGATTCATTGAAGACGAGTCTTAAAGCTGTTTTACTGCATAATGGCAATGTTTTGCCATCAATTCCAGTTGGTCATGCAGTCCATATGAAGGAAACCTATGACAACATGAAACAACTTTTGAGGTGCATAAACTATGACCAACATCAGTGGCAGCTTTGTGGCGATTTGAAGGTTGTTGCTCTCTTGCTTGGTCTGCAGACTGGATACACAAAGTACTGCTGTTTTCTCTGCAAATGGGATAGTCATACAAGAGATTCCCACTACATCAAGAAAGATTGGCCACTCCGACAGTCATTGGAGCCTGGGAGGAAAAGTGTTCAGCATCCACCACTTGTTGAATCAAGGAAGATTTTGTTACCACCCTTACACATCAAGCTGGGTCTGATGAAGAACTTTGTCAAGGCCATTGACAAAACACAAGCAGCTTTCAAGTACCTCCGTGGAAAATTTCCAAGGTTAAGTGAAGCTAAGATAAAGGAAGGTGTCTTTGTTGGTCCTCAGATTCGTGAACTTCTTCGAGATGATGCATTTGACCATGCACTGCGTGGCAAGGAAAAGACGGCATGGAAAGCCTTCCAGTTAGTGGCAATAAATTTTCTCGGAAACAACCAGGCAGACAACTACAGGTTGTTGGTGGAAAACCTCCTCAAGGCATACAAAAGCCTTGGTTGCAACATGTCACTAAAGATACATTTTTGGCACTCTCATCTAGATTTTTTTCCACCGAACTGCGGAGCAGTGAGCGACGAGCACGGCGAGCAATTTTACCAGGACATTGCAACAATGGAGAAACGCTATCAGGGCAAATGGAGCCCATCAATGCTTGCAGACTATTGCTGGACAGTGACAAGAGATGCTCCATTTAATGAATACAAGAGACAAGCCAAGAAGCGCCGAGTAGACACTGAATAGGACTAAACTATGTACAGAATAGTTTTTTGCCTTTTGTTTCATAATAAATTTTATTTATATAACCCTTTTGCTGATTTTTAAAGTGTTACATAAACAGGACAGGGGAAATATTATCATGTAAAGCAACCATAAACACATGAAAAGACCTAGTGTAGGGAGCCAGGGTGGCTGCCTTCCGAGCCTGAGGGAAAAGGGCCTTTCTCTCAGCCTGAGTGGGCGGGGCCAGCCCAAGCTCGCTCCACCCCCCGGAAGGGGAGGGGTGGAACAGGAAGTATAAAGGGCGGGGCCCTTAGCTCAGTTAGAGCAGCACCAGGGAGGGAGGCAGACGCAGACCGCGGGCTGCTCCCTTCAGACCCTGCTGCCACGCCAGGGGAGGCCCTGGACCAGTGGAAACCTCACCCGGAGGACGGACTGCGGCTGCCAGGACTGCCCGCGGCCGAGTACCCAGAGGAACTGGAGGAGCTGGAGGGGGAGCTGGAGCTGCCAGCAGCCAAGGACCGGGAGGAGCTGGAGGAGCCTGACCCTGAGGGGGAACTGGAGCTGCCAACAGCGGACTACCCCGACGCACTGGCGGGACCAGAGGGATTCGGACGAGCAATCGGGTAGGAAGTAGCCCAGGGACAGAGCTGCACATTGGTGAGTCTGTATCGCGGAAGGACCCCGCTGATCCAGTGGCGGGACCCTCGTCCTGCCACTGTTAGGGCCCTGGGCTGGAACGCAGTGGTGTAGGGTGGGCCTGCATTCCCCTACCCGGCCGAGCCATGCTGGGACCCATGCCGGCGCTCCCCTGCCTGAGGGGCGCTCCCCTGCCTGAGGGGCGCGCTACTGACCTTTTGCCGGCGCTCCCCTGCCTGAGGGGCGCGCTACTGACCTGTGGCCGGCGCTCCCCTGCCTGAGGGGCGCGCTACTGACCTGTG
>NW_020664417.1:3409267-3425378 GCF_002925995.2 Terrapene triunguis | reverse complement strand
CCTGTGGCCGGCGCTCCCCTGCCTGAGGGGCGCGCTACTGACCTGTGCCCGGCACTCCCCTGCCTGGGGGGCGCGCTACAGACTCTGGCTGGCGGCCTCCCCGCCGCTAATTCCCCGCTGGCGGAGGCGTGACCCAGGCCAGCCCGCGACGTCGTAGCTCCCCACCGCCCCCTAGCGGGTAGGTGGACTGACGCCGATCACACCTAGGTTTACAATTTATGATTAAAACTCTACTATCTACACAATATACATAGACATAAAATGTAAAAACTTAAATATCGTAGAAACAGTAGCCAATCAGTTGTTTTAATTGTCATATTTGAATTCAGCACATCAAAATACATAATAAATAGCACATTTTATCTCTGAAGCAGACGACTTCTCAAAAATTGTAGACCAGTGTAATCTTCATGACCTGCGTGCTGTCATGTGAAGCACATTTGTCCTAATTACCTAATTACTCCAGAGACTGGAACAGTTTTATATGAGTTTTATATGTCTCTTCCTAATTGCCTGCCTGTAGGAATATTTCCCATAGTTTGGCTAAGTAGCTTATCCACCTGAATTTTTTCTCATTATTGTCACTGGGCCAAATCTCACAGAAATCAGTACAGTTTGTTGGAATTTGTACTGTTGTCAATGAGGTCACAATCCATTTATCTTGTATGTAGAAATGGCAAACACCTCTCAAACATCTTTAAACATTTATAGTGTCACTGAACCAAAAATTGAACCTAAAATTGCTAAGGTTTGTCATCCACTTCGAATTTTTATCATCATAAGAAAAGCCATGAATTTCTAACCGTTTTATTCCTTTTTCTTTTTTTAAACACCTATTAATGAAGGGCTTTACAGGGATCTAAAAAGAGCACAAGTTCTCTTGGTATGCATCCTTCTCTCAGTAAAAGAGAAATCTGCAGTGCTAATGAGAAGAGACTAAATGGTCTTTTTAGTATATGCTAACATAGTCCTTTTACTGTTTCCTTATGGCTCTTTAAGCACCACAAGCTTTCCTTTCATAGAGGAAAGGTGTTTACACAGGATAAAAGTGCTCACCTCTCGGATGCCTCAGAGAGCCTGTGAGCTCATTAAAATTGTCTTAGCTCCTGTGGTTCAAAGCTAATAAAAATACAAGAAGGCCAGTGGTGTGAATAAAGACCTGAGCATCAGCCAGTGTGCCTGTAGGTTACTGCAAGAGCATGTGAGGGGGCTAAACAATTTACTTACTGTTCAGAGGCTGCAGCTGTACTTAAGGAAAGCTGCACCTCAGTACAGCAGTGTGAATGCTCATAGGATAAGGGGCATCGTTCATTGTGTATAAATAGGGTTGCCAATTTTGGCTGGATATATTCCTGGAGATTTCATCACATGACATAATTTTTAATTAAAGATTAATCTTTTAATTCATGGAGAGTCCAGGCCAATCCTGGAAGGCAACCCTGTGTATAAATCATATGCACACTCCTGTTCCCATTGAAGTCAATGGGAGTTTTGCTGTATGGAGAATTGAATCGCATGGGCCTTACAATAAAATCTTTATTTAAAATGGACATTTTTCAGTCTATAGCTGGTAGTGGCCCATCTTGCAAAACAATGACCTGATTTGTGACACTGATATTTTGGGAAGGCTCATGTGAGAGACTTTAAATTGTCTTCTCTCCCATTAAGAGAAAACTATTTTTCCATCCTCCTTAAGTACTGGCTTAACAGTTATAACTTTAATGAATAACAGTTAAACACAATTCTTCAGACATGTGCACAGCAAAGTTCTTTTGATGTTGTCTGTCCGAAAAGCAAGATGGAAAATACCATTGTTTTAACTGTTCACTGGACTTTACATTGCTAGGGTCACAAATAATGCCGTGTCTCTGGAGCATGGCCGTGACTCACTGCAAATGTGCCAAAAATTCTGAATTGAATTAAAAGCATAATTTCAAATAAACCGCCGTGCTTCTCACTATGTAACTTTTCAGATTCTCATGCTCCTTCTACACTGGTGAGTTACATAATAATAATTTGCCACCAGTGCAGCTCCACTGCGAGTAGCAATGGAAAGGTAGGGCAAATGTGACCCAGCTGCTTTTAGTGTGTCTCTGAATAGGATTTGACACCGTGATAAAGTTCCTGGATCCTATCCTACTCTTCAGCTTCCATTCTTGTTAAATTTGCTCTCACTGGTGGAGCTGTATCAATGTTGATTTACAGCTATAAAGTGTTCTTGTATAGCAAAGGCTAGAGCAAATTTTACTTTTGCCAGCCCTTTTAGGTCACAGTTCTTGGTTGGTGTCAATTGGCATAGCTGCCTTGAAGGCAGTGGATCTATGCCAACTTATACCAGCTCAGGACTCAGATTCCAACCTTATCTGTCTAATAGGTGCTCTATGAAAGAGACCGATTTATTGATTACAGTGGCATGTAAAATATGGGGAGCATAAAAGGGTGTAGGAAAGATACATAGATCTATATTTATATTGTTCGTAATAGTAATAAATATAATATGAATCAAAGGACTTTTTTTTTAAGTGGAATGGCAGAAGCATTAAGTAGAACACCCTTTGGGCTTGATTCTCCTCTCATTTACAGGGTAAATCAGGAGAAACCCACTGAAACCCCACTGTTTGTCTTCAGAACCCATCTTTCCTTCCTATTGGAGCCTGCTGTTAAATCATTAAGTTAAACTTATGACACTGCCATCTTTCATGTGGCAAAAGATCATGAGCTCATCAGCACAATAATAAGTGTAGGTTCAAGAAGAAGCTAAGCTAGTTTGTGGGATGGCGCACTGTTTGTCAGCACACAGATAGTTGTAATAATTTCAAGGGGAACACAGATAAATACTGTCCAAGTGAATAATTTCTTTGGACAAATATTCTCTATCCTCACATTTGCTCCTGTGAAAGTCTGTGTTTAAAATCCTTTTGTTTTTGTTGGCTTCTGTCACAGACCCCAGTTTCTAAAAAGGATGTCCATGTCCTTCATCTGAAAGGCCGTGCTCTAAATTGGTCACAAATTGAGGACTAAGCTTCAGAGCAGCCCTGCAATTTCATTTCTGCCCAGGCAGCAGAATCACACCCTGCAGTAGAGAGCTGGAGTCAGTGCTAAGCAGTGGTCTGATTTCCACCCTCATCTGTGTGCGTAGTTTAGCCAGTTGCTGGCCAGATGGATTTCTGGTGGATAGGAAGAGTTAGAGAACCCATGTGCAGCTTACTGCAGCAGCTGAGAAACAGCTTTATATGATCAGAGGATACATACAGAATGGGGAACAAATAAAGAGAAGCAAATAAAACCAGAGGGGGAGCCATTACAAAATCCAGGCTGGGTATAGGCAGTAGGCCTGGCCCAGAAGATTAAAACTCAGTGAATTGCTAAATTTTAAGGTGGGGATTGTATCTGAGTTTCCTTTGGGTACTAATCCATTTAGTGATTTATAGATTGGTAAATGGAATTAAGTTTTGAATTTTCCCTCCCTCAGCCTTTTGAATCCCCATCCTCAGTTCGAAAGTACGTGTGTATGTGGGAGGGGGAGACGGGTTCCCGCCCAAGACCAAACAGAAATTTGAGCCTTGATATGTCAATTGCATGTGTAAAAGGTCTCCGTGATTACATTTTGTTATCCTGAAAGTGCAGCTACATTGGAAAATTAGGCCCTCAATCCCTTGGGCATGGTAAGAAATAATAGATCAGATCCTGGCCACTTCAGTGTCTGCTTTGCTGCTAGTCTGTTGGTTCAAAGCAGCCAAAAGCCTAATTTAGCCTCTCTCTGAGAATTCCCCTGGCACAGGCCTCAGGATGGGGGACAGAAGGTGTCATCCTTCCACCTTTCCCAGCCTCAGGCTCACAGCAGAGCTGTGCCTGATTATGGCTCTAATCCAACAAGTATCCCATAGAGGGAGATGACGGCAAAACTAAACTACTGTTCCTTTTGTTTTACCCTTCCTTTGAGGTAGTTTGTTCAAGTGGGATATTCCTGCATTGACCCATACTGTGAGAAATACATCATGCAGTTTTCACTTGCCACCTGTATTAATTGATAAAAATTGCATAGCATTTAGAAATAAATTCAATTTTCTTCAGCTCTAGTGCTGCCTACAGAATGCTGTTAGTCAAAGAGTGTCTGAACATGCCCCGGGAGGTATTCGGTGGGAGGTGAGTGCATTCAGCACCCCCAAGAGACACACTGTGGCTTGTCGAATTACTTAAAATTTCCACCATGTTTTGAGCAAACACATTGCTCTTCCAGGTTCATTCTGCACCTTTTATCTAAATAAGCAC
Organism: Terrapene triunguis; assembly: GCF_002925995.2. NCBI lineage: Eukaryota > Metazoa > Chordata > Testudines > Emydidae > Terrapene > Terrapene triunguis. Next base: position 3,421,106 of record NW_020664417.1, on the reverse strand, counting down.
ACTGCATCAAAGGGTCACTTTTGGGGCTGAATTTCTTCTCTCCAGTAGGTCCCAAAAATATGAGAAATTCAGATCTTAATTGACTTCCCTGGAGGATTATTTTCTGTATTCTAAGAAGTAAAGTTTTAATCTCACCATCGAGAGAGAGTTATATTAGGAAACTTGAAATCAGAAATTCCCACAGAACTGTTTTGTATACAAAAAAGATTCAGTTAGGAATTTAAAGTAACTTGAAGTTAAACAAGCGTTTATAAGAGTTCATCCTAGCGGGAAATACAGCTGGTCTGTTGATTTCTGTAATCATTTCAGAGATTACAACAGAAAGTATTTTTCTAGTTAAAGCAACAAGGAGTTTTTACTATCTGGGGAGTGACATGATATATGCAGATTATATGATATGTAGAGGATCTTTGTTATGTGAGGCCAGTTGGATGTTCATTCTAATGCCTTTGATAAGACAACAAAATATCTGAAAGTTAGGACACTGGTTATGTCCAGAGCTCTAGTGAATAAACATGGACTCAGGTGACCTGGGTTCAATTCCTAGATGAGTCATAGACTTTCTCTATGGCCTTAGGCCTGTCACTTATCTATCCTGTGCCTGAGTTCCCCATCTGCAAAATGGGGTACTTCCCATGGCAGCTATGAGAGTGTAATCCATTAATTGTGAGGTGCCCAGACACTATGGTAGTGAGGTATGTGGATAGAGTGCAATATTCACAGTGTTAACAGAGGAAATATACCTTTGTTAGGGTGCCTGCTTAATATATTTTTAGGAAAAGCCTAACTTTTAAAAAATTCCTTAGTTTGAAGAATAAATGTGAATCTAGTAAGAATATTACATGTGTATTATATTTATAATCCTTGTTTATCATCAAGAAAAAATCCACATTAGCAAATTATTTGGGTACAAATTGGGGAAAATACATTCAGATTCTAAGAACAAAATCCTGGACTCTACCAACAGCCACCGGAAACAGGGGCTCCACCTCAAAAAACAGCAGAGTTACTCCCAAGCCACTACTACAGGCTTGTGGTTGAAGACGTGCCTGTAGCTGTTGTTACTCCCTGGGAATAGCTTGGTTCTGTGTAATCATGGATCTACTCTCCTCCTCTTCCTCAGACCTATCCCTGTCTCATCTCAACAAACCCCTTGTGTGCTGACCTATAAGGGGTCCTCACCGAGCACAGAGTGCAGACCCCCTGCACAGGCTACTTACCACCAGCATCTCAACTCCCAAGTAGTAGATTCCATTGTATTCAAGGCCTTCCATGGCTGCAGAGGATTTACCCCATAGGGACTAGGGCCATGCTTCAGCAAGGTACTACAATATGTGCCTATCTTTAAGCACCTGAGCAGTCCCACTGAAGTCACTGAGACTACTCACATACTTAAGCTATGCAGGTGCGTACATATCTTGTTGAAGTGGGGCCTAGTCTAGTACAATTAAATCAGCTACATCAACACAATATTTAGTCAGCCTCAAAAGTAAGTTAAAAAGTAGTTTTGAGTACTGCACCTGCCTCTGAATCCTATTGCTAATTTTTGTGGCGATCACATTTTCTTATTTTAAAAAATGTTTTTATTATTATTTATTATCATCATTTGTCTTGTGGTAGCACAGATGAGCCCCAGCCATGGACCAGCACCATGTGCTAGGTGCTGTACAAACACAGAACAAAAAGATGGTCCCACTCTCTTGTGTGAAAGACCCATACAAACAAACTGAGTGACTGAGTATGGAAAATGTCATCAAGTGCACAAAGTAAAGAAACTGGCTAATATGGGGGAAATGTCTACACTCTTTCTATTATAGCAATCTTAGTTGTCAGTAACAATAGTAGGTAAAAACATTCAATCCAGTAGTACAATTTTTTTAGTTGAGAACATCCAATACTAAAGAGCTAGTCAGTAATTTGTAAAAATAAATAAATGAAAACCATAGACCCAACTCTGTAACTAGCCAAATGTTGAGTGTAAAAGTACCTGTAATCAGTGCTTGTCATCTTCTGTAAATATTGCTTTCCAGACAGTCCAGAGGCAAACTCCTCTTGGTTACCTAACTCTTCTTTATTTTCATTGCATTAGGTTGTTGGCGTGGCTCAAGCTATCAATAAGAAATCTGGAATTGGTGGGATATTCACAGAGCAAGATGAAAAGGTATAAGGGATGTGGAGAGAGAGAGAGAGAGAGTGTGTGTGTGTGTGTATATATATATATATATATCATCAGTGGTTTTCTTTTATGACAGCTAGAAATCTTGAAGTTATCCAAACTGCACTAATCTTTGAATAAATAAAAAATGGTTTGATGAAACTGTAATTCTTTCTGCATTGCAGAAATGTCAGTGTGAATCAGTTTAATTTCTGGGTCAGTTTGGTTTCTCTCTTCTATTAGGATTCACAATGTTTCCGTGCTTTATTGAATGCATTATAAAGGGGTGTAGACTTAACAGCTAGTAGTTGAAGTCACCTTATCTCAAAGGAATGTCACAATGGGCGCTCAGTAGCAGCTTAACATTAAAACTAAAAAGCTTGCCAAGCAGCTTTTAAAATTACTACATAACTTAATTTCTGTGTACACTAGTTGTAGAAAGAAATAAAGCACTGCATAAATTACAGTCATGTCTGACATAATCAGTAGTGCAGAAAGCACATAGATTCTGAACTCTCACATTGCAGGCACTTTCAGAATGCTCTCAGACTTAACATGCAAACTGTGGTGCACCACGAAAGGCCAAAGAAGTTAACTTAAGCCTTGGCAATAACAAAGTAAGAATTTACTCCTTCCCTGTTCCAATGGAATGCATAATGAACATCTGCAGGACATCAGAATTAATCCCTTTCCTGAAGAGAAACAACTCTTGGCTTCGCTACTTAAGCAAGATTTGATTTCCACTTTTAAAAATATTTAATTCCTTATATACTAGATGCTCATTTTGTGTGTTCAGTTTTTAATGGTGAGATTTTAGTTGGGTTGGTTCCCCAAAACTGCTTCTTATTCCAGTACAGTTCTACCAGGATAAAACATGAAGATCAATCATTTGTTTTTAAAAAAGATGGGAGATTCCTGATGAAATGGCAATAAGAGATCAAGACCAACCAAAGAAAACATTTTATGTATGATTACCAAAAATAACCTTCAACATACCAATTACTACCACAAAGTGAAAACAAAAAACTGCAATGTGTATATCTTTGTTTAGATTTCAAGGGTTTTTTGTTTTGTTTTTTTTCCCAATGCTTAAATTTAATTGGGAGTATTACTCCTGAGGGCATTCTGCACCAAAAAAATAAAAATTCTGTGTACTATATTTTAAAATTCTGCAAATTTTATTTGTCAAATAAATGTGGAGGCTCCAGCATGGCATTGGGGAGCACAGGCCATTGGCTGCACAGAGGTGGGAGATCACTGTGCAGCTCCCCCCCAGGACATGGACTCAGCAGTGAGGCTGCACCCAACCCTGACACAGCGCAAGGACCAGAAACACCCCAGGGCCCTGCCCTTCCATGTGGGCAGGCAAGCTCAGCAAGGCAGGATTCAAGTGTTGGGGGATCCAGGTGTGGTTTGAGAGGGTTCTGTGTGGCACAGTCTGGGTGCGGGCAGCTCAGTGGAGGATCCGGGTTTGGGGGGGGGGGAATCTGGATGCACAGGGGGCTTGTTGGGGGGTTCTGGATGCAATGGGACTCTGCAGGGGGTCCAGGTGAAGGTGGTTGGGGCTCAGCGCATGGGGGGGGGATCTGGGTGCAGTGGGGATAGAGCTTGTCAAGGGGGTCTGGGTGTGGGAGGCTCAGTGCGGGGTCCACATGCTGGGGGAGTGGGGCTCCAGGTGCAGCTGGTTGGGGCTTGGTGGGGTGGGGATTCGGGTGCGGGTGGCTTGTCAGGGTAGTCCAGGTGCAGAGGGAGTGGGGCTCATCAGGGTGGGTTCTGAGTGCAGGGGGGTGAGGCTTAGCAGGAGGGTCTGGGTATGAGTGGGTCTGGATGCACAGGGGTTGGGCAGATGGGAGAGCAGCTCCCTGTATAGGGTTCCCTCCCTCTGCAGCTAAGGAGCTATAGGTTCAGGAAGCGGGGTGAGGGGGAAGTTCAGGGGCTGGGGTGCTGGGGGCTTGGCTCAACCGGGGTGGGGAGTGAAAGGTCGCTTGGCCCAGTGTGGCTGGGATGGGCGGGCCGGGGCTCCTCTGGTTGCGGGGGACCCCTCAGGGCTTCTCTTGTTGCCGGGGGAGGGGGCCATCAGGGCTCTGTCATGCAGGGGAGCGGGGCCTTGGGCAGAAGGGGTGGAGTCAGTGTGCTAACCTCCCCAAAGCAGGGGTTCACCCACCACCCATGACAGGAAGGCTACTGCATAAGTTGCACAGATAATAAGGCACATACCAAAGACCATTGTTTCTTCTTTCTGTGTATTTACAGATTGACCACAAAACTGTACTGCCAGAGTTCTGGCCATAGCCAGGATGATTTGATGGACTTTTATTAAAAGATGTAAACAAACATATTTATATTGAAGCTGAAAGCTTGGAAAGAGAAAATAATAAAAACCTAGTTCTTCAGACACATTAAGTGGGCATTTTGGATGTGAAAATACAGCCTTGTTAGAAACATTTAATTATCTGTTTTTCAGGATTTTGCTGCTTATCTGGCATTTTGTGGAATCGTTCTTCACAATGCTCAGCTATATGAGACATCACTGCTTGAAAACAGGCGTAACCAGGTATGTCCAACAGGTTTATTCTAGCCTGGGGTGTGGCATTTGTGATGGGCAGGTAGTAGTTAGTGCTTGTTATCTACAGCTTCTGGCTTTCACCATATGGTAGATGTTCCTTGCATATGTTAATTATTTATTTGTCTCTTTGTGGGACTTCCTGTGCCTCTCTATTAAAACCCTAGTACCAGCTGTCCTGCATAATGGGCTGGCAGCAGAATATTAAGTAAATTTCAGATTTTTTTTAAATTAATGCTTAAATTTAATTGGGAGCATGCTGCTTTAATACTTCATCTAGAGAGTTATTCCTGGATTCTCGTTATCTCCATACTGATTTATACCTGCCTCTGGAGATTTCCATTACTTGCATCTGAAGAAATGAGGTTCTTACCCACGAAAGTTTATGCTCCCAATACCTCTGTTAGTCTTAAAGGTGCCTCTGTTGCTTTTTACAGATTCAGACTAACACGGCTACCCCTCTGATACTTGATTCCTGGACTCTGCACCTTGTGGAGGGCTGTGCATAAATACCTATAAATTCCTTCCCCATGAGTATCCTGGGTTCTGCATAAAGTCAGAATGTGTCTTGCTGCATGTGCATGTTCCAGAGTGTGAGGCTTATATAGCTCAAGCATTTCTGCCAAAGTTATTCTCATTCAGCCTGTTAGGCTCCCTTACACCCACAAACAACCACTTACGGTATCTGCAGCAACAGTGGAAAGCAGAGCTGATCTTTCTGTGTGTTTCTAATTGTGCATCTTACAGCCATCCTCTTTGTTAAAGAGTTATTTATACCACTGCTATTTATTGAGGAAAGTATCTGGATCCACCACACACAATATGAAAAAAGGTGTGTAGAAGCAAATGGGCAGAAACTGTTCCAAAGATTTCCAGCAGGGTAGAATTTCAAAGTTGTTCCTTGAGTTTACAGATCAATAAACGTGTCAGGCTAGATTCTCAGACCTGGTTCCATACCCTTCGTGCCACCTGAGTGGGGAGCAGGTGATATAATCTGGCCACATCTGGCTGGTTGAAAATTCTCCCAGCAGCATCTCCTAAATCTATTAGGCTATAGTTGGATACTGTATCTAGCTAGCTACACTCTTTGCCTCTCTCATCAAAGGTGTTCACAATGGATGCCATTAATGACATCCCACATAGCCTGTTGCCCTGCAGAAACTTAAATTAAAAGGGATAGCTCAGTGGTTTGAGCATTGGCCTGCTAAACTCAGGGTTGTGAGTTTAATCTTTGAGGGAGCCATTTAGAGTTCAGGGGCAAAAATCTGTCTGGGGATTGGTCCTGCTTTGAGCAGGGGGTTGGACTAGATGACCTCCTGAGATCCCTTTCAACCCTGATATTCTATGACCAAAGTTATCAGACTGGGGAAAAAATCCAAGGGGCTAATAAATATAATTATCATTTAACTCCTAGTTATTAGAATTTTCACAAAGGGTTTCTTTTTGTCCAGGTGCTTCTTGATCTTGCTAGCTTGATTTTTGAAGAGCAACAATCTTTGGAAGTAATTTTGAAGAAGATAGCTGCAACTATAATCTCCTTCATGCAGGTGCAGAGGTGCACCATTTTCATAGTAGATGAAGACTGCACTGTGAGTATCAAGTGTGACTTTGTTTAAAGGGAGTAATGCTCTTGTTCTTTAGAGGCCCCTTGGGTCAGATTCTCTATTTCCCTCCTCCATTTTGATTTGGTCACATTTTACACCCACTTTGCACAATTTAAATTACTACATAAATGCAAGGAACTGGAGAATCAGGCCTCCACTGTAAAGAAGAGGGAAGACAGAAAGGCAATGGTTGCACTGTACTCTTCAGTTCACAGTAGCAGATTCCTTCTGTCCACACTTCCTTTTACTAGCCTTCCATCACTGATCCACTACAACACTTTCTTCTCCCATTCTCATGCCTCCTCACCTCTGTTTGTATGATATCCTTTCAGTTTGGATGTCAATTCATCGGGGCATGACCTCTATCTGGGTCAGATTCTGTGGTTTGGTGCAGCCATTTTGCACTGCTGGCTGGTGTAATCTGTCCCTCAGGTCATCTGAACCATCCCAGAGAGGATCACCTCCAGGATTAGTATACTCCTCCCATGACAGAGAGCTGACATGGGTTGTTGCATCACTCACTCACTCTGCGGCTGGTGTAGCAGGGAAAAGGGGAGTGGCCGGAGGAAGAATGATGTGGCCAAAACCAGCTGCTCTAAATGAGACCTTGGCTTCACTTTGGGCCCTTTGTGGCCATTGCAGCCCAACATTAGTTAGAGCATCCCTTGCATAAAGCTCAGGAGAAACTGCCCTGCAGAGCAGTACTAGCATCACAGGAATGCAAAAGAGAGATTTATGTCACCTATGCTCCCATTTGCATACGCACCCTAACACACACACACGCTCTCTCTGATTTATGCTCTGGGTCTGGCCCAGTTCCTCTCTGTGCCTCAATTTCTCATCTATACAATGGGGATAATGATAATTCCCTGCCTCACAGGGGTATGTGAAAATAAATTCATTGGTGTTTGCAAAATGCTCGGATACTACAGTGATAAGAAGCCATAAGGAGATCTAGCAATACATTTAAGGCTTATTGTTGCTCCTGGGACTCTCTACATCCAAGCAAAGTGACATGACTGAGGTTGATCACAAATACACTCTTAGTCTGGAGTTGGGTAAATGTTAGAATAGACTCTTAGCTCTGGAGCTAACTGTTAGCAATTTGTAAACATGCCTGCCCTCACTTGGGGTGAATGTTCCCTGGAGATGCAAGGGTTTTTAGTGACACAGGGAGGTTAAATTTCCCTGTTCTGGGCCAGAATTGCCATGGGGCGGGCGGGGGGAGGGAGTATAAAATACAAGGATTTCTCTCTTTCTCCCTCAAGGCAGACTCAGTATAAATAATTGCAGCTGACTTTCTCCTTATTACTATTGTTATTGTTAATCAGGATTACGAATACTACTAGTTTCCATCCAATAAGAATCCTTTTTGTATTTGTAGGATTCATTTTCTAGGGTGTTTCACATGGAGTTTGAGGAATTAGACGATTCAGCTGATGTCCTGAAGAGGTAAAACAACTTGATCTGAATTTCTGTTCATTACAGGCAAATGGAAATGACTGAAGAGACTTTGCTTTTAATAACTTTTCATGATAAATAACTTCAATAAACAGAATTAGGCAGTGCATTATTATCTACTGTAGGCTTTTACCCTGAGATATGCATGCACTTTTCCCATTGGTCTCAGCAGAGTTGGTCACACAGTTGTGTCTGAAGGCGGCTTTGTTTAATTTTCTTCATTTCATGCGGCGTTTTCAAAGTTAAAGACTCCTGGACAATGTGTGCTCTATACCTTTTTCCTACATGGTGCTATTAACTATCTCCCCAAAGGCTTGTTAGCCTTCACTTTAAATGTAATTGTTTTAGATTTTGATAACAGTTTTAACAGCACAAGCATTTTCTTCCAAAGAAAGAGAAATTAAAGCAATACAGAAAATTACACCACCCAGCACAACCAACTTTCAATGGCCCCAGAGTATGGCTCCCATAGCCTCCTAAACATGGCTCTAAGCACACAATGGGAAGTATGGCACATTAATGCAGCCTTTTTCTGTCGATTTAGAAAGGATGTGAACCGAGAGGAGTATACAGGGCTATCCCATGCCACCCTTTACTTGTCCTGTCCTGCTCTGCAGAGACCAGCAGAAGGATCATTGGTAGTAATCAGCAGTATGTGAGCCAGAGTACACCGTACCATTGGCTACTGTCCTATCCTGCATGCATAAATGTCATTCTCTAGTTATAGAGCCTTTACAGAAATATTGCCACCCTGCCACGTAGTGGAATGCCTTGCTAGCTTTCATTTCAAGCAGGGCAGGTATCGGAACCTTAGGAAAAACCTAAGATTTTTGGGGGTAGTTTTAAATGCTGAAAATAATCTAGAAAATGAAGTTAGAATGTTGCAGCTAAAATGTCACGTAAACAAAATATTTTCATATAGACTTTCAGTATTAGGGGGGAAAAGTCCAATATTAAATCAGTTTCATTCCACTGCATAGTTTTTGTGAGTTCTTAATAATTTAGTATCCTAGGAGTTCTGGTTAGGCCTTAAATTCTGATTATATGGCTTTGTATAACAGCGGCACCTACTGGCTGAACATGTATTATTACTATTATTTTATTATTATTATTTATTAAAAAAAATTGCAATAGTACCCAGCGACCTCAAGCAAGATTACACCCCACTGTGCTATCATCATCATCATCATGTTCCTATTACGCCTCCGGCATTTAGGACAGTGACGAAGCTCCTCCATTCCTGTCTATTTCTGGCAAGTCTTTCAATGGTTCCCCAGCTGTGCCCCAGGCTTTTCAGCTTGGCTTCCACAGCTCTTCGCCATGTTGTTTTTGGGCGGCCTTGTTTTCGCTTGTCTTCAGGTGTCCATCTTATTGCTACTTTGGTGATGGAATCAGTTTCCATCCGAAGCACATGACCAATCCATCTCCAGTGCCTCCTGGCAATGATGGTGCTCAGATCCTTTTGGCTGCACTGTGTCAATAGATCTTGGTTTGGGATTGTTCTGGGCCAAAAGATATGGAGGTGCTAGGCCAGAGGTAGACAAACTACAGCCACATCCGGCCACATCCGGCCCGCGGGACTGTCCTGCCCAGCTCCTGGCCCGGGAGGCTCGCTCCCTCCCCCCGCCCCCCCCAACCTCAGCTTGCTCGCTCTGCTGCCGGCGCAATGCTAGTCTGGGCAGCAGGGCTGTGAGCTCCTGGGGAAGCGCAGCTGCAGAGCCCGGCCTGACCCGGTCTCTGTGCTGTGTGGTGGCGGTGGCTCCAGCCGGGCGGCTGTAGAACTGCCAGCCACCGGTGTTCCAGGCAGTGTGGTAAGGGGGCAGGGAGCATGGGGGGGGGGGGTTGGATAGAGGGCAGGGAAGTTCTGGGGTGGTGGTCAGGGTTGGGGGTGTGGATGGGGTTGGGGTGATCGGGGGTGGAACAGGGGATTGAATGGGGGCAGGGGTCCCGGGGGGGGAGTCAGGAAGGAAGGGGGGTTGGATGGGGTGGCAAGGGGCAGTCAGGGGCAGGGGTTTTGGGGGCAGTCAGGGCAAAGGGAGAAGGGGTGGTTGGATGGGGCAGGGGTCCTGGGGGGGCCGTCAGGAATGAGAGGAGGGGTTGGATGGGGCGGCGGGAATCTGGGGGAGGTCAGGGGACAGGGAGCGGGGGGGTGTGTGGATGGGGCAGGGGTCCCAGAGGGGCCATCAGGGAACAAGGGGGGTTGGATGGGACAGGAGTCCTGGGGGGGGACAGATAGGAGGTGGGAGCCGGGCCACGACCCCCTCCCCTAACCGGCCCTCCGTACAATTACAAAACCTGATGCGGCCCTCAGGCCAAAAAGTTTGCCCGCCCCTGTGCTAGGCACTGTACAAATACACAAGATAACATGATCCTTGCCACAACAAGCTTAAAAATATGGCCCTGATCCTGCAAAGACTTAAGTGTGTGTGTAACTTTATGCATATGAATAGTCCCTTGAAATCAATCAGGGACTACTCATGTGCCTAAAGTTACATACATACTTACATCTTTGTAGGGTCACAGCTTAAGAAAGAGCTTGCAGCCTACGAATAGCTGTACCTAAAGACTATCCTGTAGGTCTGTGCAGATGTACAAAAAGCAGAAATCCAGCTCAGGTAGGCACAAACCTCTAGTCTAGAATTTACCTGTGAGAACCATTCATGAGAAGTGTGAACAGCTCTGCTCAGTTGTAGAGCAGGCAATAATCATTGTATAAGCCATCTGTATTTAATTAGTGCTGTACTTTTAATCAAAGGATCTCAAAGTACTTTACAAAGGTAGGTAAGTATTATTCCCATTTTATAGGTAGGGAAACTGAGGCACAAGGTGGTGATTGGCAGAATCAGGACTAGAATCCAGCATCCTGACCTCCAAGCCCCTTTTGCAATAACTTCAGGACACCATTCACTTAATTATTCAATCTGGGTAAAAAGAAAAGACAGAGGCAATAACTGGATTAATGTGCCCACATTAAATAGATTCCGAATTTAACCTCAGTCAAAGAATCTGTACATAAAATGCTGGAATATCATCCATTCTCTAACTTTTTCTATTTATTACAAAAATGTTATTTCATGTAGCACTGAGGGCTGACTTTTCAAAAGAGATTTAAAAAAAGAGATTAAGTTGTACACAGGGCACGCTATTGGATATGCAACATACAACGTCTAGTTTGAGCACTATGTGCTCGACTGACCTCTTTTTGCTATTGACTGTTTCACATATGCAATTTTCGCACATATATTTGAAAATCAGCCCAAAGATTCTGGCTCAAGGTGGCAAAAGGTTTTGGTCTATTTGGGACTTGGACTACATGCCAGCACAAGAGAGTAAAGGGGGAATGCTTGCTTACTCCCTCCTCTAGAGCAGGTGGATGGCAAATGGGCAGGCCTTGTCTTCTTCCATTCATACTTCCCACCTGCTTGCTGGTGCATGCTTCTGAGAGTAGTTTACTGCTTGTAGAGGCCAGCAGTGAAGTCTTCTCTCAGGCTGAGAGCAAGGGAAGCAGGGAGGGAATTTTGGTCCCCTGAGTCATAATTCCTTCCCTGAAATATTCTTGGGGCAGCACAGCTATATGCCGCCCTTTATGGTGGGCTGCCTTGAAGGCTAATGGTCTAAGGTCACAGTTTCCCGGGGACATAAAAGGCACAGTGATATGCATTAGGTAGAATAAATTATTATACAAGGTACTCTCTGATACTCATCACATAATCTGTGAGCTGAGTCGTGCCTAAAATCAGGCCAGTCTTCAGAAGTGCAGGGTTTGTCCCTAAATAACAGAATTTGTTACATAAAAAACAGGTTTCAGAGTAGCAGCCATGTTAGTCTGTATCCGCAAAAAGAACAGGAGTACTTGTGGCACCTTAGAGACTAACAAATTTATTAGAGCATAAGCTTTCATGGGCTACAGCCCACTTCTTCGGATGCATATAGAGTGAAACATATATTGAGGAGATATATATACACACATATATATATGCTCTCTGTATGTGTGTATATATATCTCCTCAATATATGTTTCACTCTATATGCATCCGAAGAAGTGGGCTGTAGCCA
>NW_020664417.1:3346647-3409167 GCF_002925995.2 Terrapene triunguis | reverse complement strand
TACTCCTGTTCTTTTTACATAAAAAAGAATGCTTTCTTGTCTCCAGTATTGTGCATGGATTCTTTGGACATGTGCATTTACATCTGAAAAATAATAGACTTCTACTCACAAGTCAAAGAGAAAATGCAGAAGCCTGATGGGAACAGGTATATCGATAGGAGATGGGCACTCTCCCAGAATGGGTGGGGAAGGACTAGGACAAGAATCAAAGTGCCTTAATTAAATACATAAGCACTAAGCAATTAGAAAAGAGATGATTGATTTTGTAAAGTTATTTTAGGCCCTGATTTGGGGGAAACAGATGTTCTGTGTCAATAATGCAATCCCCATGCAATTAATTGTTCATTCATTCATTCTAAGAGCACATTTTACATGAACTTAAAAGCAGAAAATTCATAAATGTTGCCATCTGTTCTCAGTTGAAAAATATGTGAATTTCATCTATTATTGATTTTCTAATGTGTCAGATTTCTAGATGCATATTATTTTTGAAGTGTTGTATTTCTGTGAACACACATTCAGCTGGTTGAGGTAACATCTTTTATTGGACCTTGCCTCTAATATCTTGGGACTGACATGGCTACAACTACATTGCATATATTCATCTGTCATTCATTTTTATCCTTCATTCTTGTAGATTACATTGATTTATTTCCTAAGTTTAGTATTTTGAATACATTCTAACTATCCTAACATTTAAGAGTATAATTTCCTCTGGATGCTTACACAAGACATAACTAAGTTTTACAGCTTATCTACATCGGAAAGTTGCACTGGTTTATCTTAAATAAGTTTTTAAACCAATTTAGTTCAATTGGTGCAAACCTCTGTGTGGATGCTTATATTTCAGTTGAAATCAGGCTTATTTCAGCTGAGCTTAAATCAGTTAGGGACAAGTTTAAACTAAACTGAAATAAGCCAAACTTAAACCAAAATGTCTGCAGAGCGGTTTGCACTAAAACAGTTAATTTTTAAACTTGAGTTATACTTGTGCAGCTTTCTCATGTAGACAAGTCCTTAGCAGAACCACTAATTTGTAGAGAGAACTTGTATGGATTTTAATAGAAGTCACTTGCATGCATGGAGCGCTAAATACACCTACACATCTCCCGCGTTTCATTTGTAATTGATTAAACAAAATAAACACATGCATCAGAGATAAGGCTTATAATGTTACTCTCAGAATATTGTTAATTGTTTGGTCTTTTGTAGTGATGTGCACAGTATGGAATGGCTGTACGTTATCATCTCTGTTAGTTTAATTTAAATGAGACGTGGATATGCAAAATTGGACTGTCTGAGTCATCTAACTGTAGCACAGCCTACAATTATGTGTTGGGTTGGATCTGTGCTTGGGAATTGATCACACCTTTCCCTTTGATTTACATATGATGATATATTTTACATTTGCTTAGAATTATTGCATGTTCCAGTGTCAGATAAAGAATACCATGAATAATATCTGTCTGTCCTTGCTGTTCCATCAGGGACTATGATGCAAACAAAATAAATTATATGTATGCTCAGTATGTCAAGAATACCATGGAGCCTCTTAATATACCAGATGTTTGCAAAGACAGAAGATTTCCATGGACAGTAAGTAAAGTGAAATTGAGTTTGGAATCCAATAATAAAAGACACAGATGATTTTATGTTTACCTTTCATATATGACCAAGACTTGTGTGTTCTACCCTTATTACTACTATCATTGCTGTATTTACTGACTGCCAATGCTTGGAACTGTTTAAACTTAGAGGAAGATACACAGTCCCTGACCCAAGGAATTTACAAACAATACAGTTCTGACACACAGTGGGGCAGGGTGGCTAGAAGATGGATTAATCACAAAGAAAATCAGTATAAAAATAAATATAATTATACTTATTTACTAGAGAATACATGTTCCTAGGCCAAGAGAAAGAAGTATGTTCTAAGGGAGGTTTTAATGAAGTCAGGATGGAAGCTTTCCACATCAATCCTGAGGATTGGTCACCACAGTTTGCTGTAAGATTTGGGAGTAGACTCAGAAGTTCTTTCTCACTTTTGGTCTGGGAGAGGTTAGCCATGATACAGATGTGAACTGTTTGCTTCCCGAGGAAGGCGCAACTGCACTTCTCTTCAACATCTCATGGTTCCCAGTCCGCAGGGCAGCATCGGGAAGAGCCAGCTTGTGGCAGGGTGTCCCAGAGACCACTTGGATAGAAGCTGGAGATTTAGGAAGGAAGGGACAATTGGTAACAGACCAGCGTAGTGGAAAGCCCAAGCAACAGCTCTAGTGCCTTGGTGTCCCTGTCAGCAAAAAGCAAACCTGTGCCTCTTACTCCCAGAACAGTGCCTGGAAAGCCGCCTGGTCTTCTTGTTACACTTTTGCAAAAGCAGGTTGGTTTATTATATCCTAATACATTTGTAGGCAGTGCATGAAGGAGAGAGTGGGAGGGGGGAAGGAGTGTATTATTGTCAGCAGATGGGCTTCCACTATATTCTCTCCCTTCTGGGGTCAAGCAGCAGGTAGGACAGAAGGTACAATGTCCAACAAGATTGTTCCAGTAACTGGATAATAGGGGCTGCTGGAGAGCTATGCAGTGCTTCCACTTTAAGCTGTGCACAGTTTGGTCATACTGGGAGCTGAGTACTCTGCACTTTGCAGGGGAGAGCCCACGACTAGCCCCATTTAATGTCTCATGGGGGGGGGGGGGGGGGGGAGGGAACAAAATGGATGTCCTGGATTGGTAGACAAAGAAATAGGTGACTATTTGGCAGAAGATTTAAAATACATAAAAGAAACATTTGGGGACCAATTTCAAACAGGAGTTTGTTTAGGACAAGCCCTTTGATTTGGCAGCAGAATTTGAATTTTCTGCTCATGCAGAAATGCATTGTTCCCTGGACTCTAAATGATTTATTATGCCTAAGAAAAATGTTGACCTGCATTTACTTCTAGATACATGTGCATACATGGATAAAGAGGAAACAATAGTACTTCTGGAGAGGAATTCTGGATAATCTATTTCTTCAACACAATGACATTGAGTCCACACCTTATACTCCTTTCATATCTATTCTCCCTCCCCCCATCTCTCCAAACAATTGATCATTGGTCTATTTTCTGTAAGCAGTGTGCATTGTGGGGTGCTCCAAAGTCCACTCAAGTCAATGGAGAGACTCCATGGGCTTTGGATTAGGCCACATATGAACATTACCTTGGGGCCATTGGTTTCCCTCCTCCAAGCACTTAACTAGCTTTCATGAAAGCCCTCCTTCAGTGTCTTTCAACTGCAATTGCTGGAGAGTTTGAAGGGAAGGAACATTTGGGACAAATAATGGTTGCAGCTTGGAAAAAAGGTTAATGGTTTAAACACTAAACAATAGGGAAATCAATGGAAGAGACAGGAGAAGAGGAAACAGAAGAGTGGCAAGAACAGGAGGAAATATTAGGGAGGGACAAAAGAGGAGAAAGTGGGAAGGAAAAATGGAGTGACAGTGGACAGAAGGGAAGGACATGCATAAAGAGGGAACAATAAGAGTAGAAAACAGAGATCTACATGGAGTAGATAGGATAATTTTCACCACTGACTCAAGTTAATGGAAAAACTTGTCAACTAACCAGGTAGAAACCTTGTGCACGGCTAACACACCTTAGAAGGGCAGCATGCAAGGTCGCACTCCAGTCTACACTGGCATAGAAAATAACAGATGTCTATTTGTCATTTTGAGGCAAGCAAGCAAATCTTTGGTTGATTGCTGATGTTCAAAGAAGGAGAATTGGTGTATGGGGATGAGAGATGAATCATGAAATCAAGGCTCCCTGACAGTTTCTTTTCTCTCCATCCCAGTTTGGGCTTTAGGACTCTCGATAACCCCCAAAGCATTATCAGCTCATTTCTCATCAGCACCCTGCACCTGCTGCAAATTGTTGCATTTATAATGATTGAGCTTACCCTTGAGTATTCAGACAGACATCCTCATACCTGTGTAACTAGACTATTGAGCAAGTGTATAAAGTGCAGCAGCAGATCTTTGAAGATACGTGTCTGTGCACCTGAGAGGAGAGTTGAGACAATAGTTGTTACCACCATAAATTAAAACATCGTAGACAAGAGCAACACAGTATAGGTCACTGTGTTCCAAACTGTGGTCTGTGAAGAGCTGGCTGGCTTCAGGGGGCTGGCGTTCCTCCTTATTTCCAGTTAATTTCACAGGTATCGAGGCTCTTAATTGCAAAGAAGTGCCTGGAGTCATATAAAGCATTACACATTACATCATCCCTTTGAACGTTTTCTACAAAGAATAGCATATGCTCTTCTACACTGTAGGCAAAATGTTCCTTTATTTGTGCAACGATCATGCCTGTAAGGCTAAAAAGAAACTAACCGAGGCAGCCAAGAACCAAAGAAACTTCAGAGCTGAAATATTAGCATGCTAATATTTTTTCCTTCCCTTATATGGAATCAGACATTGGACCATGCTTTGTTCTTAGTTATCCCCATGAGATTCCAGTACTCGGTGTAACAGAGCAGAATTAGGTCCATTTTCTTTCATTACTTAAGAATCCTCACAACTGGGGAAGTGGAGAAGGTATCTTAGAGCCCCACTAATTTCTCCTCAGCTACCCTAAATTGAAAATCTGTCCCGCGTGTACAGTACAGTCATTTTCATTTTAATGAAAGGAACTATCATAAAATGTAAAAGTAGACCCAAATGACTGTAAATTCATCTCGACACTTTGTTATTACTCATTTATTTATTTATTATTCCCTAGTCCCCGTTATGCTAGATGCTGCACAAACACAAATGAAGACATGGTCCCTGCCCCCAAAGAGTTTATAGTCTAAGAATTACAGTTTTATAATCTGCCTTCCTTGCATGGCCTGCCAATCAGGGCTCGTGAATAGATCTCTCTGTAAGTTTTTAACTGTATTCTTTATTTGCTTAACAGAATGAAAATGCAGAAAATGTAAACCAGCACATAAAAAGTTTACTTTGTACACCAATAAAAAATGGGAAGAAGAATAAAGTGATAGGTATTACCATTTTGATTTGTTTACATTTCTACTTGCACACTGCATGCCCAGTCGTTACACAAAATATCATAACATGCATCTAACTGTTGTCTTTATGTGAGATAAAATGTATTGATATTATACTGCTGGTATGTAACTATGTAGGATTTTTTTGGATACTTCTGTATAATTGCTATACAGAAGTATTTCTGTACTCCAGAGTAAAATTTCAGCAACATGAAATCTAAAATCATAAGAGAAAATCCTTAAGCACAATGAAATAGTTGTCATGCTTTTAATTCAGGGCCCCATTGTACTCCTATCTATCATTTTTTTACCTACTATAGGTGAAAAAATACCAATAACACCTCAATTATTTTTTTCTACTTTTTCTATTTATTTCCTTTGTGCGCCTGACAGCACTCTGTTGGTAATTATTTTCATGGTATTCCCTGTAGACAGTCAGAGTTCCTTGTTCTTTTTATGGGTCTTTTGCATGTCAGTAGGTAAGAGAAAAGCTTTACTTTAAAAAATAAGAAAATATAAAAGCCTGAGACACCTGGCATATAGACTAAGGGGAAGAAGAAGCACCTGAAACTACTTCCACCTCTTCTTTTATATTTTATTTAGATTTCATATTGATAGTTACTTTTTAACATTTACACATGCTCAATTAATGTAACAAATTATGTTAAAATTCCAGTCTAATCAATATTGTATTGAGGAATAGGAAGGACAGTCTATGGGATGTACTCTCTAATCATCCAGCTGGTTTGTGCCACTCAGCTGGTGCAAAGAGGCCAGAACTGATCACAACTGGTCAGCAGAAAATCCCCTTGTTGGAGGGGAATGCCCAGGAGCTGTAAGTGTGCTAGTGTTGAAATCTTCACCTGTCAACAACTCTTCTGGCATGGGAGTATTTTAGGGACAAGGAGTGAGCATGGTGGAGCTGCACCAGCATCAGTGGTGCAAGTTGGAGCTGCTCTAACACTCATCAGGGGTATGATAGACTGGCCTGATTACAGATCTGGAAATGGTTCTGAGGAAGCCCCCACACCCAGAGCAGGAAGCAGAGCTCAACCATAAGAGTGAAACTCTAAGGGTCAAACATGAATTTCTACTAAGTCCTTACACAGAAGAATTCTCATTGTCCTCAATGGGAGTTTGGACTGATTGATTGGAATTCACTTGGGTAAAAGCTGAGCCAAAACTAAGGAAGGGCCTCAGGATCTCCTCCATAGGCATTTCACATAGCGCTAGTCTAGACTGGGAGTCAAGATGTATTTTTAAAACAACTAACGTTTTAAAACTTTAATGTGGACATAGAAAGATTTATTGTAACAGGTCAAGGTAGACTCTAGTGGGTAGCCTGGGGTTCATCTCGACTAACATACCTGTTAAAATACAGCTGGCAGTGCATATTGGGATTTTGGTAACTTGGAAGCCTTTGTATAGATTTTTGCATACAGCATACATGACTATGGGAAAATAATGGATGAGATTCTGGGTGGCACCTCTAAGAGGGACAGCACCAAACTTGCAGCCCAAGGGATGTGGGAAGCTATGGTGGTTTTAAGCTACAATGTGGGTCTTGATATAATGTAGACTGCCTTGGGGGCCTATATAAGTTATGACAGCCTCCCTATGGACTGAAGCTCTACATGTGGCGACCCTGCCCCTGATGTGTCCCTCCTGTCCCCAGCCCCGCCCCCATCACACTCTCTACTACCAGGTTTACAAGGGAGTTCTCTGAGAGCAGTTTTCCTCAGTTCCTGCATCAGGAGAATCCTCCCCATGCCAGATCTGGGTGTTTGGAGTCCCTTTACACCACTCCAGACCTTTTAGCCAGAGTACAGGGCTCAGAGCCTGGGTGAGGACCTCACCCTAGGTATTCTTAGTCATTAAAGTCTCCGTACCATAGGCCTTTAAATATGTTTACAGTGTGAAAATTCTCTAAAAAGAAAAGTGAATCAAAGGAGAAAAAGCTAGAAAGGTAGAACGTGCATCTAATGAATGATCCAGTGACTAGGTAGTGCCAAAAGTCACTCTTCACACTCAGTACAACTTCATGAAGATCCGGCCAAGCAGCTAGATGTTACCTGTATGTCAGAATAATTCAGCATCTATATCCTTTAGCTATTGGAACAGGCCCAAGGTAATAAATGACACTTTGTCACATTTTTCATTTAATGTTGATGTAATCTTTTAGTATAGTCTCTTACGTGTTTTATTACAAGGTCTTGTTTGTTGTTTGAACAAAGCTGGAAATAGAAAATCTACTTCTATTCCCCATTACACTTGTGTAAATCTAGAGTAACTCCATTGAAATCACTGGATTTCACTTACTGATGTAACTTACTGTAAGTAAGCAGTGAATCAGTCCCAAAGAACAGAAAAATGTCTGCAAGTGGGTGAATATAACAAATGTATGGTCTTGTGTAAAGTTACAACAGGTTTTATATTTCATGCAGTTATGAGATATTTCTTTAAGAAATCAATGGTTTCAATCGTAAGGTGAGATGATTGGTACTGTGTTTTGCTTGGTGAGTACAATTGTATAATCCTTTCATGGGCGCCACATAGCTCCAGATTTTGTCTCACTTCTTTCTGCTGTTTCTCCCATTTAGTGTAAGCATCTCCATTACTGCTGTAGGTCAACCACCCATTCTTCAAGTGAGCAGTTAGTTTTCTTTTAAAAAAACTGAAATAGGAACAAAAATAAGCAGGGTTTTATTGATAATTTTTGTTGCATTTCATGATGGTGGTCAGAACGTTTCTTTGTGTTAGTAAAGAAGCAAGCACCAGGAAAAGTTGATGTAGGAGTTAAAATGAAAATATTTAAAACATGAGCATTTATCTCCTGCCACTTTCTCATTTCCCTGATGAGTTTTTACTCTAAGATTAACAAGGGCAGCTCAAGTTCTCACAGTTTTTTCCTTGTAGCCTGCATATTACTTATACGGCTCTCAGAGCACTGACCCATAGTGTCTGCCCCTCCTTACTCTTTCTAGGATTCTACTGCTTCTGTGACAGCACAGTGGCAATGCTGTTATTGGTCCTGTAGGGTAACATTTTCGAAAGCATCTAAGTCCCATTTCAAAAGAGACTAAGAGAGGCATCTAGGACCTTTAGGCCTGTTGACTCTCAAACAGGATTTCAGTTCCTATATGTAAATCACTTTTTTGAAAGTGGAACTTCAGCTCATACAGTGCATCTGCACTTCGAGCTAGAGGTGTAATTTCCAGCTCAGGTAGACATACATATGTTAGCTTTGATTGAACTAGGGATCTAAAAATAACTGTTTAGCTGTAGCAGGATGGGCTAGCTATGACTACATTTGGGAAATGGGGGAATACTTCATAGTCAGTGCTCCTACCTCCATATGTATTTTTGGGCCTCATTTCATGGAGACAGATTGTTCTTAGCCGCCAGCTCCATGTAGCTGATGGAAACAGAAGGTCCTCAGAGAGGAATTATCTTTAACTTGTCTAGTTCTCAAGTTCTTGTCTAGTTACATTTTATACCAGCTGCTTTTATGGGACTGTTGTTGCTCTAGGACAGACTTTTAACTCCTCAAACAGGTTTTTCTATTGTTGTTTGCTGTTTAAATTCATGATTAAACTTCTCAGGCAGGTTGCATTATTTGTATATTTTTATTTTTAAGCTAAACGTCTCTGATAAGAACAGTACATTTTTCTGGGAGAGTAGCTTTCTTCATCTGCAACAAAGCAAGAAAACCTTTCTGTTTGGTCTCCTTTTGGGCCTGCATACCCTTTAAATATGTGCTGAGAGCATTATAGAAACCTTCTGTAGTTTTATAAGTATGCCCCAAAAAAGAATTTGGGCTCCTTTAATTCTGATGTGCATGGACCCATTGATGCCTCACGGGAAAACTTTTGTAAAACATTATATTTAGAAAGTGCTTTGGCTTATATATCATGCAGTATATTTACTGTAATTCTCTCCCCCTGTTTTTATTAATAGAGTCATTTACATGAAAACAAAATCTATGTTTTTCAGAGTTCATCTGATCTTCTGGTTTAGTCACTGCTGGAAGTCATCATCCCCTATTCATTACATCACAGTTGCTATGGAAATGATTATGTCATAAACAGCACTAAACAGAGAGTTGAAAGTGAGATCCATGAGATGGCCCCTACCCTCAAAAGAGTCTAATGATAGATCAGTTTCTCTTCCACAGAGGGAAACCAGTCCATTTCCCAATGAATTCTTCTTTGTTGTTGTGTATTATCCATATAGCTGTAGTGCTGAAAGGTCCCAATGAGGGATCAGTGAATCATTGTGCTAGGCACCATACTTCTACATCACAAAAAGACAGATTTTGCCCCAAAGAGTTTATAATTCAATTGCAACTTACCTACTGATTTCAGTGAGAGCAGGATCTGGGCTGGGAGAATTTCCCATAATAGGGCATAATTTGGCAAAAAAGGGACACTGTTACTGTGCTATAAGTAGATTGGAAACTGTTCTGTGTACAGAACTTTTACATTTCAAAGAACTCATTCCATATGTTCTCAGAGTTGCTATAGACTGTTACAGAGAAGATACACCAAGACTTTGATATTTCTTGTTGTTTTTCCTTAATCTAAAATGAGTAATTTTAGACCATAAGTGTAGATTGCTAGCAATGGTGGGAATTTTCTGTAAACATTCCGTAGTGTAGACAAGGCCTTAAAAAGGTGCTGATTACACCCACTCTCGATATAGTTGCAAAATAGTTTCCATTATAATTCCCACCCCACCCCCACTCCCTTTTTCAGAAGCTGAGAGCAGCTCTGGCATTGTTGAGGCTCTGACCCTAAGACTGCACATTATAAGAAACAAAAAGCCAGGGATCCAAATTCTGCTCCCATTTATAGTGCTGTAATTCCAGAAGCAAGAAAATGCAAAAGTTACTGTTCCAATAGCAGTGCTAGTTGGGTGTCAACAAAATAGTGTTTTGTATTCCTGTTTTATTGGTGAAATATATAGTTTAATATATTATTGTTTAAACTGTTAAATGTGTGGCATAAAAAGCACAGAATATGCAATATGACAAAACTATATCTTCAACCATAATTTTTGCATTTCCTAACTCATTATAATTTTTAATTGTTCATCTGTAACTTTCCAGTGGCATAATTATTTACATTTGATCAGGCAAGTGTTTGTCCTCATAGTCAAAAATGTTAGAGGCATATACACAGAAAGTTCTGTGTGTGTATTACTGAACAAAGTCAATAGAACTTGGTGATAACATCTATAGCTGTTTATTTTTAATAATAAGCCATTTGCAGTTAGGGCTTGATCCAAACCCAACTGAAGTCAACAGGAGGCTTTCCAGTGACAGAAATGGGCTTTGATCAGGCCCTTTATTGGAGAGACCACATCTCCATAGAACAGTGGTGGGCAACCTGCGGCCCATGGGCCACACGCAGCTCATCAGGGTAATCTGCTGGTGGGCCGAGAGACAGTGTTTATATTGACCATCTGCAGGCATGGCTGCCTGCAGCTCCCAGTGGCTGCGGTTCGCCGTTCCCAGGCAATGGGAGCTGCAGGAAGCAGCAGCCACCACGTCCCTGTGGCCCGCGTTGCTTCCTGCAGCTCTCATTGGCTGGGAACGGCAAACTGCAGCACTGGGAGCTGCAGGCGGCCGTGCCTGTGGACGGTCAATGTAAACACTGTCTCATGGCCCACCAACGGATTACCCTGACGGGCCTCAGTTTGCCCACCACTGCCATAGATCATAGCAAGCACACTTGAACTTTGAGCCTAAACATGAATATTTTCTATTTAGTTTTTTTTTTTTAACTTTCCGGTACTGTTTCAAATAAGGAAGTGCAAACTTTATGTGCCACTATCCTGACATTCAAAACTGTTCTTTTGGCATGGTTACAAAAATCTAATTAGCTTCTGACTTAATCCCTAAAGACAATTTGTCCTTCAATCTAAAGTACTTTTAACAATAAGTCAAGAAGAAAACTGCCTTGTAGAATTTTGCAAGATAATGCAGGCTATACAGAGCTACATATCTGCATTGTAGATCTTAATGAATACTTGAAAATCCACAGAACAACATATAGTAGTGTAGTTTTTATTCTTTGGCATATGAAAATAAATCTAGTAAAGTCCTTTTATAGCATTCTAATTTGTGTCCTGAATATATTTGCTTTAAAAATACATTGATTATTTGTTTTATAGACTATAAGAATTCAGAGAGCTAATATCTTGTTCTGTTTTGTTTCACATAAGTGTGGTATTTTAGCAATTGCTATATTACTTCTTTTCATTCCTGTGACCTGACGTAGGGGTTTGTCAGCTTGTAAATAAGATGGAAGAAAACTTGGGCAAAATCAAGGCTTTCAACAGAAATGATGAACAGTTTCTGGAAGCGTTTGTCATCTTTTGTGGCTTGGGGATCCAGAATACACAGATGTATGAAGTTGTGGAGAGAGCCATGGCCAAGCAGATGGTGACATTAGAGGTAAGCTCAAAATCTAGGCAATCCTTAATTGGCTCAGTATATAATCTAGTTTTGGTCCAAATTCTGCTTTCCCTACTCACAACCTAAAACTACTCAAATGAGTAAAGTGAGCAGAATTTGGCCCCCTGCGTTAACAGGAGCTACGCTTATTTGCTGCTTGTTTCCATATTTGCATTGTATTTTATCTGTTGTATTTTAACTGCACTCATGGGATCCAGTGAGTCTGCCTTCCCTAAACACCATGCTGCACACTGACTACAGTCATCAACATAGTTGGTTTGTCCAATTGCACAGAAAGATGAAATGGTGTGGAGGATTAGGAGTGTCCTCTTGTTTGAGGTTTTCTGTGATGATTTTGGCTCAGTCCTTTAGACAAACCAGCATATACAATAACAGCAGGATTACTGTAGGCTTTCTGCAACTTCCTCGAACTCCATCAAAGTATATTAAGCATGAATGTCATCTGGTCCTAGCCTTTGAATTGTTTACTGTTAGGTTTAATGACCGTGGTGTTAAAGGAGGTTCTAACATGATATGCTGAATTACTTGGAAGATAACTGTAAGCCTGAAACTTAAATTTTGTAGACTTTGGATCTGTCCAATATGTAAATAAGAGTGTTTGCAAAATTTCTAACATGTGGATTATGTACCCAATAGCTTCTAAAGGAAACATTACAACTCTCATGTAAACATGTAGTTAGTCGCTTCAAGTGGGCAGATGATAACCGTACGGTCAAGTAATTTCAGTGCTTTTTAAAAATAAGGTTGGGTGGTTTATTTACATCTCACATTAGTGACTGCTGGTTTATCATTTAAAAAAAAAATCTGTAGAGGCTGTAAAAAATGTCTTTTTTTAAAAAAAGCCAGAGCTGGTCTCTTAGTTGCACATATGTTTAAAGGAACTCAACACAGTAGCATTCTCCTCTCTTTTATTCTCACAAATAAAAAATAATATATGGGGTTTTTTGTTTGTTTGTTTGTTTGTTAATTTAAAACAAAAATATTTTCTCCTGGACTGAAACCTCTTCTTCCAAATTTTATCCAGGACAGAATTTTCTTTAATGTCTGAGTTAAACACCCATGAAAGAAAGGGACTTATTTTGGGAACAATGTCATCCCATAGTTTATAGCTGTGCTGTGCTATATTTGTCTTTGAAATGGGGTATCCTATCCTATCTCCTAGAACTGGAAGGGACCTTGAAAGGTCATCGAGTCCAGCCCCCTGCCTTCACTAGCAGGACCAAGTACTGATTTTGCCCCAGATCCCTAAGTGGCCCCCTCAAGGATTGAACTCAGAACCCTGGGTTTAGCAGGCCAATGCTCAAACCACTGAGCTATCCCTCCCCCATGAAAGCTTTCCCAAGAGAAGGGGTTTTGGTGGTTTATTTTATTTTAATTTTTTGTTTTAAATCAGAGCTTTTTGCTCATTTATAGGTTTTCTTGGCCTGGCTATATCAAGAAGCCGCTATGATGAGCATACCTATGCTCATGCAGAGCTCCATTAAAGTCAGTACATTGCAGGCATAATCTCAACCTTTTACTCTTAAAAAAAAAAAAAAGATTCAGTTGCTTTTACATTGCATGCTTTTATTTGTACTTAGGTTTCTTCATTCCTTATCCCATAGGTCCTCTCATATCACGCTTCAGCCACTGAGGAGGAAACAAGGGAGCTGCAGGTAACAGCGGTAATAGCATTTTTTAAATAATAGTAAACAATGCATTCTTACTATATGGAGCAATGAAAGATGGTCCAATGTGCAGGGTAACGTTTTCAAAAGTGCTTATGTTAATTAGGTGTCTAAATTACAATGAAAATAAATCTGTTGCTGAGTTTCATTGGTGTATCATGGGTAAGGCTATGTTTTAGTCACAGGTATTTTTAGTGAAAGTCATGGACAGGTCATGGGCAGTAAACAAAAATTCATGGCCCGTGACCTGTCCATGACTTTTACTATATACCCCTAACTAAAACTTGGGTGAGGGGGCTGTGGGTGCTCGGGGGGGGGGGGCAGTCTGGGGGTGTGTGGGTGCTGGGAGGACTGGCCTGGGATCCCCGCTGGTGCTGGGGTGGAAGCGGGTCACACGCAGCCTGGGACCGCCCCCCCCCCCACTGGTGTTGGGAGGAGCATGCAGTGGCATGCAGCCCAGGACTGGCCCCTCCACCTAGGAGCTGCAGGAACATGCTGGTGGGAGCCGGGGAGCCCCTCCACCCCGAGGTGGGTGCCGCCCCGCACCACAATCCCCTGCCCCTAGCCCTGAGCCCCCTCCCACACACCCAAACTGCTGCTGCTGGCTGCTGCAGAAGTCATGGAGATCACGGAAAGTCATAGTATCCGTGACCTCTGTGGCAGACAGGCAGCCTTAATCATGGGACATGAAAAGACCACATTGCATCATGGGAGATGTAGTCTAGCCAGGGAGCTAGGCCCATAGGAAGAATGGGGGCATTGGGGTCTGAAACTACAACTACCGTGAGGCACCATGGCAGCTCAGGCAGACACAGAGTTTAACATTATCCCAGAATGAAAATTTTTGATATTTCTGGATCAAAATTTTTGATAACTTTTTATTCCACACAATTTTTTATATTTCAAGTTTTCATCTGCTTTGGGATGAAAACAAATGTTGAAATATCAGAATGTCCACAGGACAGAAATTTTGTTTTTCTATCAACTCTATCTAAATACTAATCCTGGGATATTATAATTAATGTATTCCCCTCCTTTGCTCATTGTGTACTTCTGTAGTTAACATCCACTACCCCATGAGTAACTGCATCTAGTAGGTCAAGACATGTTTCAGTCTCACTCCTCCCATTCTGGGACATATTGCTGATGCCCACTGTTTGTTCTTCCCTGAAGATCTCAGTCACCACATTCTTCATTATAAAATTGAAGCTTGTTATCATTAGGTATATTTCTAACTTATCTAAGGCCATTCATCTGTCTCTTTTACCTTCTTATCTCTTCTGTGTCTGGTAGAGTACTCTTGGCTTTGATACCTATTATCCTAGTCCAGGGGTCGGCAACCTTTCAGAAGTGGTGTGCCGAGTCTTCATTTATTCACTTTAATTTAAGGTTTCGCATGCCAGTAATACATTAACGTTTTTAGAAGGTCTCTTTCGATAAGTCTATAATATATAACTAAACTATTGTTGTATGTAAAGTAAATAAGGTTTTTAAAACATTTAAGAAGCTTCATTTAAAATTAAATTAAAATGCAGAGCCCGCCGGACCGGTGACCAGGACCCGGGCAGTGTAGGTGCCACTGAAAATCAGCTCGCATGCCGCCTTCGGCACATGTGCCATAGGTTGCCTATCCCTGTCCTAGTCCCTAGGAGGCAACAATTGTGTTTTCTTTATTGGCCACACTTTTTTGGGCCACTTTTCCCCAACAGAGATACCACCCAGGAGAACATGCCTCTTCTTTCTAGTGGCTTCCATTCAGGGCTTGCCTCTTGATCACTGATTGGACTGCTGATCTCTGCTGGGTTCTTAGTCTGAGGACAGAATACCAATTGCAGGCACAACTGTTAAAACAGTTCTTTTGTCATGATCTTTTCTTCTTACAGCTTTCATTTAAGCCACTTTCCTCCATCTTTCTTCATTTCTCAGAGCCTCTGCTATGCTCTGCATTCTCTCAAATTGCCTTATCTTGCCTGAAGATCCCTTTTGTCTCTTTCCAGTTTGTCTTTCTTTGTGACTTTCTTCTCATTGACTTCATCTGCCTCTCAAGCCTTTCCATCCTTCCTCCAAATCAGAGAGGGCAGATTACATTTCAAGATGGGTATCCTTTGTGTTCTTTCATTTGTTGCGCATGTCCCACACCAGACTGATTTTGATCCTTCGTTTGCCATTCTTTTTAGTTCATCAATGACTGCAACGTGCTTTGAGAGCCTCTGATCGAAAGTGCTATGGAAGTGCAGAGTATTATTACTATTATAGCAAATGGTGTTTCATACTTTGGAATGTCTCTTCATTTCTTGGAAACTCTTAGTGTCAAAGGACTCTACTACCATAACAGCTCCCATGCTGCACTCTCCGGTTTGCTTCTCAGCTAACTTTTTCTGTGCTCTATATTTTGTTCCCAACTCAGCTACTGCTTTGTTTATG
Organism: Terrapene triunguis; assembly: GCF_002925995.2. Lineage (NCBI taxonomy): Eukaryota > Metazoa > Chordata > Testudines > Emydidae > Terrapene > Terrapene triunguis. The sequence goes on along the minus strand of NW_020664417.1, from coordinate 3,393,570 downwards.
GCTTGGTTTACCACTCAATACCTAACTCCTACACGTCAGACTTTTGTTTGGATTCACTCCGTTGTTGGCTCTCCTCTCTGAGACCAAAGATAAGCTTGAGGTCGATGGTGGTAACTGAAGTCAAGAGTTTTAAAACAAAAGGCAAATTTTGCTAAATTTGGAAATGCTTTCTAGATTTGTTTATTAAAACAATGTCAGGGGCGAATTTGGCCTTCAGACTGAGGCTAACAGTGGGAGCTTGCTTTTTCCACTTTCTTTGAGCTTGGCACTTACGCTGTTCTAGTCTCATGTGTGCATCCAGAGAATGTAAAATAATAACACATTGGTGGCTTAACAAGCTACACCACAGATCTTCTGGGGAGGCTGCCAGTTGCTAATTTCCTCCCAACCATCTGGTGGCTCTCTCAGGATTCAGGGACCACTAGTGAACTGTTTTCCTTCTGTAGAAATTGTAGGACCATGAAGGGCCTCTGGTTGCTAGCCTGCTCCACTTTCCTATTGCAGAGAGCAATAGGCCTTTGTCAGTCTTGCTTCTTTGTGAAACAGATCTTTATTTTCAGTGAGCCTCCTTTAAGTGAATAAAAGAATTAAACTGCACATGATAGTGATAGATGACATCCAAAAGAAAACTTGCATTCTGTTTTGCATTTCATCATTCAGAGTTTGAATAATATTCTAAAGAATCATTCTTTTTATTGCCTATAACATATTCTTGGAGGAACTATTATTTTTTTAAGAGAAAAGAACCCAAGCCAAATCAATAGACCTTCTGTTGGTCATAATTCACAATGTGATGAGCACAACTGAGCATGCCAAAGTTTGTTTGTTTATTTATGTTGATTTGTCCAAAAGAGGGAGAGTTTTCTGTTCTGTTTTTATATACCAAGGCTCTGGTGCCTCTGCCATATGTTAAAAATACAATCAAACCAATACACACAAAAATAACTGCAGCCTCCCCAAAACCACAAATGGAAAAACATAAGACACACCAACCACAGACTCCAACCCACAGCGCATTCACCTTCCCTCTCCAAAAGCCTGGAAAAGTGATTGGATTTGTAGCATGTGCTGAAGGTCAGCAGGTTTGTGCTATTGTGAGCAAGGATGGGGGTTGACTCCAGAGCGCAGGGTTCCTGACAGAGAAGGCCCTGCCAGCAGCTTCCTTTTTTTTTTTTAAAGATGGCCGGTGGGAGTGTCTCTGCTGTACCACAGGGAGCCTTACCTTGAGAGATGTGGTTTCTCACCTAAGGTGATCCCCAAAGCTTTAGATCCTTATAGATTAAAACTGGCATTGGCCTAAAAAAGGGGAGAAATTATTGGAATATTTTTTCCTTCAAATTTTGAAATTTCATCAAAGTTCAAAATATTCTGACTAGTTCTATAGCTGGGTGAAAAATGGGGAAAATATACTTTGTGAATAATTTCTCAATGTTTCCAGTTTATTTTTTGAATTTCATCAGTTTAGATTGCGACCTGTGCTGGGTCAATGGCAGGATGTTAGGTTTCAAGGGTATGTCTACACTGCAGCTGGGAGTGAGCATTCCATCCTGGGTAGACAGACTCGCCCTAGTAGGGCTCGAGCTAGCATGCTAAAAATAGCAGGGTGAAAGTTGTGGCTCCATCAGACACTCAGACTAGCCACCTGAGCTCAAGTCTGGGGGGCTGGGTGCCCCCATACTGCAGGAAAGCCCATTTGCCAAAGAGGCTGCCACTTCCTGCCCTGGCATCATTTTCTGAGTTGATTTAGAGTGCAGCCCCTTGTTGAGCGCATTGCAGGAGACTAATCTCAAGGAGACAATGGCCTGGATCCTGGTAGCAAGGTTCACAACCAAAAGAAATGACCTCAGTCTCCTGGCCAGGTGTGTATGAGCAAAGAAGCTCTACCAGTCACTGCTGCTACATGATCATCTAACTGCAGCTGGGGATCCAGTAATGCCCCCAGATCTTTAACTGAAGTAACAAATGGTGGGCTCATAGTGTCTGTTAAAGGGCCAGATAAGATCTCTGCCATACCTTCAGTTGCTTACCCCATCTCACCAGCATCACTTCTATCTTAATACTGTCTGGAGGCATATTAAACCCAGCAATATGAGTCTGGCTGAGTTGATTTAAGGTCACCTTCAATCAGCTAGTCCTCATCCAGGCTTATATCCCTATCAAACACCAGGTAAGGCATTTGGGTCAGATGAAATTCAGAAAAAGAGCTGGGTGTCACCAGCATACTGAAAACATTGCCAGCTAAAGCCTCATCACTAATTCTTCCAATGACTGAATATACACATTCAACAAGAGGAGGTACAAGGTAAGAGCTCTATGAAACACCACATGAGAAAATCCTAGGCTTAGAAGAACGGTTGCCCCAAACTACCTTCTGAGACCTCTCAGAGAGAAATGAAACCATGGAAGAGTGATGCCCCCCATCTACTCTCACTGAGGTTTGCAAGTGAGCAAGGTAGTGTGTTGATAATACAAATTGCTGCTGTGCATCTAAAATGAAAACTGACACCTAGGACAATTGTCAGGTGGATGTTTTCATCTAAAATGATTGTAGACCCCCAAATACCCATTCAGTAATTGTCAAACAGTTCCCAGTGTAGTATTACAGCCCATTATCTGATGTGTCAGTAGAATCTTTGTTCCTAAAACCAGGGTAAGAAGCTGATCTTGCTCTTTCTTTAAAAAAAAAATATTTTAAAAATCTGTAGTCAACAAACCCCATTTCTGATTTACAGTCATGAAAGCATTTTTCTTAGTTTGTTTACATTTTTAGCAACAGAATAAAACACTTGAAATGGCAAAAACCTGTCATCGTGTTTATCATATTTTTCTGAAGCCATCTGGCAGCTGTTTTAGGAAGGTTGGAGGGCAAACAACTCTCAAGATCAAATGGGTCATTTTAAGTTGGTTGGAAGTTGGTGCTCCAAGGCCCAGTTTTAATTAAATACAGGGTAAATGTTTGTTCCTAAATCTGAACTTATACTCTGCATTAGGAATATGTATTTCTGTCTATGGCTAGAAAGAACAGTTCTGTTTCTACTTTTAACCTGTTTAAGGTCCTGATCTGGGAAAGCATGGGCATAAGTCTATCCCATTCTAGGATTGTACATTAGCACATGCCTGAGTGCTGTCCTACATAAGGTTACTTCTCTGAAGCAGAGTATAGTCACTGGCCGACATGCATTTTTGCACCCATCTACATGTGCTGAGCAGTTAGCCCGTTGGAGTTCTAGGTGGCAGGTAGCTAGGGCTAGAGGGGGCTTAGCCCACCAAATGTGAGCTATGTTGCCACTACCTGGTGGCCCAGCAGCAGGACAAGCAAGGAGAGTCCCTGGAGCCCAGTGGCAGGCAGTGAGGTGGATCTACAGGGCCCTGGCATGGAGCTGCGGGCAGAGTCCTTCCTGAGTGTGTCCAGTGCCCAGCGAGCCAGACCCCATTCCTGGCATGGTAGTAGCGAGTCTGTCCCTTCCCTTCCAGCAGAGCTGGGGCTGGTGTCAGTGAGGGAGAGGAGCAGGTGAGACAGAAGGAGGAGAAGAGACGGGGGGAAGGGGCTGTGGAGGAGGGAAGCCAGACCCAGCTACGGCCAGCTGTGGCCACTGGCACTGCCACAGAGCTCCCTGTGCTCCCAGCCCCTTGCCTCTCCCACAACCCCTCCAAATAATCCACCAATACCTGACCTAGCCCTCAACCACTGCTTAAACCCATCCAGCTCCTTGCTGCCCCATTCCCAAATAAACACCACAACCCTCTCCTGCCCCCCACATAAACCCAAACTCCACAAACCACATTCTTCTGCCACAGCCCCACCGATCCCGCCTTCCCACTACACCAACTCTCATCTCCCCAATAAACTCACCCTGTCACAAAAGCCCCCCAAGCAACACCCCCATGAAATATGACCCTGCCCGAGCCCTCCCTCCATTCCCTAAAGCCCCACATACCCTCCCCCACCATTGCTCATTCCCCATTAAACCCACCTCTTAAAATCTCCCAATCCCCAAAATACTTCCCTCCCCCCAACCTCCCCTTTCACTCCTGCGCCCTGTCAGTCCATGACCCCTTAGTCCCGCCAGGGCATTTCCGCTGCCACCAGCACCCAAGTCCATCTACCATACAGATCACCTCAAATGTCACCACCTCCTGGCTGCTCCAACCCTCTCTTCCATCCTTCAGTTGCTCCAGTCACTTATGGCTCCCGCAGGAACTCCCTGCAGTGTCCCTCACCCCTTTAGCCCTGGCATCAGTATCCCATTTTTCCACCACAGAAAGAGCTAATGGGCGGGAGCACAGAGCCATGCCACTGCCGGGGTGAATGCAGGGTGCACACCTGCCTGTCACACTTCCCAGGGGTACCGAGGGTTGTGTGAAAGAGACCTGTCTGTACCTGCCATGGATCAGCCCACTGACAACCCCGGCCGCAGGCAGTACAAGTACTTCCTTCTCAGCCCCACGGTCTCTGCTATCTCTCTGCAGGCAAACAGTAAGCACACACCAACCTCTGAACCCTCCGAGTGTCCCTGTGGAGTGCCAGCCTCTGTTCCACTGCACACTCACTGGACTCACAAATTTCACCACTCTTGAAGGAATAGTACACCCCAGCTTATTAGTTTTAACTCCAAATCATCACTCCACTTAATACACAGCACTTAGATGCTTTTATAGTGAAAACAAGAATAAGTTTATCATCAAAGAACAGAGATTCAAGTGATGGAAAGTAAGAATATTGGAAACAAATGGTCATATATAAAACACAATCATAACATGTTTTTTAGAGCCTAAACTTAACTCCTACAGGATAGTTTACCCCAACTCCTTTTTCCCAGTATTTTCAACCAGGTTGTTTGAGATCCCTCTTTCATAAGCTCAAGCCTGCTGGTGGCTTGTCCTCACATACTGAAGGAATACTGGGGATTCATCTGAACCCCAGGTATAATTCCAAAAGTTCATTAGCTTTTCTCCTAAACAGGCCCTGCTGTTCTTGTTAGTTCTTAAAGTCCCCACAATCTACTGATTAGCATGTTGTTCAAACTGTAAATGGGCATCCCTTGGGACCCATATAATACTCAGTTTCACATGACCAGCTAGGGAGAGAGAAACATCTCTTTCCCCACTCCTTACAGGAGCATATGGGTCACCATTTGGTGACCTGCCTTTACATACAGACCTAGAGAACATAATTTGTAGTATCTATCCATAGCTCCTCACATATTGTCCATACATGCATCTCACTATGAGTGTGGCACAGGCTTTCATTAGAGAACTTACATGGCATTCTTTGGCAGACTAGTATGTAGGTACCAGACCCAGAGAATCTCTGTAACCCTTATGTACCCCAATTGGCATCAAGAGGTCCTTGGGTCACACACTCACCGGGGCTTCTCCTCCACACTGGGCCAGGATAGAGAGAGTGACCCATACGCACACACTGGAGAGCAGGGCCTGACAGTTTCACTCAGCTCCCCTCAAAGAATATTTTCACCAGGTGACTATGATTGGAGTCCCTAATTGGGGCCTCCAGACACGATCAAAATACAGTAAGCAACAGTAATTATAGGCCAGCTCATTGCACCACAGTTACGCAGAGAAAGGTAGCGGTAGCTCCCCTTTTTTCCTTCCCTATGCTGTGCCGGTTTGTAATTTTGCTGAGATGGAAAAAGTGAACATTTTGGATGAAAGAAGTGGTTGTTTGGGAGGTTAATACTACATTTAGAAGGTACAGTGTATTTCAATAGTACAGGCTAGGAACAATAGTTAAAATGGCTTTCAAACAGCGACACGGGAGAAGGAGCTCTGTTGTCTCTGGGAACTGAGAGGAGAAATAACCAAGCCACAGTTGTGTTGATGTATAGCTGGAAAGTTGTGGTTTCTATCTCTCGGTTGGGGAGAAGCTTGTTGCTTTTCTTCCCACGTGGGCATCAAAGGCAGGAGATCAGTGAATAGAAAGAGATAAATTATAGAAGAGGTCAGAATGCAGGCATGAGAAAATGTCCTGCTGAGCTCCTGCTGTGTACATCCTTTTACCTCATGAAAGATCTGGTTGCAAAGGCCTTGTGTTTGCTTCACTTTGTATAGCTAGGGGGAGAGTTAATACACCACTAAAAGGATGGTGATAATATAGCAAGCCATTGCACTCTGCATTATGAAAATCCTGCGAGTTTCACCCTCCAAGACAGCCAGGCTCATATCCTCCGTGTTTAATATGCCTCAAGACAGTTGAAATCTCTCACTGGAGGGGATGTTAATTTATTGGGGAAAAGATCAGAATCTCCCATATTGAGAATCACAAAATTACTCCGACTGCAGTGTGACGGGTTCCCCCTGGAACTGGGGTACCACTGAGCCCTCTGACCCACCAGCCTGGGCTCCCTCTCACTCTGTGCTGCTGTGACAAGCTGCAAAGCCCCCCAAGCTTGCACTTTCACCAGCATTCACACAGGTAGGGACACACCCAGCTGCAGTTACAGGCAAGCTCTCTAACCACCAGCCTAGGACCCAAGAGCAGTATTGTCCTGTCCTGGTCAAATCTGGCTAGTATATGGGTTTAATACCTGGTCTGCCTCTCCCTCAATGTGAAGCGGACCATGCACACTTGTGGTAACAAAGCAGAGATTTTCCCCAGACATCTTAGTCAAACGCACACTGTTTGGATTAAAACATAAAATAAGTTTATTACTACAAAAGATAGATTTTAAGTGAATATAAGTGATAGCAAACACATCAAAGCAGATTACCTAGTAAATAAACAAAAACTCAAACTGAGCTTAACATACTAGAGGAATTAGCAAATTCTCACCCTGAGTGATAAGCCAGCTGGCAGATTCTTAAGGCACAAGCTGCCTTGGCTTTGCAGCTTGGGTTTGACAGGTTTTCATACACAGGCTAGAAATCCCTATAGCCTGGGACCATCACTTCCCCCAGCTCAGTCTTTGTTCCTCAGGTGTTTCAGTTGTGCTGTAGGGAGAGTGAGGTGCCATCATGATGACATTTCCCCCTTTTATATCTTCTTCCCACTTTCTGGAAAGCTCTTTTGCTGTGACCTGGGTCAAACAGTTCCCCTTGTGTAGTGCTATCTCTGAGAGGTTTCTATCATACACAGTCCCTGGGATAGTCCTTGTACGGATTTCCTCAATAAGCCATTAACATTGTTTGGCCTTTTTGCTGTTGTACCTGAAAGGCTGCTTGTGGGTGTTTTCAACCTCACAACATGTTTCAGTAACACATACATAGCCAAACTTCATAACTTCACATACAATGATAGCACATACAATTCAACAAGATATTAATGTCTAGCAGATGAAGACTTTTAGAATGATACCTTACAAGGCATACTTTGTGCAAAATATATCCTAATTACATGACCGTGATGAATAAGGGGTCACACAGAACTACTTTTTCCCCCCTTTGACTATTTTGAGTGAGGTGTAATAAATGTTGTGATGTAATGTATTTATTATCAACATTTTAGAAGTGGAAGACGTTGGGAATTCAAAGAAAGCAAAGTAAAATAGTAGTCCTGGTTCACTAAATCATTGTTTTTGCACTGGAAAACAATGTGAAAAAGCTGTAGCATTTGGAGTTACGCTTTGAGTGGCCATTAGGTTTCCCAAGTGGTTGTATTATTTCCTATGGAGAATATTGGCAGCATGGCCCCTTCACCTACCAAGGCAGTTTATAGTAATGTAGGATTCCTTCTTAAATGTCAGTTTCCACAACCTCAATTTCATGATTCTACATTTCTGATTAAGTAATACACAGCAATAAAAGTGAGAAGAAAGTAAATGCGGTTATGAAAGGAGGATGTAATTTCTACCAAGAGAGCTGAGCAGCATGATTACAATACTAGTGTTAATAGAAATATTCCTGGACTTCAGTAAGAATAAAGGTGAAAGATAAAACACAGACCTCCTTTTTATCTTTCACTGTCTTGATTTTTATCTGATTTTTAAAAAACACATCAATAGATATATAGTTGAAACAGCTGTAAGGGAATTGCACTGGAAAATCCTGCCTTTTTTTATTTGATACAAAAAAACAGTATGAGCTTTTGGATCATAGTGCCAGACTCTGCTTCATTCATCTTGATATTTATTTCTAACATCCTTAATGTAAAGGCCCTGAAGATGCCGCAAAGGGGCTTATATCGTGAATTTCACTGCTGTATAAAGAAACTGAAAATGTTTGGAGACATTGGAATAGTTAGTGCTAAATGTAGTGCCAGATTTTGAAAGTTAAGTTGCCATGGGTGGAGCTGAAATTTTCCATGCCAAGGGTCGGCCTTGCTGTGATTTTTTTTCCCTTTTTTTTTTTTTAAAACATTTCAGCAGTAAAATTTCAGCCTTTTCTGAGAATGAGGTTGGAGGAAAATAGGTAGTTTGATCCACTTTAAAACAGTTTCCAGCTGTTTCTTTGTTTAGGTCTAGCGCTTCCAGGGTTTAGAGCAGGAACTTGAAATTTGGCAGGGTCTTATGGTCAGAGAAGTGCCTTTTGAGTCCCTAATTCACAAGCCTCTGAACATTTTCAGTAGAGCATATTAGAAGATTGAGGCTAAAACCTGTTTGAAAATCAATGGCATATTGCCATGGGTAATTTAGGTGACAGAAGGATGGTCCAGGTAACCCTTTTAATAATTTTGGCTTATGGATAAATTTACATTAATTCTAAGAACCAAATAAGATTAACATTGAACAAACAAGGATCGGGACAGATAATCAAGGGAATGTAGTCACCAGCTTTCAGTACAATGCAAAGGTAAACTTTATCAGAATACTGTTGTTCTCCTGATGCAAAAAGATGTGATTATTCCAGACTTTCTAACTGCTACTGCTCAGTTTGTTCTCTTTTATTTTTCCCAAGACGGCTGTTGTGCCATCTGCACAATCTCTCAAGCTAACTGACTTCTGCTTCAGTGACTTTGAGCTTTCTGACATGGAGACAACATTGTGTTCAATTCGAATGTTCACCGATCTCAACCTGGTGCAGAATTTCCAAATGAAACATGAGGTACGGAAGCTGCAGAATGCTATTTACATGTGGAGGGAAAACATCAGACAACTTCACTTCAAAAATGTGTGTGTGTCCTCAACACACTGCCAAGACCAATTTTAGGGGGGACTGGATAGCTGGGGCAATTGGTAGTGAGATACAGAGCCTTTCAACTAGACCATCAATTCATAGATTCGTATATTTTAAGATTATTAGAATTTAAGATTAGAAGGATCATCTAATCTGACTCTTAGGGCTTGTCTACACTGGCACTTTACAGCGCTGCAACTTTCTCGCTCAAGGATGTGAAAAAACACCCCCCTGAGCGCTGCAAGTTTCAGCGCTGTAAAGTGCCAGTATAGACAGTGCAGCAGCACTGGGAGCCACACTCCCAGCGCTGGTAGCTATTTCCCTCATGGAGGTGGTTTTTTAGCTATGCCGCGATGACACAAGCCACGTTAAAGCAGTGCCATGGCAGCGCTTTAACGTTACCAGTGAAGACGTGCCCTTATATATATCACAGACTATCGAATTTCACCCAGTTACCTCTGAATTGAGCCCAATTATTTGTGTCTGACTAATGCATATCTTCCAATTCAGATAGAACCAGGGTGAAAGTGAGACCCAAAGTCCTTACCATCTCATATAATGAGTCGGTTTCTATCCAGTTCCTAATGTACAGGTGTCTGCATCATAAAAAAACACCCCCACAATGGGCACCCATGTTGGAACCCTCACCAGAAACACCAAGGCATTAATGGACGTGGAAAATTGAGCTATCTTTTCCCACCCGCCCTGATCCCTCCATTCTCAGGTTGAAGCATATTGACAGGAGTAGCAGCTTATATTGCTCTTGCCTGTTGCTCCTTGCTCTTTTTTGTGAATGGATGATGTTAATTTTCCATTGCTGTCAATGTGACACCTTTTGCAAGAACACTAAAATTTCCTTAAACAAAATGATATTGAGATCCTTAGCTGGCATTAATCAGCATAGCTCCATTTAAGCCAACAGATTTCGACCAATTTACACCATGTGAAGATCTGGCCTTTATACCTTTCACTTTCATAAAACTACGGTAAAATCTATGTCTTTTTGTTCTGTAAAACATCTAGCAGGGATCTGCATAAATAATAACAACAAACAATATGATAAGCATTAAAAGCCTTTATATCATACTTACATGATTTACAAGGTCCATCTGTCTCTTCTTATGCTTTGATTCCATCTGGTGTGAAGCAGGAGCTCATGTTCACTTTCCAGTCCACTTTTCCAGACAACCTTTAGGGTTCCCTCTAATTCAAAATGAAACAGGTTCTGGTGAACACACAAATACTGTGAACAACTTCTTCATTCAGTTAAATCAGCATAACTCCAAATACTAGGTCTACACTAGTGTACCTGGAACCATAATTTAGCTGTTGGTTCATGTCATGAACTGGTAACTTTAGGAATACAGGTGTCCACATATTAAATAAAACAAAGCTGCAGTTGCCTATGAACTGTTTAGCAAACTCTAGGTTTTGGAAGTGAGGAAGCTAAACTAAGAGATTACACAGATTTTCCTTATCCATATTTTTACATAAAAGTGTGTCAATATTAAACTCTACTGAAGACAAGTAAAAACGAAAAATTTTCCGCCTTAAATCTACAATAATTAGAATTCTCTTTATTTTATTTTTGTGTGTGAATAGACTAAAATTGTAGTGTATTTTGCATTTAACTGAATGATGCTGTTTGTTAAAGGTTCTTTGCAGATGGATTTTGAGTGTGAAGAAAAATTATCGAAAAAACGTTGCATATCACAATTGGAGACATGCCTTTAACACAGCCCAATGTATGTTTGCTGCTTTAAAATCGGGTAAACTTCAGGTATGTTTGACTGTTTTCACCCTAAGAGCCTTTTAATTAATTAAGTACTGTAAACTTGCACAGACCCAGTTTTGATCTCAGTAAGACCTATGTCAGTCTGGAATATCTTCACTGAAGTCAGTGCATCTTCTCTGAAGACTTCAGAACCTGACCTTAGAATCATAGAAATGTAGGACTGGAAGGGATCTTGAGAGGTCATATAGTCCAGCCCCTTGTGCTGAGGCAGGATCAAGTATACCTAGACCATCCCTGACCAGACGTTTGTCTAACCTGTTCTTAAAAACCTCCAATGACAGGGACTCCACAAACTTAACTACCCTTATAATTAGGAAGCTTTTCCTAATATCTAACCTAAATCTCCCTTGCTGCAGATTAAGTTGATTATGTCTTATCCTACCTTCAGTGGACAATTGATCACCATCCTCTTTATAACAGCCCTTAACATATTTGAAGACTTTTTATTAGGTCCTCCCTCAGTCTTCTTTTCTCAAGACTAAATATGCCTAGTTTTTTTTAACCTTTCCTAATAGGTCAGGTTTTTTAAACCTTTTATCGTTTTTGTTGCTGTCTTCTGGACTCTCTCCAATTTGTCCACTTCTTTCTTAGAGAGTGGCACCCAGAACTGGATACAGTACTCCAGGTGAGGCCTCACCAGTGCCGAGTAGAATGGGACAATTACCTCCTATGTCTTACATATGATATTTTTTGTTAATACACCCCAGAATATTAGACTTTTTTGCAACCACATCACATTATTGATTCATATACAATTTGTGATCCATTATAATCCCCCAAATCCTTTTCAGCAGTACTACTGCCTAGTCAGTTATTCCCCATTTAGTAGTTGTACATTTGATTTTTTTTTCTTCCGAAGTGCAGTACTTTGCATTGTCTTTATTGAATTTCATGTGATTGATTTCAGACCAATTCACCAACTTGTCAAGGTTGTTTTGAATACTAATCCTGGAATCCTCCATAAATTTTATAAGCATACTCTCCACTCCATTATCCAAGTCATTAATGAAAATATTGAATAGTACCAGACCCAGGACAGACCCCTGGGGATCCTACTAGATATGTCCCCCAGTTTTACAGTGAACCATTGGTAACTTCTTTTTGAATATAGTCTTTTAACCAGTTTTGGGCCCAATTTATAGTAATTTCATCTAGCCCACATTTCCTTAGTTTGCTTATGAGAATGTCACATGGGACTGTGTCAGAAGCTTTACTAAAATCAAGATATATCACTTCTATATCTTCCCCACATCCACTAGGCCAGTAGCCCTGTCAAAGAAGGAAATTAGTTTGGTTTGACATTATTTGTTCTTGACAAAATCATGCTGGTATTCCTTTTCACCCTATTATCATTTGGGTGCTTACAAATTGATTGTTTAATAATTGGTTGCAGTATCTTTCCAGGTTACAAAGTTAGGCTGACTGGTCTATAATTCCGCAGGTCCTATTTGTTCCCCTTTTTAAAAATATGTACCGTGTTTGCACATCTCCAGTCATTTGGGGCCTCACCCATCCTATATGAGTTCTCAAAGATAATCACTAACGGTTCTGAGATTGCTTCAGCTAGTTCCTTAAGAACCCTAGGGTGAATTTCTTCAGACTTGAATACATCTAAATTATCTAAATATTCTTTAACCTGTTCTTTCCCTATTTTGGTTTGTGTTCCTTCCCCCTTGTTAATATTAATTGTGTTAAGTAGCTGGTCACAATTTACCCTTTTAGTGAAAACTGAAGAAAATAGGCATTAAACACCTCAGCCTTCTTGATGTCATCTGTTTTTAGCACTTACTCCTTGTTAAGTAGAGGACCTACACTTTCCTTCATCTTTCTCCTGCTCCTATTGTATTCTCTTCTCTTCTGAACCTCCTCTTCTTGTCTTTTATGTCCCTTTCTAGTTATAACTCATTTTGTGCCTTAGTCCTACTTGCTTGTGCTATTCTTTTGTACACATCTTTAGCAATTTGTCCACGTTTCCATGTAAGATTCCTTTCTGATTTTCAGGTAATTAAAGAGTTCCTAATGGAGCCATATTCATCTCTTACTATTCTTCCTATCTTTCCTTTGCATCGGGATAGTTTGCTGTTGTGGCTTTAATATTGTCTCTTTGAGAAACAGCCAGCTCCTTTTTCTCTTAGGTCCCATGGAAAGAAAATCTTACTTCCAGTTCTCTACGTTTGTTAAAGTCTGTATTATGGTACTTATTCTGCTCCTCTCACTTTTTCCTTTCCTTTGAATCATGAAAGCTATAATTTCATGATCATTTGTACTCAAATTGACAAACCTTCAGATTCACAATCAGTTCCTCCCTGTTAGTCAGAATCAAGTCTAAAATGGCTTTCCCCGGGTTATTTCCTCCACCTTCTAATATAGAAATTTGTATTATTAAATTATTGCTGCAGCATCCTGTAGGTGCTTCCAATGAGAATGGCACAAACCAGACATCTACAGGATTTTGTCCTTTCCTTTTAAGTTAAATAATTGCATTTTTGAGTTTTATGCTTATAGCATACACCGGTCAGGAAGGTGCAGGAGAAAAGAGTCACCTTACTACAATGTCTTTCTTCATAAATATCAAATATGAACTTTTTTAAAATTCAGGAACCCCTGTTACTAATCGGTTTGTGTCATCTTACAACAACTTGTGTTGGGACAAATAAGTGTCTCCATCTAAAGCCAAAGGTAACACTAATGATGAGTAGAGGCAAAGCTCTTCATAGACAGAATCCTTCATGCTCAGCAAAAATTGGATATGTCACCTTCACTTTGTGCTTAGCCTCCAAAGACAGGAGATCTCTGGTGATCCGAATAGCTTAGGGGCCAAGGGTTTTGGAACCTTCTAAGCCCCTATTGCATTGTCTATAATCGCTCCATTATTGTACACATTGTATACATTCCAGCCTGATTAACAAGAAGCAGAAGAAATGGCATGGGTCCTGGAATCAGAAGTGGCCTTGAATAAGATGCTCTCAATATTTTCTGGCTATGGAATGGGGGTGGGGGGGAGGGAGAGCAAGCACTGGTACACAGCTCTGCCTAACAGAATCACAAAGCCAGCTATTTCCAGACTCATTTGTTTGCCATCCGCACTTCAGATCAAATTCATCATCTGTAGAAGTGGGAACAGCCCCACTGAATTTGACTGACTGAATTTGTTCTTCAAATGGTATATATGCCAGTTAGCCATGTAGCCACCAGTTGGAAAGGAGAGAGATTAAAATGTTCAGTTCCTGCCCTTATTGTTGTGCAGTGGTGTTCTTCTCACATTCAGAAGATATTGTGTGATTCTGTAGGTTTTCACCAGCTTTTGTTTCTCACTATGTTGGAGTTATGAAATGGCCAGGGAGTAGCTATGACTTCTCCTCTTCCCCCGCTTCTTGGCAGGATAGTTCTGCTTTGGGTTCTGGAAACAAATACATTAAAAATGAGCCAGGCTGTGTTTGATTTTGTTTTCTGTGATCCTTAAACTACAGTCTCTTTATTGGCCCAGTGATTAGTGGAACATTTGACCTGGCTCTATTGCCTGATCAGTCCAAACTCCAAAGATAATTCTTTGATGAGGTTTTGACTAAAATATGGGACCAATTTCTCAACTAATGTAAAGTGGTATAGCTCCATTGAGGCAGTGCGGTCTAGTTGATAAAGTATTCAGGAGACAAGGGTTCAATTCCCAGCATAGTCACTGGTTTGCTGGGTGACCTTGGGGAAATCACTTCCCCTCCCTATGCCTCAGTTATTAAAAAAGTGGGGCTAATGATAGCAATCTCCTTTGTAAAGTACTTGGAGAGCTACAGATAAAAGGAGTTATATAAGAACTAGGTGTTATTGTTATGCTTTACACCAGAGGAGGATCTAATCTATTATTTTTAATACATCAACCTGTTCCTTAAAAGTCTAATTCTTTGAGGAAACTAATTGTCCTATTCTGACTAAAACCATCAAAGTTCTAGAAGGTATATATTGACAATACTAACGCATTTAGTATCAAATCTGTATTGCAAAGCTAACAGACATCTTCTTGTATTTCCTATTACATACAGAACAAGCTGACTGACCTAGAGATACTTGCTTTGCTGATAGCAGCCCTAAGCCATGATTTGGATCACAGAGGGGTGAATAACTCTTATATACAGAGGTAAGCAAGTCTGTTAGGAGGGGAAGGAAAAGCACAGATATATTTTCTTATTTCACCGAAATTAATAAAAAAACAAAACAGAAAAGTAGAAAGAGTAGAATCTTGCTAATGTGCACTAATGACAGGGGGAGCCTTTGTGAATTAATGAGTTTTGCAAATCAATAAATCTGAGAACATTAGGATAAACACACCATGACTAAGTAATTTTAACTGATCAGCTACTCATGTTTCTCATGAATTCATTGAATGGTGGGTTGTTTAGGCTAAAATACAGATGTAAGACTTCTTAAAAATGTATGTTTAATTAATAAAAACAGAAGCTAAATAAGAAATTACCAAAAATAAAACAAAGCTGGTCATTTAGTAGTATGTAGGAAGTTTAAGAATGAATTCAACATAGGATATTAAAACTTATTAAGAAGTGATAAATTGAAGTCTTATCTCATAGTGCTAAGTGCATTCTAATTCCATACTACTGTGTGGTGTTGCTTTTGGTATCAATATGGAACTATTGATCCTTAATTCATGTCCTTATCAATTTTCCCATCAACTTTAAATCATTATAGAACTGTCAGTGACAATTCAATCAATAAAATTGAAAAGCTAGAATTGTAATTACAGAAATGTCAGTCCAATAACAAATTGCCTTTGCAGGTATAATGGTAATTCATCGCCAAACCATGCACACATAAATATCGTACACTGTCCACAACTAAGAACTCTGCGTGAAGTTCACCCCTGTGCAGTTGGCCAGAAGAAGGCCCATTCACCACTTAAATCCCATTTACCCCTCAAGGAGACCACTATTTTATGTGCAGATTAGCAAATTTCTGCTGTAGTACATGATTCCAGTTTCTCAATATTTGACATTCAAAAGAATATTTACTTCACCATGTCCTTGAGACACCTCATGCAAACGTAGGAACTGCCCTGCCAAAATGGACAATGGTCATTCTATTCCAGTATCCTGTTTATATCAGTAGCCTGTGCTCGTTGCTTCAGAGAAAAGCAGTCAATCTTCATAATGCATCTGCGGTCATGGTGTAACATTAAACCTTGGGCTGAATTGGAACTGATGTCCTTTATATTAAAGACTCCATTTACCAATCTCCTTTCAAGGTCATGGAAGCCCCACTGAAGTCAAAGATACAATTCCCATTGATGTCAGTGGAGCCCATATTTTTAATATGTCACCTAAACTGTGGTCAGATATTTTGAATTTGCACATATTTGTGCACTCAATTATTCATTCAGCATTTGCAGATGCCATTTGGGAGAACTGGCCCTAAAAGACACATTTTGTAAAGAATTCAAAATCTGAAACTTTACAGATAAAATATTGTTGACATTATGTTCTAAATTAGAAACCATCCTTACACAAACCATCCTTATGGTATTCCACACCCCTGAGCACTGTAGCTACGCTGACCGAGTGTAGATGCAGTCCACATAGCTACCGTCACTCGGTGATAGAAAAACCTCTTCCATCACCCCATCTACATTACAGAGTTATGGTGGCGTAGGTACAGTGCTGTAGCTATGCCACTGTATTCCCTGTAGTGTAGACATGGCCTGAGTTACTTTTCAAAAGTGACTTAGACACTTAGGAACATAAGTCTCCTTGAAAGTCAATGACACTTATACTCCAAAGTGACTTAGGTGATTTTGAAATTTTTCCCACCGATATCTAACATTTAAGGCTTGATTCAGCACCACCGAAGTCAGAGGGAGTTTTGCCATTGTGTTGAATGGGAGACAGATGAGACCTTTATTTACTGCTTTGATTAAATGAATAGTTTGATTAGACACTATAGTTATAAAAGAATTACTGTGATATCGCATCAGTGTCTGACCAGGTTTGGGGAAGAGATACAGTATGCATTTCTCAGCATCTCTTTCTGACGGAGTTGGAGAGTAGTGTTGAAGCTAACTTTGGAGGAAGTGGCTTACTTTATATTTGGCGGGCACAGTAAGGTGCTGTCAAGATAGCCCATAGAGGAGGAAAAGTATATGCATGTGAGGGAGGGAAGACTGGGAGGAAATAAAGGAAAATAAGTAAAAAGTGAGCAAATTCCTGCCTCTCAGGTCTATTGATCCACACTCAAATATTGGGGCTCAGAATTGTTCCAAGTATGGTGTGTGAGACAAAAAAAAAGCTCAAAAGCTGAACTGATGGCAGTCCTTTGACCCGAAAATGGGGAATCCAGTAACCCACAAACAAACAGTGATTAGAACCAGTTAGCTATGTTTTTCCTTTATTTATTTAAAAATAAATTTCCTGGAAAACATCTGGATATGCGTCATCTACTCTTCAAAAATGTCCTGGGAAAAAGTCATAGACAGCGAAACCCAACATTCACACATGCTACAAATCAGAGTCGATTACAACTTTACATTTTTTCATTAATAACAGTTCCAGGGATTTTGTTTTTAAATCTCTAAGGCTAGTAGAAACCAAATTAAAAGTAAAAGAGTTTTCCAGAGATGAATTCTTTTTTTCAGTTGGGGGAGGGGGAGTGATACTTGGCACAAGATTCTTTTCTTGAGCAATAGGTTTTAAAAAAAAATAAGGGAACTATCCTCCTAGCACATACTACAGGAAATGGACTCAGTTTTAGAATCTCTTGGCAGATACACAGTTTTTCCCAAACGTGTGTGTAAAGAAGGCAAGAGCAATGAGAGAAGGTTATATAATCAAATCACTGTATTCAGAAAGAATGGTGTCCTTTGGCCTGGCCTGTGGGCCTAACGGAAACGCCGTGCACTGATCATGTTAGGAACTTGAGTTTATTCCCACCACTGGTATCTTTCTTCCCAGAATAGCAGGGGCTGCAAATGCTAAGGAGGCAACACTCTTGGTCCCAGTTTGGTACAGTAGAGGGAACATAACTTGTGTCCTTCCTTAGTTATGTGTTTCTCTGATCAGGATGAAATCCTGACCCCACTGAAGTCAAGTTTTGGGAGTTTTGCTAGTGACTTCATTGGAGGCAGAATTGCACCCTAGGTGTATTGGCAGCCATCCTAGGACACACACACACACTCTTGCACTTTGCCCAATAATCCTTTGCACTCGTCTCCTAGGAGGGGCACAATCCTGCAGTTCCAGTTACTCATGTGAGTAAATTGTCCTCATGCAAGTAGCCCCATAGGACTGTATGTTTAAGTAAGGATTATTCACATGGGTAAGGATTTGCAGGATCAGGTTATAGGTGACTACAGTGCCTGATACAGGGTCAGTAGTGAAACAAGCTTCAGAGGGAATCCCAACTAGTCCTTAGCTGAAGGGATCTGGGCAATGATGTGGAGATGAAGTTCAAATGGTTAAAAATAGGAGATTTGCCAAGCTCAGTAATAAAAGCAAAGAACACCATTATGCAATGGAGAAGAGGGAGAAAACGGAGAAATCTTCAGAGAAGAAGTTTCCCTATTTTATCCAAAATTAAGTAAGCACAATAAGCTCAATATCCTTAAATTAACTTTGCATCCATACAGTTAGTTTCATATTGTTTGTTCTATCAGTGGTACAATAAAGGCTGCACAACTCACAAGCCATTTTTCTTTGGATTTTTTATTGATCACAGGAGAAATGATAGCTCAGTAACTTGTTCATTATAAATCAAAGCATTTATTCTGGAACAGAATGAGAAAGATGACTGGTGTGCAGTCACTAGGGTCACAAGCTAAGAAGGGTATGGCTGGCATTGACTCCTATAGGACCTGATCCAAAGCCTACTGAATTCACTAGGAGCTTTTTCATTGACTTTAGTGGGCTTTGGATTGAGTTACTATTGCCATTTGCTACTTGCAAGCTCAGTAGTTGCAGAAAAACCACCTCCCTAGATTGCTTATTCAAGAAGTCACCTGATAGGTAAATGTAGGTGTATTAAAAAAAAAATTCTCCTCTTTTGAAGTTTTCTGTCTGTGTCCTTTTTTTTTTTTTTTTTTCATTTTTAGTCTCTTGCCACTTAAAGAATCTTAAATTATTTTCTCATTATTTGTGTGTTAGTGACCTCTACAGGCACCAGTTTAAATCAAAATCAGAACTTTGGAGCTGTCAGTATTTTGAAAAAGTAGTCACATTGTTTCTGCATTTTTGCTCCCCTATGCTTCTCTAAATGCATTCATTCTGTTTGCCCAGTCACATGGAAGAAGAGGAAAAGAGAACCAACGGGGAATGAAGTGGTGGGGGGAGGAGAATAAGTTGTGTGGCTACTGCTGCTAGGTGATTGGTACCTTTAAGTTGCTTTCTCATTTTCTCCAAGTGATGTTTTTATTCCTCAGAAGCGAACATCCGCTGGCTCAGCTCTATTGCCACTCAATCATGGAGCATCACCATTTTGATCAGTGCCTGATGATCCTGAATAGTCCGGTAAATGCCTCGCTTGTGTGTGTGCATTGAAGGAAGCCCTAGCCTATTTCACTTATATTTTTAGTTTCTGGATAGATTCCCAGTATTATACATTCCTAAATGATCTTTATTCCTTTTTGGGTAAAGAAGGCAAATACATAGCCCCACTTCTGAGAGTCACTGAATCTTTCCAAATGTTTCCTGTTAAGGGAAGCCTTGCAACTCTCATTTTGAGTATCTGCTTCCTTGGACCAAAGAAAATAAGAAGCTTTGTTGCCACTTCTGTGACCTCTGATGAACCCTTGTTTGAATTGTCAGTGTTGCTTGCCTTGTAAGGTATATCCCTGCTTACACATGCACACAACAGTTCTGAAAAATAAATTAAGTACCTTTTGGCTATAAATGGGCCTGAACCAAACCCCAGGAGCCAAACATTAACATTTAGAAGTGACTCCAAACCTAATTGAAATAAATATGTAAATAAAATGACCGCATTCTTAATGTCCTGCTATATTATTTATTAATTTTGAAGACCAGCTATTCAGCTTATAATTTAGAAATAGCACATTTACACTATTCATTTCATATCAGAGGCTTGGTAATGTTGGCCTACCTAATAGTACAAGTGATTCACCTTGATTCACCTGACAGAAGCTAAGAAACACTGTAGATGTGATCTCCTCACGTCATCCCCAGTATTCTTTGGTTTTGCAGTGGGTCACTGCAATGACTTATTTTTGATGCTGTTTTGTAATTGAATGAGTCGTATATGTTGTTTACAGTATGTTAAATAAGTTGGCAAGTTCCTAAGCAATATATTTGTCTGTTACAGTCTCTTTACTGGAGGAAAAAAGAAGCAGCTCCAGGATGTGGCTTGTGGAAAACGAACTCTTTGGGATTAAATAAAGACTTGGAAGGGTCTTTGCTTCCTGACTGCTCTCTCTTGTGTATACCCTCATAAAAAATACTATGGTATTCTAATGTACAGTCATTTACTCTGGTGCTGCTACAGAGCTTTGGGCCATTATTCAAGAATACTGCAGTATGTTTTTATGCAGGCGCATGGGCGGGAGAATGCGAGAGAAAGCAGAGTAGGGTGAAACTATCAATTACAAGAAAACAACTCCCAGTGATTTAGAATCTAGGAGGGGATGTAATAATTTGGTGACATGTTCCAAGTTTTAGTGTTAACACTGCTTTTTTTGCTGTTGTTGTTGGGGGTTTTTTTTTGACAGGGAAACCAGATTCTCAGCAACCTTTCCATTGAAGAATACAAGGCCACGCTGAAAATGATAAAACAAGCCATTCTTGCCACAGACTTAGCACTGTACTTTAAGTAAGTCAGAGATACATTTGGCTGAACAGCTGCTGACAGGTATTTGGATTGTGACAGACTGACTGTGAATCTTCCTCTTGTTTTTACTGGTTTTAAGGAGAAGGGGAGAGTTTTTTGAACTTCTACGAAAGAAGCAATTTAACTGGGAAGATCCTCTGCAGAAGGAGCTATTTTTGTAAGTAAATGGCAGATGTTTAAAAAACAAACTGTACTACCAACTATCAGGTTTTCCACTCCACACTACTGTTACTTTCAGTAGAACCAACATAAATCTGTTTAATCCGGGCCTGTACAAGCTGACACAAGTCAAGTGGGTCAGTTAATGAACACCTGGATCTGAATATTGTTAAGAGAGCTGCAGGGGTTGTCTGATGAACTCTGATGAATGACTTCTTGTGGCCTTTTTCCTGAAATAGTCAACAAAATTGCTAGTTATTGTTAGTGATGACAGTGATTTTTATAATGCGGCATCTGTCCACTAGCATTTCTATTGTTCCTAAAGGGTGTAGGACTCCTGACAGAATGCTATGTTGTTCTTTTGCTGTAGGTGCATTGTCTTAAAGCACTGAACTGTTGTAATCTGTAGCTGAAAGATTCAGGGAGGGCTGCTTGTTTTGAAGCAAATTCATTTCCCATGAAAGGAAAGAGATTGAAGGATAGAAACACGAGGGACAGAGAACAACCACACCAACAGCACGGCAAGATTCCCCAGGCTGCCTCACCAGTGTGCTACCACTCTGTTTTGAAGGCACTGCCTCCATGGGCAGACTAGTTCAGTTAACGTCCATGCCCATGACTCATTCAGTCCTCAGCCTTCCTCCTGAAGCAGCCAGCAAAGGTGCTGTTATTGTCAATGATGACAGTCATTTTTGTAAAGTGGTACCTGTCCATTAACAAACGGACTGAAGCCAGCTCTTTTCACATGGGCCTTTCCTGTGGTAATGGATTTGATCTCAACTGATCTGATCCAGATTTGCTCAGGTCATATGACAAGAGAAAGGAATAGTACCTCGTTACCATTTCTCAGTCATCTAGTCCCCCATTAAAGGATATTTTTATCATCTTCTGTAATTTCATCAGTTAGCCTGGCTTTGATTTTATTTGATATTGGATACTGTATTTATTAGCTTCTAGACTGAATGGCTACATGAGTTTCATGTTACAACAAATCATGAATTTTCTTTGTTTTTACAGAGCAATGCTGATGACTGCTTGTGATTTGTCAGCAATAACAAAGCCATGGCCAATTCAACAACGGGTATAAGCTTAATTTAAGACTTTCTAAGGGTTTGCTCTCCTTTATAGCTTCTGCTTCCTAAGCCTCACCTTCCACTTTGCAAAGGCATTGGTGGAAGGCGCAGCCTTTGGAAGCAATCCTCAGAAGGTAAATGACCTTTGTTTATATGTGTATTTATCATCATTTTGATTGTGAATGGCTGGCTAGATGCTCTTTCCAGTTTGCTTGTGCTGTTGTGGTAAATCACATGTAAATGTGAGTGCACATTTGTGCCTAGGGTCTCTCATTTTTGTGTGCGTTTCCAACTTAATACACTTTAAAGGGGCCTGATTTTCAAAGGGTATATGGTAAACACTTTTTGAAAGCCAGAGATCAGGTATCTCAAGTTGGACACCCACTGACTGAAATGTCCAAAATCACTAGACACTTTTGAAAATCTTAGGTGTAACCTCTAGTTGAAAGATTTGTCTCTTATCATTTTTGTGTTTCACTTTACCCATCAGCAAATTAATGCTTACCTCACTGGATTGTTGTGAGTTGAGCTTATTAACATATATAGAGCAAATTTTGGAATAGGGTACGTACAAGTGCAATGCATTGTAATATCTTAAGAGCCTCTAGAACATACTGGGTCTGATTGGGCCCCGATTTCTAATCCATGCAACTCCACTCAGGTCAGTGGAGTTAGACAGCTGAAATGCATGTACTAATAAGCTCGTTTTTTTCAGAACTGATGTGTAACAAATACTAGTTGTTTGTTATGTCTGCTTGTATAGTGAAATCTTGGTGCTAAATAGTTAAAACATATACAATCTTGGTTTGTTTACTGCTAAAAATGTTTCGTTTGACATCGTGCTGTTTGACTGAGACAGCTTAGTGGGCCTACCTCAATACTAGAGATTTTGCATTTAGGCTCATTTAAACCAACTGGGACTTCATGCAGGCATACGGTTACAGAATTCTTTTCAGAATCAGGGCCTTATTTCTTTTTCATTCAGGGCAGACACCTAGCAATAACACTTTCTGTTTTGACCCTCAGTAGAAAGTGTAAATCCAGGCCTTTAAAACTAATGAACACCGTGTGACATTTCTTACAGATAGCTGAACTTGTAGCTACAGAATTTTTTGACCAAGGAGATAAAGAGAGAAAGGAACTCAACATAGAACCAACAGTAAGTAGGAAAGCTATGTGTGGTAGCACCTTTTTCAAAATTCTTACTGCCAACAGGACTTCCCTTTCTTTTTTAAATGTTGTTTTTGGTGGTGGGTACCAGAGTATGGAACGAGCTTCTTCCCAGTCATTCTGACACCTGATGTTTAATTTCCTTTTATCGTTCCCAAACATCTGCAAGGGACCATTTACCTTCCAGACAATAGTGTAAAGAGGATAAGTTCTTCTTCTAGTGCTTGCTCATGTCAATTCCATTCTAAGTGTGCGCATGCACGGTCATCAGAGATTTTTGCCTTAGCGGTATCTGTAGGGTTGGCAGTGGCGCCCCCTTGAGTGCTGCACTCATGTGTCGGTATATCAGGTGCCGCCGACCCTACGCCCTCTCAGTTCTTAACACCTATGGTGGTTAGTCGGAGCGCCTTTCCTTGCATTGTAAGGCCTAGCGGTTTCGTTTCTACTGACTTCAAGCCTTGGGGCCCTATAAATAGTTTGTTTATAGTAGTTAGTGTTAAGTAGTTGTTCAGTGTAGTTAGAAGTTAGAGTCCCAGCAAGAACTTCGACCCAGGCAGAGCATGCCCCGGTCTCCCAGGTTTAAGCCCTGGTTTAATCACACATGAAGGACAAGTGTCGTATTTGTAAAAGCTTTCGGCCCAGGACTCTGAAGGATCGGGATATTCATTTGTGGCCTCTCCTCATGGAGTCTTCCCTTCACCTGGCTTCCAAGCCATCCGCCAAGACTCGCCTAGTACCTTGGCCTTGGCACGCCATGCACCCCCAACACTGGGCTCTGCCCGGCATCGCTCCCTGCCCCACGGGTCCCACTGTGGTCACCGGAAGGGGATTCCTCTGGCACAGAAGGGCAGTTCAGCTCCTCGCCTTGACTCCACCAGCACGATTGGGCACCCGAGGCCGTGTCGGTGGCCTTATTGGTGCTGGATGATTACCTGGTTGTCTGTCCACACATTTACGTCCCCTTATGCACTTACTCAGCAGGCCCGGGACAATGCTGGCTTCGGCAGAGCAGTACTGCATGCTGCAAGATCGTGAACTCTGAGCCCATCTTAATTGACACTGCTTGTGAGTCACCTAGAATGGAATCGACATGAACAAGCTCTCTCGAAGAAAAAACGGATGCCTGCCTTTTCATAACTGTTGTTCTTCAAGATGTGTTGCTCATGTCCATTCCATTACCCGCCCTCCTACCCATCTCTCGGAGTTGCCAGCAAGAAGGAACTGAGAGGGCATAGGGCCGGCAGCGCCTGATATACCAACGCATGAGCGTGGCACTCAAGGGGGCGCCACTGCCGACCCTGCAGATATCACTAAGGCAAAAATCTCTGACGACTGTGCACGCGGGCACACACATGCCTAGAATGGAATGGACATGAGCAACACATCTCGAAGAACAACAGTTACAAAAAGGTAGGTAATCGTTTTTTCCTCCAAGGTAGCCGGTAATGCTGCTAAATTATTAAGGAAGGGAATTCTTAACAAGTAGTGCAAACTCATCTCACCCTCTTAAAGTGGGCTTCAGCCACCACCGATGATCTGTGCACTGCCATTCCAGGAAAAAGACTCCAGAAATTGTTCATGCAGCCAAGTTATCTACTTGACAACATATTGTGCTGCTACTTTTCTTACTACATAGTTCCAGATTGACTCTTGGATTTTTTAAAAACTTATTTTAATATAGAGCTGATTCACCTTGGGTGTTTGCTGTGAAAACTGACTACTTCTTTGTGTGTTTTCAGGATCTAATGAACAGAGAGAAGAAAAATAAAATTCCCAGCATGCAAGTTGGATTCATAGATGCCATTTGTTTACAGCTCTATGAGGTACTCTATTTGAGAGGCAACTCTTTTCATGGATTATACAACTAACTAAACCAGAACTAACCATTGTAGCCTGCAACAAGTGCAGAGGCTGAAGTTAGAACCAAGTTAGCTGTTGTTCTATAGTTGAATAATATATGAGAAATGCATTATTGTTTGTTATTCAATATTCAATCTGGTCAAAAGACTATTTCAACATTTATCATTAGCTGCTTACTTATTCGATTGAAGTGGTTTGTTGTAATCATTGCAAAACCAGGTGGAGAGGCAGAAGTTGGATCCCTGAGTTCTATTCCTGGCTCTGCCACCAAGTTGCCATGTGCTCTTGGGACAACAAATTGCATGCTGCTTAGCCAGGTACTTGATCAGATTATGTTGTGTATTAAAACTTAGTTAATTTCCTATCTTTGAGACTAGAGAAAAACCTCCTCAGGTTGTATCATGTATTCTGGGTGCAGTTATTGAGATCTGAAACTTGGGGAGCAAATGGGAACCTAACCCCAAAAATCTATCATTAGAAATGGGAGCAAGATAATTTCACACATTCATCCCTTATCCTCTATGCCCACTTCAAACCACTTTACATGAATGCACATCTGCAGGTTGAGAGGGGACAGGGCTGGATGCTCTCTAATGCCTCTGAAATTCACAGAACAAATTAGCAATTTATTGAGGACAGAATCAGCAGTCATGTGTGCAGCTTCCCATTCCGTGCTTTGGAAATCCAACATCAGGGGAATATAGTTGCAATTGTTATTGTAGAGCCCCACACAGCTCCTTCTAGTGGAAGGTAGGCAGCTGTAGGAGATTGAGTGGCTGTGCACTACAGATCCTCTGTGCAAGAGACCTGTTACTTCTGCAGATGCATTGTGATCCATACAGATCTCAGGGTCCACAGGGCTGAATATCTGGCCTTTTCCAAAGGGGGAAGACAACCCAACCCCCAACACAAGAATTCTTGGGAAATCTCCCAGTCTGAAACTCCCAGAGGAGGACTGGGTCTCACGTGAACTAGTTATCAAAATATATTGGGCCAGATTGTGCCCATGCTTCATAACAAAATTGCATCTGTGGAGCACCCCTGAGAACAAGGCCTACTCCTAGCTAGTGGCAGTAGCCACTCAAATGATGTACGCAACGACCTCCCCTGCACTGATCAAGATATAAGGGGAGTGCACACTCCACCCTTTATGAGGATGGTGCACTTTGCAGGGGCTCTGGGAGACATTGTACCTGCAGGAGACACAATCCTACCTTGGGGCAGTGCTGCTCCATGCTGTGCACAGTGCAGGGCTGGGCCTGAAATGCACAACTGAGCCAGTAAACCTCATGTGGTAGGAACTGAAACTCTGTAGCGGGCTGGCAGTTTCTAGGATCCTATATAGGAATGCAGGACCATACAGGTGAAAAGTTATTTCTGCTGATTCATGCTGCCAGGTGAGTCCTGTTAGCTGCCACACAGGTTAAAAGAGGGTTTGGTGTATATGGAGAAAACGAGAGCACTAGGATCCTACAGGTAAATGCATGGAACAGTCCAGCTCTGGAGAAAGCTTTGGCTGGGACATATGCTTTGTCGTTGTCATTCAAGTTAACAATACAGGCAAGCCCCATGAAAGAGCTAAGTTTGGAGCAGATCCATTCTAGATTTATTCTATTTGGAGCAGGGTGGGGACTCCACCTGCTTTCTTTAATGAATAACACGTAATGAAACAATAAATCATTTCATATAATGCCACTTGGAAAAGAACAAGGAACCAGTTCACTCTCCAGTGTTCTAACACTGTAAAAATGAACAATAAGCACAATTATAACTTTGGCCTGCCCACTCATTGGCTCTTTCGTGAGCTTTCATCCTGTCCCTAGGAGTTTGTCTCACATGCTGCAGGCAGCACTGAAAGTCTGGTTTACCATTTTACCAAAATTGATCAAGTCCATGTGAATGGACTTGATGCAGGAATCACTGGGTGAAGTTCTATGGCCTGTGTTATGTAGAATGTCAGACTAGATCATGGGTTCTCAAACTTCATTGCACCATGACTCCCTTCTGACAGGAGAAATTACTACACAACCCCAGGAAGGGGGACTGAAGCCTGAGCCCTCCGGAGCCCCGCTGCCACGGGTGGGAGGGGCGGGGGGCAAAGTCCAAGCCCAAGGGCTTCATCCCCAGGCGGAGGGGCTGTAACCTGAGCCCTGCCACTCAGGGCTGAAGCCGAAGCCTGAGCCCCCCACTCCCCAGGGCTGAAGTCTTTGGGCTTCAGCCCCGGGAGGTGTGGCTCAGGCTTTGGCCCAAGGCAGTAGGGTTCAGGCTCTGGCCCTGGGTCCCAGGAAGTCTAAACCCCGGCACTGGTGACCCCATTAAAACGGGGTCCCGACCCACAGTTTGAGAACCACTGGACTAGATGATCATAATGCTCTTTTCAGACCTTAAAATCTATGAATCTATAAATAACAGCAAAAGTGTTTCACTCATTTCACTGACTTTAATGCTCACATTTGAGTAAACTGTTCTAGCGTTTTTAAACCCATGTAAACATATACAAAAAAATTAAATGGTATAATTCCAGTGAATTGTGCCTAATGGGCCTGATTTTCCTCTCAATGGTGTAAATCAAGAATAATTCCTTTGAAGACAATAGGCCAGTTCCTCAGTTATATTGGTGGCAATGGAACTATACTGATTTACACCAGGATATCGCCCAGTGGAGTTATACTGTTGTAAAACTATAAGAAAAAGGAGAATCAGGCATCAGCATCTTTTATTGTTTGAATGAGAATTAAATTCCATGAGTGAAATCCTGACTGATTTCATCCCACACTCATTAACTTCAGACTTCACCCCTTTGCTTTGTGTAGTAGTCAGTCACTTCATATGTCTAACAGACAGTGGGCCCAACCACAGGACCCTTACTCATTACTTCTGTCCCACTGAATTCCAGAAGCTAATAGGAGTAAAGGGCTATGTGTTCATCACATGTGATTGTGAATGAGGAAGAAAAAAAAATCACAAAAATATTCATGGATTTTACATTTTTCATCAAAATTTTGTTTCAGTGGAAATTTCTTGACCTTCCCTACTATTTATGCACCCTATTCTAACCCAAACATTGGAGTCCAATTCTCTTTCCAAAACTTGTTCTCTGCTTCACTTTTATTAGTCCATGTTGGCCTAATACAGTAACTCACTATTGCTTGGTCTACACCAGTGTTCTCAAACTGGGGTCGCCGCTTGTGTAGGGAAAGCCCCTGGCGGGCCGGGCCGGTTTGTTTACCTGCCCCGTCCACAGGTCCGGCCGATCGCGGCTCTCACTGGCCACAGTTCACTGCTCCAGGCCAATGGGAGCTGCAGGAAGCGGCGCGGGCCGAGGGACCTACTGGTCGCCGCTTCCAGCATCCCCCATTGGCCTGCAGCGGCGAACCGCGGCCAGTGGGAGCCGCGATCTGCTGGACCTGCGGACGGGGCAGGTAAACAAACTGTCCCGGCCCACCAGGGGCTTTCTCTTCACAAGCGGCGACCCCAGTTTGAGAAACACTGGTCTACACTAGGAGATGAAAAGTAATTGAGAATGGCTACTAAACACAGCTCTTCTCTAGACCTTTCTTAATCAGTTGCTGAATACACTGGGGCCAAACGTCCCCTGGGTAACTGTAAATCAATAATTGCATCAGCAATAAAGATGGCCAAATTAGCCTGGTCTGCATAGGTCAAATAATTGAGTTCATATTGGAATTGAAGTGAGAGGGAGCCTTTCTTAAAATCAGTTTTCCAACACAGCTCCACTTTCTAGTATAAACAAGCCCTATGTTTCAAACATATTCTAGTCTAGTGCCTCCAATGGGCACATCTTAAGGAGCAGGAAAACTGTGGTTTTTGTTATGCATTACCAGTCTGATTTGTTTTATTTCTTGCAGGCCCTGACACATGTATCAGAAGCCTGCTTCCCTTTACTGGATGGCTGTAGAAAGAATAGGCAGAAATGGCAATCCTTAGCTGAACAACAGGACAAGAATCTGATTAATGGAGAAAGCAATCAGCCCAAGCGGAACTGAGATTCTGATTTAGCAAATACAAGTTTGAGTTTACTCAGACGATACAGTAATTTGGGGATACTACATTTTGCTATACACTGTAGGGATTTGGTGTATTCTTTGCCACTACTGTATTTAAAATATATATATATATATATATACATATATATATATATATATGTATTTCCCCTGCCATTAAAAGCATAGCATGACCATTTTTATGTGAATGATGTATAATGATTGTATATTTCTTATATTTCATTTAGGTGAGGTAGAAAAATAGAACTGCAGAGTTAGTTTACTCTGCTCAGTTCTACTCAGAGGTACAAGTACAGTTACTGGACTGCCTTTGAAAGCCTTTTACTTAACAGATGTACATAGTTGTTTAGTGTTTCGTGAGTGGCCAGTACCTTAAGGATTACCATATATGGCACTTTTCTTCCTCTTTTATTCTTTGTTATGTAACCATACGTAATAAGCAATGTTGTTTATTCTCTTGCAAGAAGCCTGGAGGCAAAAAGGAGCTTGGGGATTAAAATTCACTCTAAAGGCCTAACCCAACAATTGTTATGCAGACAAAACTTTCGTTGAAATCAATGAGAGCTTCGTTTGTATGAGAATGCAGGATTGGGCCCCAGTTGACAAAGCACAGGGACTTGTGTGATATACTGTACCAATGCCTTATGATTTTACAAGAATGTCTCAACAAAATGATCATACCTTTTTGAGAAGTTTAAAAAAAATACTGTGAATTACTAAACAATCAGGCACCTAAGTGAGATTTGCAGTGGAAGTGCCAAGAAATTACACAGAGATGCGAAAGCTACTCAGTGAGATGATACGATAGCACAACTCATAAGGTAGCTAACAGGCTGTCTGGAAGAACTTGTCAGACAAAGGGCTGGGAGAAACAGAGAATGGATGTGAAGAGAAGTAAACTGAGCTAACCAGGATCACTATTGAGCTGCTGATAATATGTTCATACTGCAGATGAGTTTAATGTCATCATAACCAACAAATTGACACAAGAGAAGGAAAAGCAGAGGAGAATGTGATTATGAAAGCATGTGATGAAAAAACTGGCTCATTCAAGAATATGATCTGGAAAAGATGTTTCTGGAGATTGTTAGTGAGTCTGATTCATTAGACTAGTAGCACTAAAAAAATGGCCATGACCACTTTGAAGGCTTACTTGAGATTGCAAATGTTAACTTTGGAAACTAGAATGTTTTTATTTAAAAAAATATTTTTTAGCACTTATTCTACTAGGTACAGTTTTTAACCAGATGAAGTCTTAAAGCAATAAGTGAAAGGAAGACTGAAAGCAAAAGCAAGTGAGAATACTGCAGGGACTTAACATTTTTATTTGAGGCATAAAAAGCATTCAGAGACAGTGGATTTGCAGCAGATATGGAGGAAATAATTTTTTTAACAGAGGAAATGCCTAATAAAAATTCTTTTTAATAGGCCACTTGGCATGAATTCAAGAAAGCATATGGACAAGACAAACCCCAAAACACTAGAATAAAGGGAGCACAATTGCTATGTGTAGCCATGATCAGTAGATTAAAAATGAGACAAGGGCTCATAAGACTTCTCAGTAATGCAGATACAACATTGGCTATGTAGAAACCCACAAAGATGATGATTTTCATATCTATAACAGTAGTGATGGGCAAACCTCATATATTTCAGAGTGTGTATTCAGTTTGCCTGAACCACTTAAGCCCATGCAATTTTAGTTGGAAACTGCAAGAAATCTTTTTTCCCCATGAGATTTTCAGTACCATCTGCTTACAGTTAATCTGGAAACGCTGTGAAAACAGCCTCTGTTTATCATCCCTCCTGCTTCTGGTCTTAGAAGGAATCAAAAGAGACAGAGGCACTCAAATATGAAAAATAATAGATAGAGGAAATGTTACGTAAATGTTTCAGCATCTTTCAAAATATTATTTGATTCTAGAAATAAGGAAATGTAGAGGAGGCTGTTCTTGTTGTTTTCTGCGGCATTTCAATCAACCCAGTTAGTAGCAACTGATTTAACTCTAGTTTAAGATCCCCTGTGAATGTCAGTACATTATTATTGCAGCCAAATTTGAAAACATTTGCCTATGAAAAAAATATTTTTTCTAAGCTGTCACTCAAGTTTCCATAAATCCGATGTATAATAATGAACAATTCTTGGGGTATTATGATATGCAGTACTCTATGTGTATCTATGCATACATAATACGAGGTGTGTGTGTGTGTGTGTATATATATATATATAATATTTTATATATAGGCACAAACACAGTCATCATCATTAAAAACTTATCATTGCTCCTTAGATAAATAAGATTACCTCAGGATGTGCATATTCCTGTATTCTCCTTTTTATTGTAGGAATTTGCATACTGCAGTTACTGAAGTAAAATTATTTTCTTATCTAAGCCATTTATTTTATATATAATATATGTGTGGATAAAATATTTATGGGTTTATTCTTGCTAGTATGATCGAGAGCAAAACTTGGTTGGGGATGACACAACAAATCAACTATAGTGATAAAACTGTTAGTGATACAACATTAATATTAAGAACCCAACTATTACGTATCTTATTTGCTGTACTCTGTGGGTGTATAACAGTTTTTTCATGGCCTGATTTATATTTTTAAATAATGCAAAAGAATGCTGGAGCCATATCTTTGGCATAACAAACATGTAAATAACACATAGCCATTATTTTTTACTTCCACTGACAAATATACACAGTTATATAGTATTTGCATATAATTAAGGTATACATACATCCCCACAAAATCTCTCCCTATAGGAGAAAGTATATGTTGGAACAAATGTAGACTTCTGTTCTACATAAGTTTTTTATCAAAATATTGTCCTAACATACATGTATCTGTATTTATTTATTTTAAAAAATCACATACAAACTCTTTAAAACTATTGGTTTAGGGCCTTATGTTTTATGTATTTTAGGCAAATTCAGAGCATGATCAGGGCATTATATTGTGTTTCAGGCTGCCTGATTGCAGTTTTTGCTTCAAGGCTCTAGCATGGTTGGTTTGTGTGCAGATAACAGATATTTTTTGTCTTTGATAACATAGGTGACCATATAGGTAAAATAATGGTTCTCTGCCTGAAATACATTGTACATGAAGATGGAAATTTTCAAAGCCAACTAATGTATTTAGCTGCACAGCTATCATTATTTTCATCAGGGGTTGTGTCTAAATGCCTTAGTGATCTGTGAGCCAAATTCTACCCTGATTTACAGCCTGTGCACCCAGTGGAGTCAATGGGAATTGTACAATATGTAAATTGGGATAGAATTTAAGCCTCTGTTGGCCCAATCCTGCTCCCATTGGAATCTTCAGGAATTTTGACATTGACATCTTTGGGAGCAGGATCGGGCCCTCTGTGTTCTTCATATTGCTTTGAATCAAGATACCAAGAAAGACCAGTGCTAATGTGAGGCCAAATTTTGCCCTCAGATGTGCATGCACACTCCCATTGAAATCAATGGAAAATGTGTTCTCACATCCCAGGGCAAAATTTAGTCCCTTAATACAGACCTTTGTTTCTTCTTTACTTCCCCTTAAAAAAAATAATCGTATCACATATATTAACATTCACCTAAAGAGTGAGTGATCCTGCTCTTCTCCTTAAAAAAAAGAGGGAGGATCTTAAGCAGAAATAATAAAACCATCTATTCAGCAAGTTACCATCTCTGAAATACAGTATTAAGTGTAGAACAAACAGGTTTCCTATTATTTCGCATGCAGTAAAAGCAGCTAAGGAAAATCACACAATAGATTCTTAATAGCTACTTATTTGTACTGTTGATTATAAATCAATAGCATCTCGTCAACCAGTCAGTCTCTAATGTCTCCCAGCAGTCTGAAGTTAAGTGGGTCACCACATGCTGCTTTCAGATGGTGGGGATGCTGACAGGCTATTGATTGTGAGTTCTTTCTCTCTGTGAAACATTCAATAGTGGCAGGGCTCTCTCTCTCTTTACAACAATGGGTTCAGTTTTTTAGAAGCCTACTTTTGCCTCGTGCACATGCAACCCAAGTGCATGCAAAAGTGAGTTTTTGAAAATCCAGCCCAATGTATTTCATTTGGGGGTGGCTCTGAGATGCCATGTTCAGGTGTGGAATCTAATCCAGATCTAAGCTTCTTTAGTTTCAGGGGCATCTGGTCCCAGTATTCTGGTTCAGCCCATTAGAGAAGCCTGAAGTCAGGTAGGTCAAATCTAGATCCTAAAAGTTTATGGGGCGCTGAACCAGTGTTTTGGTTTGATCTCATCGCAATTGTGAACCAGAATCAAAGCAGAGAGTGCTGACTCATGCAAATGCAAATGATTCATAAATTATGAAGCTGTAAGGGAGTATCTCTTAAAGGCCTGATCCTGTGGGTAGAAATTTCATTAGCTTTAATTGGGAATTTGGCCTGTGTGAGGGTTGTAGAATAGTTCCCTCCATGACGTGCAGTCTACATTCCATAAGCGCTCTGCTGTTTCTAGAATATCCCTGGTCTGTAACAATCACCCTCATAAGAACTCTCCAGACCCCTGCATTGTTTTAAAAGATGGGTCTGAGCCTTTTTGTTCGGACACTCACAGAAATGAGAGCCATCATCTGAGTCAGGTCTGGATATTAGTGATAATTTACTAGATGCAGCAAATTATGAGATCAGGCTATTTCTATGCTCCGCATTGCTAGCTGAATGAAAATTGCATGGAAAGGCTTGTTTTCCACAAAGAGAGGTTGGTTTCCATGGAGAAATTCATATCGAAGGACCATTTGTAAATGTATATTAATTAAGTGTGCTAAACAGTAACTGGCTTCTGCTAACTGCCGCACCATGAGCTCGTCCATTCCATGATATAGGGTCTCTGATCAAATGCCCACTTGAAGTCAATGGAATGATTCCCATTAACTTCAGTGGAAGCTGGACTGAGCCCCATAGAGAGTTGCGGAGCGGGCCAAATTTATCTTTATTCTTGCCTATACCGATAAAGACCCTGGACCAAATTCTTGCCCTCAGTGACACCTGCACAGTCTATAGTTCATTCAGCCAGCCCCCATTGACTTCAATGGTACCACACAGGTGTAACTGAAGTTAGAATTTGAGCCTTCTGTGTATAAACATGATAGACACATGCACGTGTCTGTTAAAGAATGTAGTGTGAAAAGCACTGTACATAGTTTAAAAATAAATTTCTATTATAGTTTAATAAAAGGAATCTTAATGAACTGTCACTTGCCACTGAGCATGTCTATTTGTATTCTTCTACCTTTTCAAACATTTTAACACATATATAGTTTCTGGGCACAGTATTTTTGTATTAGGCTAACGAGGTTACTATGTATATTATGTTCAGCTTTTAAGTAGTATTAAAGTCTTTTGAATGTTGACTTGTTCTTGCTTCTTCAATTTTCCCCACTACATAGTTATTCAGCATAACTCTCTTAAGTTAGTTAACAGAATTGTTTGTCCCAGTTACTGTATAGTTGATAAAAGAAAGAATATACAGCTAGGTAATTTTCTATGATCAAACTGCTACTCAACTAATTATTTCCTCATTCTCTTCTTTCTATTGTTTTTCATGATTTGTAAAATAAAAAAAAGGAAGATGTCAACTATGTTTTGCTGTTTGGTCATTAATTTTATTGTGGATAAATTTTCAAAGCAATGTCATTGTCCTGATCCAAGAAATTGCCTCTAATTGTTTAGGTATTGTAATTAATTGTATCTGTTTATAAACCTCTGTTGATATGGGAGATCCTGCTTTGGAGCATTAGAGAATTTTTGCCTTACTATCAGGAAATTCCCTAGGCACAAGGTTTGTCATAACTGAAAACCGGTGGCACAGTTTCCCCTTTCCAAAAAAAAAAAAAAAAAAAAAACAGAAAGAAAAAAGAAATTGGCTGTTTTTCCCACTAGAAAGCACTCCAATTACACATACCAGGACCTGTCATAAACTGTCTGATTTTTTAGAAAAGTAGGCTTGGGAAATATAGCTGCTGTAAAAGCTGCTGTGTGAATAAAATTATCCCCCAAAGGGCAAGTCATATTACAGAGGTTACAAGAGTTTAATCTGGTGAGTTTAAAAAATAAGGGGTAAATACACTTTAATCTGACAGCATAATCTTAAAAATTACATCTTGTGCAGACTGCTGACCCTGACTGCTGATTCAGGCCAAGCGGCCTCTTGGCACTTCTTATTCTTTGCCTTGTTAGGTTTTGAGCAGCAACATTTCTGGCTCTAGGAGTTTTGCAGCTCTAGGCAAAATGGGTGAATATGCATGCAAGCAGCAGTAACTTCCAAATAGAGTCACTGAGTACCAGATTTTTTGAATCTGCACACAACGTGGCACACTATTGCCCGTTTGCTAACCGCCATTTGCACATGCATTTTAAAACCATGTAACTATATTCTAACAAGTGCACAGCCACTTAGGGTATGTCTACACATCTACAGCTGGCTCACATCAGCTGACTTGGGCTCATGGGTAAGGCTATGATTAATCCGTGACTTCCATTGACCTCTGGAGGCTCCGTGATATTTTCTGCTCTGGGGCTGGAGCTCCCAGCCAGCCCTGCCCTCGCAGCTCCCAGCCCCCAACCTGGTGGGGGGACCCCGCAGCTGCCCAGGCAGCTGGCGGCCCTGCAGCTGGCCAGCCACGGCGGGGGGCTGGCAGAACTGCAGCTGCCCAGCCGTGACAGGTGGGAGGGGGGGACCCACAACTGCGGCGGGTGGCCAGCGGACCCCCCGCAGCTGCCCAGATGTGGCCGGCAGCCTGTGGACTCCCTGCATCTGCCCAGATGCGGCGGGCAATAGGGACTCCCCATAGCTGCCCAGCTGCAACCATGGCCAGCAGCTGGGTGACCCTGCAGCTACAAGCTGCCCGGGGTGAGGGGACCTCACAGCAGCCCAGGGGCAGGGGGACCAGCGCTCCCACGCACCGCATTGGTGGGGGACCCGGGAGCCCCAGCAGCAGTGGGTGCTGAACCCACCTACCCCTTTTGTCAAGGATATTTTTAGTGAAAGTCTGGGACAGGTCACAGGCTGCCATGAATTTTTGTTTACTACCCGTGACCTGTCCCTGACTTTTACTAAAAATATCTATGACAAAAACTTAGCCTTACTCATGGGGCTCAGGCTACCGGGCTATTTAATTGAGGTGTAGATGCTCAGGCGCTGGGACGCCATGAGGAGGGAGGGTCCCAGGGCACAAGGGTCTACAGCCCTGTAGCCTGAGCCCTATGAGCCTGAGTCAACTGACATAGGCCAGCCACAGGTGTTGAATTGCAGTGTACCTTTGGGAACTTCCCAGTCATCACTATGTGATACACCATGGCCATATAGAACTTCCCAGTGATAGTGGGAGTCCCCTGCCACTTACCAAAGAAGCACCTTTAAATATTAGCAGTATGACTCAGCAGTTC
Organism: Terrapene triunguis; assembly: GCF_002925995.2. Lineage (NCBI taxonomy): Eukaryota > Metazoa > Chordata > Testudines > Emydidae > Terrapene > Terrapene triunguis. Next base: position 3,357,167 of record NW_020664417.1, on the reverse strand, counting down.
TGGTTCCATCCCGTAGAGTTCAGTCACTGAAGTGCTTCAGTGCTTTACACACCTCAGTTTATTAAAATCTCTACATGCTTTAATAACCTTTATAACAGTTTAGTGCTACATATTAACCATCTTCTAACATAGTTTGAATCAGCCATTAAAGCCATTACCTCCCTCTAGTAATCCTTTAACAAGACAATTAACATTAGGATCTCATATTCAAAAGACCTCAGTGTTGCCTTAACTCTGTTCCCACTGACTTCAATAAGACTTTTACCATTTATTTCAATGGGTTTAGAGTTAGACCAAGACTGAGTTCTTTTGAAAATACCACCCTATGCCTATAACATCTCAGTTTGCACATACAAATTAAGCAACTGTACCTATATGTGCACACACAAATCTGAGGAAAACTTGGTCCTAAACATATTACAACCCCTAACATTGCTGAGCATTATGGATGTTTAGTGACTGATATGTAAGCATGATTGTCTTTCTTAGCACCTACCTTACTTCCTGGTATGTCGCACTATAAATGCATGTAGTCCAGCAATTCTATAGGAGGAAACCAGTAAGAAGGGGAAGTGGGAGCAATCTTACTAGTAAAATCATCATTCGTTTCTTCCCAACACCAGATTTGCTATAGGCTCTGTACAGTATGAAAAATCAAAAACTCAAAGAATTTTCTGGAAACCAGGCCCAAATATGTATACATTTTCTAGAGCTTATTACAATTTTTCATGTCGAAAGTTTTCCCACCAAAAAACATAATTTTGTTGAAGCCAAAGATTTTCATTGGGAAATACCAATTCTGAGGAAATTTCAGAAATTCTGAGGAAATTTCAATGTTCTGGTGAGACACGTCAAAACAAAAATTGTTGTTGAACTGACATTTCAAAAGGAAACTCTGGCATTTTATGTCAAAATGTAGATTCAGAATGACCCTTTTTGTTTCAATCAAAGCTGTCAAAGTTTTTCATTTCAACATTTCTGATTCAAAACTTTTCAGAATTTTTCATTGAGATTTTTTAATATATCAGACTTCACTTCTGTTTCGGAATGGACTCAAATTTCAAAATTTCATGCAGGATAAAAATTCCATGTTCCAAACAACTCCAATATTTTTGCTTCTGAGTCAGTACTGATGTTATGAACAACTGAAGCTTTTATAAGTTATAGCCACCAGATGGCTCTGGTTATTACATAGGGGATGGAAGAGAAAGTCTCCTTTCCCTAATCCCAGCTAGGGTTACAATTTACAGAATGTGAGACTAAGTGAAATACCTTGTATGTGTCAGTGTGTGCTATTGTCAATGCTGCTGCTCCTACTGTTGGGCAGGTTGAGCTGTGGAGGCTGACCTCTGGGAGGCAGAAGAGAAGGAGCATATCATAATACACTTACAGCCCATTCAAGAGCAATGTTGACAAGCTCCAGAGAGAATTACACACAAATTTACCTTTGCATATAAGGAGAGAAGAAGAATCCCGAAGTTTCCCAAAAATAGAAATTGCACACATAGAATTGCCTTTTCATTTACCAGACCCCTTTCACTTGAGCCCATGGTGATAGGGTGTCCACCCCACACAAGGCCCAAAAGGGTTACAGTGGCTTGGTGGGCCAGTTGACTGCCCAGGCAACACCTGGATGAAGAGCAAGGGAGCAGGGATTAATTAGAGATAAGGCTCAGCTGGGCAGGAAAAGAAGTGGCCTGGATAAAGCCCAGGAGCTTGGAGCAGAAGGGGGCTGCTAGCAGGGGCGCCAGAACAGGGTGAGTCAGGGGACCATGGCCCCATTACTTTTAAAAGTGGGAGGACTATGCCCTCCTACTTTTTACTGGCCATAAGGGGGAGTGACGGGGAAGGGGAGATCTTGAGGGTAAGAGGTGGCATGGGAGGTGGGCCTCAGGGGAAGGGACAGCCCAGGGGTGGGAGCTCAGGGAGAAGGGGCAGCATAGAGGGTGGGGGCACAGTTTGGATGCCAGTGCCCCCCCACACACATACACTTTTAGGGAGCTTCTGCCTTTCCTGGATGCTGGGAAATAGGCTGCAGTTGCTCTGGAGGCCTTTTTTGCAGAGGGCACTTATACAGAGGTGAAAGTGGGCCGGTACGGGCCGGTATGGCGTACCGGTAAGAAGTGGCCACTAGTACCGGCCCATACACAGCCCATGTTAACGTTGCTGTCCCTTCCCCCACCCCCAGGGCTGCCGATGGGGGGTGGGGGGGAGAGGCAGTTGCCCCGGGGCCCAGCAATTTAAAAGGGCCCAGAGCTCCCAGCCGCCGTCACTGCAGTGGCCAGAACCCTGGGCCCTTTAAATCACTTCTGAAGCCCCGGGTGGCACTGGCCAGGCAGCGTGGAAGGGCTGGCTGGGGGAGGCTGACCCCCAGCCCCACCCCTTCTGCCCAAGGGCCCACCCCTTATGGGGGCCGGGACCCCGTACCGGTAAGTCTTTTATCTTACTTTCACCCCTGTACTTATACCTTCCCAGGCTGGACCCCAGAGTCGCCACCCCTGCAGAAGGATCCAAGCCCTGCTGAGGCAGGTGCTGAAGAACCAGCAGAAAAGATGGGAGTCAAACCCTGTGATACCACTATCAGCTTCTCTGATTAGCTTCTCTTAGTCATTCCTTTCTAGCTCACCTTCAGTATTGGAGGGAATAAATCACATCAGGTTCAGTAGATGATCGCTAGAAGGATGTTCTCATTATCCCCAGTCACCTGGGTTATACTTCTTAACAAACCAAATTTGAAACAAGTACTTTTGAAGTGGCTCTGGAAAAAAAGAACCCTATGAAAGCAAAAAATATTGTTTTTAGGAAACCAGATATAACTTATTAGCATTGATGCTGCCAATGGAAGTTGAAAAATAAAAGCTTTCACATTTGCTATTTTGATACTATAATTAGAGGGAAAACATTACTTTTTCCCTCTGAAGAGTACTTTTATAAGCAATGTGCAGGAATAATAGCCATGTAGAAGATAATTTACAGAATCGTTGTAGAGAGTCACAGCCTGAAAACTATGGAAATTCTTCTCAATAACAAGGGGAAAATATATCCTACATTATCAATGCAAAAGACCTGTACATTCATCAAACATATCCCTCTTATCAACAGAGAATTGCTCCTAGTTCTTGCAATGCAAGTTTGCTCCTGCCCAGTCCAGTTAGGCCCAATTCTACAGTCCTTATGAAAGTGTACTGCTAATGGGGAGAAAAGAAGGAAGGGTGGCAGGGTGTTCAGTTTAGCCTGTTTTGGTTTTTTTTCAAATGAACAGATTAGTTGAGTGTATTCTTAACAGGTATGAAAGAAGACAAGGCACTTTCTTTAAAAAATGTCATGTTACACATGGCTAATCTAACCACTATCTTGCTATCAGTAAAGTGCTCCCATGAAATCTTAGTCCTTAGGTGCAATATCAAGAGGTTATTCTGGGTACTGGATGGATATTCCTCCTTTATCTATAACTAGTAATGTGCAATCTTGAATGTGGTGGGGTTTTGGGGTTTTTTTTTTTAAACTGAACTCCAACAAACTTCCGAGTACAATGCCCTACAGATGGAATATTTGGCTATGTTAAATTTTATAGGCATCTAAAAGGAAATATAAGATGTGACTGTTATATATAGGTACAGAAGAGTGTAGAATATCTGCTGGGAATGAGCAAAGAGATACAATGTCCCAACAGGACAAGCCTAATTTACTTCATTGGGAGAATGTACATGGTAGGGCTGTAGGCTCACGCTACTATATAAAGTTGTACAGGAGAAACCTATTTAAGTCTGTTGAATTTGGGAGTCTTTGCTCCTGGCTCAGCCAGGGGTCCCAGGGCTTCTAAGCTTTTGACATTTCTAATTTTTTTCAGAATTTCACTTTGAACTCTTGGAAATGAAACATTTTGGATTTTTTTTTCCAAAATGAATTTTTTGGGGGAATTTCCCTTTGTGGGAAATTTCTACTTTTAGTTTCAAAATGGAACTTTTTTTTTTTTTTTTTTTAATTTCAGAATCCCCACAGAATGGAAATACTAAGTTTTGACCAGTCAGTCTTCTCCTTCCAAAGTGCTGACTAAGGTAGTGACAGTTTCTGGATGCTCTGGTGGGTCAAAGAGTTTTAAGTTTAGAACTTATCCTCACTGTGTTCACAGTGACCGAACTTCTGTGTCTACCTCTTAAATTTGCATGTGTTCTTACAGCACACATCTTAGGAATTTTAATTTTGATTCATGAAATGAGATGGTGGGTGAACAAGAAGTAACCTAGAGCCTTCCACACAAAACATGGATATCAAGGTAATGGACTATCATAGAATCATAGACTATCAAGGTTGGAAGGGTCCTCAGGAGGTCATCTAGTCCAACCCCCTGATCAAAGCAGGACCAATCCCCAACTAAATCATCCCAGCCAGGGCTTTGTCAAGCCTGACCTTAAAAACCTCTAAGAAAGGAGATTCCACCACCTCCCTAGGTAACCCATTCCAGTGCTTCACCAACCTCCTAGTGAAAAAGTTTTTCTTAATATCCAACCTAAACCTCCCCCTCTGCAACTTGAGACCATTACTCCTTGTTCTGTCATCTGGTACCACTGAGAACAGCCTAGATCCATCCTCTTTGGAACCCCCTTTCAGGTAGTTGAAAGCAGCTATCAAATCCCCCCTCATTCTTCTCTTCTGCAGACTAAACAATCCCAGTTCCCTCAGCCTCTCTTCATAAGTCATGTGCTCCAGTCCCCAATCATTTTTGTTGCCCTCCGCTGGACTCTTTCCAATTGTTCCACATCCTTCTTGTAGTGTGGGGCCCAAAACTGGACACCATACTTCAGATGAGGCCTCACCAATGTCGAATAGAGGGGAATGATCATGTCCCTCGATTTGCTGGCAATGCCCCTACATATACAGCCCAAAATGCCGTTAGCCTTCTTGGCAACAAGAGCACACTGTTGACTCATATCCAGCTTCTCGTCCACTGTAACTCCTAGGTCCTTTTCTGTAGAACTGCTGCCTAGCCATTCAGTCCCTAGTCTGTAGCAGTCCATGGGATTCATCAGTCCTAAGTGCAGGACTCTGCACTTGTCCTTGTTGAACCTCGTCAGATTTCTTTTGGCCCAATCCTCTAATTTATCTTCTAATTTGACTATCTGGGTAAGAATAGCCAAATCTCCCATAGAAACAGAGATGCAGTATACATTCCTAGACAGAAATTAAAAGTGGGATTTTCCAGAAGCACTTAAATGACTTAGGTGTCCAACTCCCCTTGAACATCTACCTAAAAGAGAATAACATCAAGAAGAACTAGCCAGTTTAACAGCAGAAGGAACCTTGTGTTTAACCCCCAAGCAAGTCCACAGCCATCAGTTTATACAAGTAGCTCTAATAGTCACAGGTTCTTAGACCCACTTGCTAGAAAAGTGGCATTGCAGACCTTGGTCTGACACCCTTAACTTTCTCTGTGTAGCTTGGGTTCTGCAATGGCGGCAAATTATAGGACTGACAAGGCAAGAAGGATTGAGATGCTGCATGCCCATCAGCGAGCTAGCAGAAAGTCAGCTCTTGTAAACACATGCATGTCCCCCTGATCTTTGGAATGTCATTCAATTTCTATAGTACAGCTTTATGTGATATGTTCTTGATTATCAGTGATGGCATGATTAGATGGCTGTGCTAGTTAATAATTTATTTCCACCCACCTCAATTAGAGGTCAGTTCCTGGCAATACAGATCAAACTTCAAATGTTAAAATGTTGTGTAGTCTATTTTCTGCACTTTAAAACTGATACAGATTGGAGAGGAGGGCTCATCCGGAAGCCTCAAATTCAACCAGGTAGGACTCCATGCTACACAATGTCATGTAATGCGCAATGCTAAGGGACAGATTTTTCAATAGTATCCTCAAAAACTGAAGACATGGTTTTCACATGCAAAAACTGTGGTGTCAAAAATTGCACAGGCAACCTCTTAGATGAGAAAAAAGGCATGCAAAACAAAAGCATGCACAACACATCAGCCATGGGGAAAAAATGACTACAGGCATAATTAGAAAGGCCAGGTCAAGGCCTCTTTCGGGAGAAAACAAACAAACGAAAAAAAGCTTTTATTATAAGAGCCATAGTAGAAAAGATTTTAAGATGAATAAAGCTGGTATAATTTTTACCTGTGAGAAAATCAAGATCAGATTTTACTGTATGAATATTCTTGAACTGCACAGGTAAATTGTGAGGGTGGAAAAGTACAGCATGTTCTATCATTAAAAGACCACTAGTCCTCAGAGCAACAGTGAATGTCTACGTGGAGACATGGGCGGGGGGGGGGCCCAGAAGGGTCCTATGCTCCTCCCCAAAAGCCAGGGGGCAAGGGACCAGCAACCGCCAGAGCCTCTCCTCTTCCGGCCACGCTGCCCGGTGCAGCGCAGTGGCTGCACTCTCCCAGGCAGCCTCCAGCCACGCTGCCTGTGAGGGGACACTGCCCGGTGCAGTGCAGCGGGACAGAGCTCCCCACACCTCGCCAGGTAACGTGGGATGGGGAGGGGATGGGGGCCCCAGGCTCAGGGCGGGTAGGAGTCATGTGGGGAGGGCACGTGCCTCCCCTTAACTGGTGCCCCCCCTTTGTGTCCCTCCGTGTCGCTGAACATCACAAATACAGGTCCTCTGGCAGATCTTCTCATTTATCTGCCAGATCTTCAGAGGCAGATTAAAGCAGCATCCTTGGGATTCAGATCCCCAGGAAGAGAGGTCAGCATAGAGAAATGAGGTAGAGCCAAAGCAACAAGTTGTAATGGAGAGTACAGAATACAAATGATAACTGCCCATGTGGCAAGATGGACTTGAGCTGGCTAGTCAACCTGACCTGGGAGAAAGACCAAAGACCCATGAATGGAAGAAAGACAATAGCCCAACTGTGGGATAAGTGTGTGGAGGAAGATTTACCCAGGAGTGGGAGCTGTTGGGTGGAAGAGACTATCTGGGTAGCACAGAAGTTTTGGTGAATCCAGGACTCCTTTTAATTAGCACCTGCAAGTCCCCAGAAGTAATTTTCTTTAAATGTTCGGAAGAATTGTGGGAATAAGCTGGATGGAGAAACCCTTCCTGGCTCACCACTACTCAGAGTCCTTTTGTCAGTAGGAATAGTTTAAGGTGGTACTTTACAGAGTGAGCGGTGATTAATAATAATGAGGTAGGGCAGTCAAGCAGTAATAATGTATTTAAGCAAAAACTGAACAATGACATGATCTTTATCATGCTCAGCTCAGTATTTCCTGAAACAGATTTTTTCCAGTGGCTACTTGGGAAAGAGAAGTTTTGAAAGGGGATTGAGGCAAATTCAGTAGGGTAACCCTCAAGCAATTCTGTTGAGTGCTCAGTGATCTGAGTTGAGCAGGCTTTTCTCAAAGTGAAATCCCGTTAGATGTAGCTCAAGTTACAGCCTCATGTGATATCAATATTTAGGTCCTCCATAGATACCAGCAAGTCCTTACAGCAAGAAAAGGGAAAAGAGAACCTGACAGATACCTCTGATGTGAAAAAAATAAGTATAATAAAACCTTTTAAAAGTGTAGGAGGCCATCTTTATCCAGCACAAAGGAGCACTAAAAGGCAAATCAAACTTTTTGTTTTTGTTTTAGCTTCACAGTTCACTTCCCTGAGAGATTGGGACACTGTGAAATCAGCGAGCAGCTTTTCACAAACAAAGCAGGGTGTAACCAAGATGTAGGTTGCCTCTCCCAGAATGCTTCGAAGAAATGCTAATAGTATGCCTATTTGCTGGATTTCATATGCTTCCAAATAATGCAAACTAAAGGTCTCTTTTCCACTGTTCCCACGGAACATTTTCAATTTTGCTAGTTGCTGACAACAGAGGAGCATAGACAGCCAATTTTCTACAGCTGTAAAGTGTTATGAGTGCTAGGTATTATGTTGGACTTGAATTTAAGGTTGCAGAAGAAGCATTGCACAGGGTTTCTATTTTATTGGTTGAATAGAAAACAATATATTATTCAGAAGTTGCATGAGGCCAGTGGCAATACACGCACCTATAAAAACCATGAAGAAAATAAAGTTAATAATTATATTAACTGTCAATAAACTGCTGTGAACTATAATCGGACACGAAGCATCTATAAACTTAACCTATAGCATCTGATATATACGAAGACTGATAATTTTGGAGGTCAAAGGAAAATTCCAGTATAATAAAAAAGATAATTAGTATATCTGCTTGTAAAAGAGTAATTCATCACTGAGGCTTGATTATGTCTTGTAGACACAGCACATAGTAAGTCTCTAACCCCAGAGCTCCAGGCAGCACAACAGAGCCAACATGGGGGAAAGTGATCTCCATCTGCTAAGACCCAGTAGATTACTTCCCTCCCCACCCCACCCCCAAGCAAACAGGACAGGCAGGGAAGGAATTGTCACTCTCCAAGTCACACTTCCTTTCCACGGTTGCACACTGCACCATACTCAGGGCGAGATGTAGTCTTAATTTTGCCCTTAATGCAAAAGGGATGCAGTGCTCAGTGCTAGAAATGATGTTTAATGTCTGATATTTTAACCATCAAAATGATCTTTTATTTTTCTACCAAATAAAATTGCCTGGTTTTTTGTGTGTGCAAAGTTTGCCTTTTGCAAATTTGTTTTGGAACTTTTCCATAAGCGCTATGTAATGTTAACCTGCATTTAGACATTACTATAGAGACTTAAATGTTGTTGTTAAGGTTCCCTCCCCTCCGCCCCTTATATATATAGGACTATGCAATTTTGCTCTATACTTTGTATTTCTTTTACTCAGAGTGTTTCACATTTTATTTTTTAGGGTAGAAGAAGGGACATGTTAGTTGTGCTACTTTATTTTGCTTCTCTTGTATGTTAGCTGAATAAATACCACTGAAACTGGCTGGAGTGAAAAGCCATTCTACATTATCTGGTATAACAGTCCAAATAATTATCTTAGTTGATTCTGAAATTACACTTTTAATGAAAACTTACCTTCTGTCTTGCAATCTGCAAAGGTAGAGAAGCTCGAACTATTGCAATGACATCTGGCACTGTTATAATTCTATGTGTAGGGAGCAATCACTCAATCATACAGTGTATCCGCCAAAGTCCAATCTAGCAAGTCCTGGAGCTAACACTCAGTCAGCTGGCACTATTCACCTGAGCAGTAGAGTAACTTCAGTGAATTGCCACTTTTCACCACCATTGTAATGTCACATGTAACATGAACACAATAACTATTATATCTTTTAAGACAGAGTATTCAAGCATTTCATAGTTTGACAAGATGGGGAGAAAAGAGAGGTCACTCGAATATCCAGTAACTTGACCTTGAAGAGGTCACATGATGAGCTGAGCTTTAGCCAGCCACATCATCCTGTGAAGATAAGACAGATCATAAATTCCCTTTTTAAAGCTGAGCTGCATCTCCGGTTGACTAGAAGCTGCCTCAAGGAACTCCTACTTCAGTCAGAAAAATGGCATTCGATGGCAACTGGAAGGTAGACAGAAGTGAAAACTATGAAAAGTTCATGGAGCAGATGGGTAAGCTTTACTTTTCCAGTGCCTCATTTTTGTCTAAGAGCAATCACTGAATGCTAGTGCTGCCCTTGGTATTCCTCCTGTTAACTGCCTCTCTGCTACCCTGCCCACCTGCTGACTACCTCATATTTTCTTCCAGAATAATCATGTTTTTCCACCGTAGAAAGAGACAGCATCAAGACACTGGGGCAGATTCTGATCTCTGGAGTAACTCTCTTAATGCCAGTGGAACTACTCCTGATTTACACTTCCCCACTTCATTGAAGTTTTTTTCTCATTATGGAAAAGTCCTATAGAATTTAAACGAATGATAATCTTCCTGTATAATTCTATAGCAAGAATATGATTTTCTATTACATTTTATAAGTTGGTTTAAAACCACATAGAAAGATTGTTCTCTCTTAATATTCAGGTTTTAGACTAATTTCTAGAGAACCCATTTATTTCCTATAGACTGCATTTGGTTCCATCCCTATTAAATTCTATAGCACTTTTCCATAAAGTTCAGAAAGAGAGCAAGGTAGATTACTGCAGAAATATTCCTTGAAATGTAAATTTCCACAGGCAACATGCCGACTGGTAAAGAGCTGTAATTTAGGTGCCTAAAACTGGGCACCCCATCTTAGAAGCTGCTTTTGAGAATATCCCCTATTATACCTGATGGGCTTCAATGTCTGGAAGGGTGAAGAGGAATTTTCATGTGCAGTTTTAGAATTGGGAAGACAATATATAGCTAAGCAATCATTTATGTCTAGTGATATTTAATTAATTTCTGATTTGTTTAATTGCTCAGGGCGGGGGGGTGGGAGGGAGGGAGAGACTGGGAATTTCCTGCTTTTTAGGCCACAGGATTAAATGATCAATGGGGAAAATCACATTGAAATGAGTTTGGTTCAGTCAAAGTGCACTCACAAACACAAGTCACCATACTGAAAGATTAGGAACCTGGAGCTAAAACAGAAAAAGAAAAATAGAGATTAAGTTCTGCACGCATGACCAGTCCAAGAA
>NW_020664417.1:3319795-3346547 GCF_002925995.2 Terrapene triunguis | reverse complement strand
AAAAAAAAAAAAAAAAAAAAAAAGCCGCGATCGCAATTGCAATCGGCAGCAGCTCCACCGCACCGCTTTCTTCTTCAGCGGGAATTCGATGGCAGGTGCTTCCCTCCGAGAGGGACCCACCGCCGAATTGCCGCGGAACAGTCCGACGTGCCACCCCTTCCCCTTGGCCGCCCCAAGCACCTGCTTGCTGGGCTGGTGCCTGGAGCCGGCCCTGATTGGAAAATATACAAATCTGATGCTGCAATATAAGTTGCTTGATGTCCATTTGTTTTTCTAGGTATTAACATAATGAAAAGAAAGCTAGGAGCCCACGACAACCTAAAAATCACTATTCAGCAGGAGGGAAACAAATTCACTGTCAAGGAATCAAGTACTTTCCGCAACGTAGAAATAATATTCATGCTGGGAGTCAATTTTGAATACAGCCTGGCTGATGGAACTGAGCTCAGTGTAAGAAATCCATTTTTATATGATAAGCCTGTATTTAAGAAAGTTATCGCTGGGATGTTTTATTCATCTTTCTGATTTTATTTTAAATTTGACTCTGTCTAGGGAACGTGAACCCATGTAGCAGAGAGCAGAATCTGTCTCTCTAGGCATAAGGCTAGAGCAATGAAACATTTATTCACTTGCTCTATGTAAAAATCAAATCCCTCACAACGAACAAGGATATCAATGTGGTGTGAGCTAACAGGAGTGTATTACACCTTCCCTTTAGCAACTGCACTGGTTTCATGTTTGCTTGAGCAATGTCCAAGTGTTGACATTACTGTAGGAAATTCAATGTGGCATGGTCCTGGCTACCTGAGAGACAATCTCACGCCACATGAACCACGATGGCAACTGAAATCAGTTAGAGGGCTTGACCAAAGAGGCTCTAGGTGAAATGCTGGTACCACTGAAGTCAAGGAGAGTTTTGTCATTGACTGTAATTGAACCAGGATTTCATCCTCTAGCTTTAAACATGATAGGGTTGTAGGCAGAGCCTTCTTACAAGGCCCCTAATTCTGCAATTCATTGCCTGAGCTGGTCTGGTGAAGCAAGGGTCTTTTGGCTCTTTGAGTGCAATGAAACACCCATTGTCTCTCTCAGACATTTGTCTGAGAAGTAGGAAGGGTCAGAGTCCACAGTAGGGTGTGATAGAGAATGAAATGGAATTGATTATTTGTGAGGGACTATTCTTTCTATGTCAAAGAAAGAGGCAGATTAATGTATTCATTTAATTATGTGTATGAGCTCTGTGGGAAGGAGAACTGTATTTACACAATAAATATTATATTATTTATATTACTGTAGGAGCTAGGAGCCTTAGTCCTGGACCAGGGCCCCATTGTGCTAGAGACTATACAAACGCAGAACAAAAAGATGTTCCCTGCCCCAAGAGGCTTACATTCTAACTATAATAAAAGAGACAACAGATGGTTACAGAGAGGTGGGGGAATACAAGGAAACAATGAGACAATATTGGTCTGCATGATAGGCAGTGGTCTGAGCACACTAGCAGCCTGACTGTTGTCAAGCTTTATCTCTACATCATAGCAAAACTATTTTGAGCAGGGATTTGAAGGTGGATAACGAAGCAACTTTGTGGTAGTTTATGGAGTGCAAGACCCAGGCATGTGGGATAGTCTGGGAGAAAGCATGCAAGTGTTTGTCTGGAAATTTAACACGTGGGCAGTGGAGGCTGGCATCATGGGCTGATCAGAGGTGAGCACAGACAGCTCAATAGTGAATAAGAGATGATATATAGGGTGGATATTGACTGTGAAGGGCCTTGAAAGTGAAGATAAGCAGCTATATTTGATATAAAGGAGATGGGGGAGTCAGTGGAGGGATGCAAAGAGAGGGGTGATATGGTCAAAGTGACAAGCTAAAAGAATGCTTATATATATGTATGTATGTATGTGTTTATATATATATAATCAAAACTAGAAGTGCTTTGGTTGTTGTGGAGGGGGTAAAACTCCTTTACTGTACCTGCCATTTTGTAAAAAACTTGATATTCAATTGCTTTACCTCTTTGGTGCTTTTTTAACAGCCAGAGAATACATATACAATATCAACATTGTCGTGATTTCCTTGGATTTTTTTATTTTTACACTGTAGGGTACTTGGAACCTGGAAGGAAATAAGCTTGTGGGAAAATTCAACAGGAAAGATAATGGAAAAGAGCTCAAAGCATTCAGAGAAATCGTAGGAGATGAATTAATTCAGGTGAGTTAAGTTAATTTTTTTCCTTTATGCACAGCATCAAACTATAAAGAACTGAGCCCTCTCTTAAAGCTGCTTGAAACTGGGATGTATCATTAATTTATTTTTTAAAAATCCTATTTTTATTCAAAATTTGAAATTTTGAAATTCAAAAAAACACTGAACTTTTTTGACTTACTCTAATCTTTCTATTTTCCTACCCACTTGCATTCATTTCAATTATCTGAGTGCAGCCTGAGCTAACTCTAAAGGAGCCCACTACTGAGTCCATGCTCATTCTGATCAAAGGTCCTGAATCTGTTAGTTTCTAATAAGGCCATTCTCACATTAGGATCTGAGTTCCTCACAACCGGTAATGAATATGTCTTCACATGCCCCTGTGAGTAGAAAAGGCATATAATCCCCATATTTTAGAGATAGTTATATTAAATGACATCCCAAATCACACAAGATGCCTATGGCAGAGCTGCACATTGAAATCTGATATCTTGAGATCCACTCCTGTGTCATAACCACAAAACTTCCATCCTCTCTTAATGAGCCAGCCTTAATCTTCAAGCTTGGATTAAGGGCTTGTACACTCTTGAAACGCTACAGCGGCACAGCTGCAGTGCTGAAGCTGTGCCACTGTAACGTGTCAGTACAGATGTTACCTACCCCAGCGGGATGGGTACGGGCGGTGAGTTATATGGGCTTCTGGTGCCTGTGCTCCAGCAAATTCAGGGCCCGGGGGCCCAGCTCCACCAATGTTTGGGGCCGGGTCTCTCCCCTGGCCCCAACTGCCGCCCCGTGCGCCTCCCCTAGACCCGCCTACTGCCCCCACGCGTCTCCCCCGGAGCGTCCCTGCCTGCGCCCTGGGCAGCTGCCCTGCCGTTTCATGCTGCGCTCCCTCGCCGGCTGCTGCCGGCTACCAAAGGGAGCGGCACTGGCAGCAGGCTGAGGTGCAGCACAGCCACCACCTGCAGAGGGAGGAGAGGAGGAGGCACACACGTGATGGCAGCCTTCCCCTTCCCCCCCCGGCACTCACCACAGGGGAGGCAAGGGGGCTTCCTGGAGGTGAGAGGGGCTCGGCCCCTAGGAGCATGTCCAGTGACGGGTGAGTGTGCTGCCATGGGGGAGAGGCCTGGGGGGACTGTGCAGTCCTCTCTGGCCGCAGCCCCGGGACAGCCTGCCTGCACCCCAAACTCCTCATCCCCAGCCCTGCCTCATCCCAGAGCCCTCACCCCCCCGCACTCCAACCCTCTTCCCCAGCCCTGAGCCCCCTCCTACACCCCTCATCCCCAGCCCCACTCTGCAGCCCTCACCCCTGTACCCCAACCCTCTGCCTTAGACCTGAGCCCCTCCCACACACCAAACCCCAGAGCCCTCACCCCCATCCAGAGCCCTCATCCCCCCACATTGTGCAATATAGGGAAATTGTTAAACACTTACTGTTTCCAGTCCATTTTAACATTATTTTAAAAAATATATATCAGCTTACAAGGCAGGTGTGTGTGTGGAGGGGGCGGGGGGGGACTTGGACCAGTTCGGGCACCACCAAAAATTATACAAACCTGCCACCTCTGAGGAGGGGTTTTCCTGTCAGTGTAGGTAATCTACCTCTCTGAGGGCTTGTCTACATTACCCACTGGATCAATGGGCAGTGATCGATCCAGCGGGGGTTGATTTATCGCGTCTAGTCTAGACGCGATAAATCGACTGCTGAGTGCTCCCATCGACTCCGGTACTCCACTGGAGCGAGAGGCATAGGCAGAGTTGATGGGGGAGCATCAGCCGTCGACTTACTGCAGTGAAGACACCGTAAGTAGGTCTAAGTACATCGACTTCAGCTACATTATTCACGTAGCTGAAGTTGCATAATTTAGATCGATCCCCTACTGTAGACCTTAGAGGCAGTAGCTAGGTTGATGGAAGAATTCTTCTGTTGATCTAGCACTGTCTACGGTGGGAGTTAAATTAGCTTACCTATGTTGCTCAGGGCTGTGGAGCTTTCACACCCCTAAGTAATATAGCTGGGGTAAGCTAACTTTTTAGTGTAGACCAGGCCTAAGTAAGGGAGTGCAGGTCTAGGTCTGAAGATTTTAAAAATCCACAGTCCTGAACTATAGTCTTTCTCTTTGATTTTGATGGAACTACTCATATGAGTGAGGGTTACTGATGTAGTGGTAGCTGGACTGAGCCCTTAGGTTGTAAACCTGTGATGGATAATAAATACTCTCTTGATGGGAACTGTAAAATAAATCTCAATGGAAATAGTCAGTGATGAAAGCCTTTTCCTCTTCATTAATCTCTTTCAGACTTACATATATGAAGGAGTTGAAGCCAAGAGAATCTTTAAAAGGGTTTAAACCTCAAGCCCAGAAAGAAATCTGATGGGAGAAGAATCAAGTTGTATATGGCAACTGTTTCCCTTTCCCAACAAGCACCAAGTTACTGATTGATCAGTCTTGATTTAAACACAGGCCAACATTTTGCATTTCCATTCCTTCCAATATTACATATTTGTATTATACATCCATAACTGTTTTGATATATGGCATTGTTAAGGGCTGTGAAAACTATTTACATTTTGTAAATGAAAATAAATACTGTTTCTGCACTGATTTTTCAAGTGGCATTTTGCTTTTATCACCATAAAAGGTGTTTGTTGTTGTAATGTTTCTCCATGTATTGTATATTGAATCATATTGGTTGTATATTTTAAACAAACAAAAAACAAATAACCTCCCCCTCAAAAAAACAAATCTCCAGGATCCTGCAGCCCTTCCATGTACATAACTCCTGGAAGTTTGTGTCTCTGTAGCTGTAAAGATTGTGACTCTGATAATATAGTTCATCTCCAAGAAAGATCAATCCAACTCCTGCTGGTATCAATGGGAGTTGGATCAGGCCCTTACTGTACATTTACTGGTATGTTTTTTCAATGAAGTCATGCAATAACAAAGGATCTCTAGGGCAGAAAATCCAATAATCAATTTTAAATTAATGGAGATATATGTAGCCCATGCCCTTATCTAGTTTCTTTTCTAATATTTTTACTTTAACATTTTGGAGCAGGTTGTAGATACCATAGCTGTAATCTAATCTAACTACCTATTATTTGATGTGATCTGTGTATTGGGCCAATTCAAAAGAAATTTGACCTTCTGTGTTTTTCCTTCTATATTCACTAGCCTTTTCCATAGTGATTTTTTCCAATGGGATTGTCATGAAACTTTGCTAAATAAGATAAGAGAGTACAACCAAAGTCTCTTTCCAACACAGCACAGGAAATGGAGATGCATTCAGTGATATTAACAAACTCAGAGAACTGGTAGGTAAGATCCCATGGGAAGAAAAGGTAAGGGAAAAAGTAGTTCAGGAGAGGTGGCAGTTTCTCAGAGATAATATTAAAGCCACAACAGCAAACTATCTGGATTTAAAAGAAAAATAGGAAGAATCGTGAGAGCTGTTTAGTGACCTGAAAAACCAAAAAGGAATGCTACAAAAAGTGGAAACATGGATGAATTGCTAAGGATAAATACAAAAGAGTAGCATACAAATGTAGGGACAAAATCAGAAAAGCTAAGGCACAAAATGAGCTACACCTTGGGACATAAGAGGCAATAAGAAACAGATCTATAAATGAATTGAGGCCTCACTTGGAGTAGTGCATCCAGATAAAGAAAGAGAGGCCAGAGAAGAACAACAAAAATGATAAAAGGTTTTAAAAATCTGACCTACAAATAAAGGTTAAAAAAACTGGACATGTTAATTTAGTTTTAAGAAAAGAAGACTGAGGGGGACCTGATAGTTTTCAAATATGGTAAAGGCAGTTATAAAGAGAATGGCGATCAATTATTCCCTGTGTCCACCGAAGGTAGGATAAGAAGTAATGGGGCTTAATCTGCAGCAAGAGAGATTTAGGTTGGATATTAGGAAAAACTTTCTAACTATAAGACTTGTTAAGCATTTGAATAGACTTCCAAGAGAGGTTGTGGAATCCCCATCATTGGAGGTTTTTAAGAACAGGTTAGACAAACACCTGCCAGGCTGGTCAAGTTTGCTTGGTCCTGCCTCAGCGTCCCACAACATTACACCAAGAGTTAATGTTCAAAATTACATACAAAATTACTAAAGATAGTTAAGTCCCAGGCAGATTGCGAAGAGCTACAAAAGGATCTCTCAAAACTGAGTGATGGGGCAACACAATGGCAGATGAAATTTAATGTTGATAAATGCAAAGTAATTCACATTGGAAAGCATAATCCCAACTATACATATAAAATGATGGTGTATAAATTAGCTGTTACCACTCAAGGAAGAGATCTTGGAGTCATTATGGATAGTTCTCTGAAAACATCCACTCAATGTGCAACGGCAGTCAAAAAAGTGAACAGAATGCTGGGAATAATTAAGAAAGGGATAGATAATAGGACAGAAAATATCATGTTGCCTCTATATAAATCCATGGTATGCCTACATCTTGAATACTGTGTGCAGATGTGGTCACCTCATCTCAAAAAAGATATATTGGAATTGGAAAAGGTTCAGAAAAGGGCAACCAAAATGATTAGGGGTATGGAACGGCTTCCGTATGAGGAGAGATTAATAAGACTGGGACTCTTCAGCTTGGAAAAGAGACGGCTAAGGGGAGATATGATTGAGGTCTATAAAGTCATGACTGGTGTAGAGAAAGTAGATAAGGAAGTGTTGTTTAATACTTCTCATAACACAAGAACTAGGGGTCACCAAATGAAATTAACAGGCAGCAGGTTTAAAACAAATAAAAGGAAGTATTTCTTCACACAACACACAGTCAACCTGTGGAACTCCTTGCCAGAGGATGTTGTGAAGGCCAAGACCATAACAGGGTTCAAAAAAGAACAAGATAAATTCATGGAGGATAGGTCCATCAATGGCTATTAGCCAGGATGGGCAGGAATGGTGTCCCTAGCCTCTGTTTGCCAGAAGCTGGGAATGAGCGACAGGGGATGGATCACTTGATGATTACTTGTTCCATTCATTCCCTCTAAAGCATCTGGCATTAGCCACTGTCGAAGACAGGATACTGGGCTAGATGGACCTTTGGTCTGACCAAGTAGGGCCAGTCTTATGTTCAGTTGGTCATCTACAAGGATCCCTAAGACCTTTTCAGAGTCACTGCTTTGCAAGATTAAGTCACCCATCTCATAACTCACCACTCTTTGTTCCTATTCGTAGGAACTTGCATTTGTATTAAAACACACTTATCTGGTTTGTTCCCAGTTTATCAAAAGATCAAGATTTCTCTGTGTCAGTGACCTGTCTTCAACATTATCTCCCGCCTCACCAATCTTTGTGTTGTGCAAACTTTAGCAGTAATGATTTTATGATTTTTTTCCTAGATCACTGATAAAAATATGGAATTTGATTCATCCATCTCTTTAAAAAGAGCTAAAAGGTGAATTCAGACTAAACTGGCCCTGGATCCACAAACCTTTACCACTTACCACTTACCATGGTAGCCACCTAGGTGTGCTACTCATGCATTCTGCCGTATATTATACTGCTTTCAGCTTCTAATCTCTAGGCTCCTCCAAATCCCAAGGCTCCTCCATGAATCTTTTCCAGAAAGGATACATTTAAATAATCTATGGTGATATTAATGGCTTTGGAGCACCCATTACACAGTAATTATTCTGGCTATTTCTTTCTTAATCTTCCTGTACTTTCTTCCTTCTGGGCATTTACAATTTTTTCATTAGGTGAATTTTTTTGGCAGTTTCTGTAAATTCACCTACCAGAGCTATTATTTTCCACAGAGTCTAAGAGCTCCATCTACTGGTTAGATGCTATCATGAAACACTTTTTAAAATAGTTTGATTCACCAACTAATATTTCAGTTGAATATGCCATAAAAAATAGGACACACAATCCTACATTAAGGATTAGCTAAATTTCTTTTAATATACTGACATATATAATTTCTTTTAATATACTTATGTATATCAATTTATTTCATTATATATATATGTAGCAGGGCAGCCTGCCCCTTTAAGGACCTGTGAAACCAGTGAGCAGCAAGCCCTGGCCTAAGGAGAACCCCAGCAGGCAGGTGTCGGAAATCAGCTGATAAAGCTACGCAGTAGCTAATGATTGGCTCTGATTCCCAGCTGGAAGATATAAATAAGGCCCCACTCTCTTCATTGACTAAGAGAGAACTATTGAGTCTCGTGATATGCCTTTTCCTTTCCCCTTGAATTGAGCATGCTACCTCTGCAACCCTAGACCTTTCTGGCTAAGGAAGTGGGAGAAAAGCAATAAACTCCAACCCATGTAGTCTACTGATCTAGAAACCCAAGGTAGGTGAGGTAATATCATTTATTGGACCAACTGCTGTTTGTGAAAGAGACTAACTTCTAGGCTACACAGAGCTCTCCTACTGATCTAGATATTTGTACCACACCCAGCACTGTAACATAAGTATCTGTTACATGGCAGTGCAGAACATTACCACTAGGCTACAGGACCGGTTTTGACTTGTTTGTTTGAAATGTGTTTCTGCGAGTGTTGTCACGTGAAGGTGTGATTGCTAGGGACACTACTTTATTGCTGCTGAATACCAGAGAAAGGAGACTGTGTATCGTTGGATTTATACATGAAATCCTCAGGTAAGTGATACAGAATATGAGGTGGTATTATAAATACTCACTGGAGACTATGTAACAAATCTAGTAGAGCAGTCAGACAGACATGCTTATCAGCTGTATATTTGTGGTATCAAATAAAACCCCCACATCCTTCAGCTTCAAAAACCCAAATCTCTAGCAGTTAAGCTAAATGAGACTCCCCATTAGCACAGAAAGGCATTTATGCCCTTTGTGAGCCAAGGACAACCTGATCACACACTTAAGCCAGTACATGACAATGGCAGTTCTCCCCGTTTTCATAATTTCAATAGAATAAGTATCACCTGTTGTGCTATGAAACTTTATTTCCTTCTGGCATGCTATGCAGAATAAAGCAGAGTCATAATTTCAGAACCCATTCAGAAAATGATTTACCTCAGGAAAGGTGTTATCTACAACTAGTAACAGAGGTACCTGCCTCTGGAGATTTCCATTACTTGCATCTGAAGAAGTGAGGTTCTTACCCACGAAAGCTTATGCTCCCAATACTTCTGTTAGTCTTAAAGGTGCCACAGGACCCTCTGTTACTTTTTACAGATTCAGACTAACACGGCTACCGCTCTGATATCTACAACTAGATTATGTATGTAGATCTACAGATTAATTTTTGAGTTACACTTACGTTGATGCTGCAGTTTCTGTTTGTCTAAAACAGTGGTCTCCAAACTTTTTTGATCGCGCACCCCTATCAGTAAAAAATGTTTGAGCATGTACCCCCTGCTGCGCCAGCTCTATCATTTTTGCTGAAGCAAAAAAAAAAAAAGCTGCCCAGACTCCTGCCTGACAAAGAAAAAAAAAAAAAGCACTCCTCCCCCAAGGATCCTCTTGCGCACCCCACTTTGGAGACCACTGGTCTAGAACACATTCCATTTAATTAAGACATAATAAAATTCCAGTTGAGTAAGGCCATGTCTACACTTACAAGCTTACAGTGGAACATCTGTACGAGAGCTCACGTAGCCACGTTATGCTGACAGGAGAGAGCTCTCATGTTGACATCATAAAACCAGCTCAATGAGTGACATAGCGCTGTGCACGTGAGCATTTATGCCAGCAAAACTTGTCACTCAGGGGTGTTTTAAGGATGAATTAAGCGGCTTTAGGTAGTAAGATAGCTGGAAACAGTACAAGCCACCACCTAATGTGACAAGTCACAGGGCAAGGCCTGATGAGAAGCCAGCCCTGTGGGCTCCAAAGTTCCCTGCTTGAAAAAGCAGGGGCTAGGGTTTTGTTTTGGCAGGCTGTCTGTGTGTTAAAGGAGCACAGCCCTTAGAAACAACAGAGACAGAGCTCCATGGGGGACAGAAATGACTGGAGGGGCAGACTTGGAAATTGAGTGAGGAAACTGCTTGTGTTTTTTTGTTTTTGTTTTCCTAGTGTGTTCAGGGAAACAGGTTTTTGTGTACATTTCTTGTAAATAAATGGGACTGTATCAAAGAAATACCTGACTGATGTAACCAATTTCTCCTCCCAATGGAAACAACCTTTAAGGGCAGGCTCCAATATTGACTAACTACTTGCCCCAAAGAAGCAACACCAGCTATAAGCCTCTGCCAAAACTGATTTAACCTGCGTTCCAGGTCCATTGTTCAGAGTTCTCTCTAGTGAGGGTTCCACTATTACTATTCAG
Organism: Terrapene triunguis; assembly: GCF_002925995.2. Lineage (NCBI taxonomy): Eukaryota > Metazoa > Chordata > Testudines > Emydidae > Terrapene > Terrapene triunguis. The sequence continues at coordinate 3,336,056 of NW_020664417.1, read as the reverse complement.
AAATTTATTGGCACATTTCTCAAAATCTTTCAGCACAATTTGGGGAAAAGTCACTTTGAGCCTTCTTCACTGGTAGATCTGAGTTACTTTTAACTTTAGAGTTAGGACAATCCTAATTCCTAATCTGGTGGCAGGTTGCTAAACAGTATCATGCCATTTCTGCCATTTCTTGCTCCTTTCTTTGAAGATCAGGCACAGTTTTTCTTTCAGTTTTTGGTTAGAAGTCTTCTGAGTCCTAACATTTTGAACAAATATATTCTCCTTTTCATACTAGTAGAAAGTATTTCTTTAACTCAGAATTCCTCTCTTGCATTGGCTGCACAGTCTCTCCTCTCTGGGTTTATTGTGCTTCGTATCTACCTCTTTCCAATCTCTAATCTGTGGTCACTGAGTCTATATTTGGTGAGAGTGTACCTCAGGTTTGCATATTTCACTGTGGTGGGGTAGTCTGCTAGGTGACAACCAGGGTTTATGTCTAGTTTTAAACTGAACCCGACTTCAGTCACATACAGTAGAACAGGTTGGATTATAGCCATCAAATAGTTTTAGCAGTAGTTTTATTGGAAAGGTGTAGACATCTAATAGTTCCTTTATGGTGTTGAAGACCCACAGAGTTTCAGCTACATGAGGACATTTGTAAACCATCTCAGATTCCATGAACCTCTGTAGATACAAACATGTGCTTGATAGTTGAAATATTATGAAAGTTTGTTTCTCTAGGGTCCCATTTATGCCAGAAAAAAACTGTTAGCCAGAACTGTTTATAAATATGACTCTTCCCAGAAATGTGCTGATACAGTTTCCTGGGCTAGTCTAGAACAAAACTAAACCATATTTTAAAATATTTTGGGCTAACCGTTTCCATTTTAGTATAAATGGGAACTATGCATAGGCTGGGGATCATTTGTCCTTAAAGCCACTTTCCATCCTGGCATCGCTGCTGCCATCTCTGGAAGGTTGGGATGGATGGAACAGAAGAAGGAATGTTTCACTGATGTTACATCTTTTAGGCAGCAATTTCTTTAAAAAATGATGGAAACATAAGAATTTATTTATCAGATAACAGCTGTGGTCTATCTAGTCACCTCTGCTGTGGGGCAGCGGCCAGTACGCATGGTCCCACAGGAACATGCAAAATCACCGTAACGGGCAACTGTGGAATAACATGCTCATATAAGAGAATTTGCTAAGCCCCCCAGTTAGTGGATGCCTTATGCCCTGAGGCATGTGGGTTTGTGTTTTGGTGTATGTTTTCTGAAGCTTGTGTGGGACTTGAACTTACCCTGGCTACAGCATTCTTTCTGTGGATACTGTACTTCTCTGGTACTGCTGACGGGCTCGGGGGGCGGGCCGGGACGCAGCTCTGAAGCACAGGCTGCCTGGGGCAGAACGAGGCCTGCAGCGACCCCATCCTCGCACGGGGCACGAGCGCAACCAGCTGGGCAGATACGTTCCGTGAGTCACACGCGGAGCGCCGCGGGGGCAGCCCTCCGCCCCTGCCCAGCTGTAGAGCGGTCACGTGACCAGCCCAGCAGGCGGCCGCCCGCTGCTTTCATTGGTGCAAAGAGCCGCCCCTCCCCGGAGCAAACAGGTGCGCATGAGCGATTGGGCCACGCCCCCCGTCGCTTCCGTCTTCTCGGGTAGGCGGAAGCAGGAGCTGCGGCGGAGGGGGAGCGATGGAGGCAGCGAGGCCGGAGCCGGCCGCAGCGAATGGCGACTGCAGCCGCCCCCTGTCGCTCTCCGGACAGTCCTACTGGCTCGACGTGTGGCTCTTCGTCCTCTTCGACCTGGCGCTGCTCGTCTTCGTCTATCTGCTGCCCTGAGCCCGCGGGTGAGTGAGACCCGGACCCGCTCCTCTTTTCCCCCCCCCCCCCCCGACCCTGCTTCCCCCCACGGGCCCCGGCTCTATCCCCCCCTCCCCGGCTCCCCAGTCTGTGTCCTGCGGTAAAACCCACGGGCTCTCCGCTGCACCTCCCACCTCGTCTGGGCAGCCCCGTGATGATTATTGCTTAAGGGGCTTCACTTACGTGTGGGAAGTAGGGCCCAGCGCTGTTGGCAGTAGCGTGTATTTGGGGTTGAAGTGCTCAGTGCCTCTTGGCTGTTTCAGGCTGACTTTCCATGGAAAGTGGCCGCCAGAGTGGTTCAGGTGTGGCCGGGAAAGAGGCTAGGGGACAGTATGTTGCTTTGCCCAGGTTTAAAAAAAATTCTGGCTGTTATTTCTTGGAGAAGCCCAGGTGTGGCCATGCTTTGGAGCAGGGACTCAAACGTTAGCACGGGGCAGTCTGGTGCCAGGGATCTGCCTTTTGCTGTTTCTGTGAAAATTCATCCGCGTTATAAACTTTTGAACCACTGCAGTTTGCACACGCTCAGTAGAGGCTTGTTAGCAGCTTGCAGCTAAGAACTGGGAAGGTTCTGAGCATGCGTCACCCTGGTGCTGAACAGAAGTTTCCTTACAATGGTAGTTCTGGGCTGCCCCGTGCTATTGTGGGCCCGGGTCCAGGCACCAGCACCCAGAGCTGGGAGACTGCCTCTTTGTGCTCTCAGTGCCCTCCTGCTGTGCCCAGGCAGCTGGGTGCTGGAGGTTACCTGATTTGGGAACAAAAGCCAAATTTGCAGGGGTGGGAGCCAGTGGGGGAGGGAACACAGGCCAGTATTTGGAGAGGCTGGACAGGGTAACCAGTGGAGATTGGGGCTAAGTGAAGAGAAGAGGAACAGGTGGGACTAGAGTTGAGAGGTTGGAAGGGAACAGGGCAGGAAGGGGTCAAGATTGGGTATGAGGGGGAAGGTCTGTGCTTTACTAGCGCATACTCCTCTCCAAAGCCTGCAATGGAGTCCAAAACTCTCCATTCCTCTGCTGTCAGTGTCTATACAAGTGGCAAAGTCTGGTGCTTGTGGAAGTAGAGAATGACAGCCTATCAGTTACTCTGTTAGCTCAAGTGGCAGAGGCCTGTGCAGTGAATCAAAATGTCCCAACCCTGTTGATGACCCATGTGCGTGTCAGTGTGAAGCCACATGATGGAAACTGCAATTTTTTTGTTTGCCTTTTTAAATAAAACCTATATCAGTGGGTCCCAAACTTTAACAACCTGTGAACCCCTTTCACTAAAATGTCAAGTCTTGCAAACCCCCTCCTAAAAATGAATATTTCCAGGGATTTTCTCCTTTACCTGAGTATAAATTATAAAAGCAGTGATCTTCGAAATATAAAATTTGTTTTTATGACATGCTTATTACACACTGTTTATTATTAAGTGTCCCTGGCCTCTGTTTGCCAGAAGCTGGGAATGGGCAACAGGGGATGGATCACTTGATGATTACCTGTTCTGTTCATTCCCTCTGGGGCACCTGGCACTGGCCACTGTCGGAAGACAGGATACTGGGCTAGATGGACCCTTGGTCTGACCCAGTAGGGCCATTCGCCTGTTGTTTATCATTACAGTATTTTTATTACGTTATGAAAATGGCAACACTCTTCCAAGATCTCACTTTCGTAGCTTGTATCACTTTGAATAAGCCTGTCATAAGACAAGGCTCCTATGTTTCATCAAGGAGTATCAGATGTGAAACAGCATGAAAGTATTTAAGACAACTCAGAGTTCCTCCTACATAAGCATTCAGGTCTTGAGCAGTCCAGACAAACAATGCACGTTACAACAAAGCTTAAACTTGTTCATCATAATTTTAAAACAATACTTTCTGCCTATTTAATTTTAAAAACAGCAAAAAATATCCACCTCCCTTTCCATTTCTTATAAGGAGTCTTGAAGTTTAAATCTCCTCAGTGTGATAGACATGTTTGCTTTGATCCTCTTAGCTCTTGAAAGTCCAGGGGGCCCGTGCTGGCCGGGTCCCTAGGGACAGCTCTGTCCGCCATTAGGGAATTTTTTTCCGAGAACCCCCTGTAACATTTCTTGAACCCCAGTTTGGGAACCACTGCCCTATATTAAGAATATTACTGAGGATGCAAAATCAAGCACTCAAAAGTTAGGAAATGCCAGAATGCCTGTCCAATTGTAATGAGTGCCAAAGAAAAGCCCATGAGGAGGGTTTGATTAAGGTGCAGGAAATAAGGCATGGGACTGCACACTGAACAATGGGAATGTAATATTAAATAGTTGCTCATTAAGTGAGCACTGAATGAGCCAAGAATTTAGTGGGAAGAAATATGATTCATAGGCCCAAGGGTTCTGAATTAAGGTTGTCTTAATTCTGGCATTTCCTAACTAGACTACTTGGCTTTTCAACCTTTGTTCTTCTAACATACATTTTGGATGTGTGTACATACACTTAGACCCACCATCATCCATCCCTTCTTTCCAAATAAAACCCCTTGCAGTTTCCATCTGGGCAATTGCTCATGAGATTCCCAAACTTGCACTACTATATATATATATCTGCGACAGGATGCTTAGCTAAACTACAAAGCATCTACTTATATCTGTGGCTTTGTCAATACAGGGAGTGCCCTTCAAAGGGTAAGTGCAGAAGTTAACTTCCCATTAGGTATCAGTAGGGTACTATAATGAATCACACTAACAGCAAAGCTGTCCATTGCTAATATACTTTTCCCGAGTGGTTGTCTTGCTCGAATATCATTTCTATTTTAGATTTAGGAAGCATGTAGAAATTCACAAGCCAAAGATATCCAAAATGAGCACAGAGCCTCTGATCATGGCTGGCATCTTGCATTAAGAAGGTACAAGGTCGGAGTAGAAATGTCAGTTCTGTCTCTTCATTACTGTGGGTGGGAAGTGACTAATAAGCCTTATTTAACAGTGTTGCTGACTAAAGGAAAGTCCTGTCACATCTTGCTTCTCTGTTAATGAGAATTGCAATATTTTATACATTTTGCAGGGCTTTTTCAAATGGCATCCAAATGTGCAAGCATAAAAAAAACGCTACTCCCTTTGCAAAAGGAATGCTGGCACACACAGGGCCGAAGTCTGTGCCTGTGATCTCATGGGCATATTACTGGCTCGGTGCTACCCTACCTTCCCCACCCTTTTTCTAGAATGTGGCAGGACAGAATGAGGTGTGGCTGAAGTGGGCTGTGCTTTTGCAACCTGCTTGGTGTAATGCTCCTTAAGGAGCTGTTAGAAGTAGTACAAGTTAGAGCAGCCCTGAATCTACTCGAATTTGTTCCAAGGACCTAATCTGCTCCTACAGCCCTAGGGCACAAGGAAGCACAAATGGTTTAAAAGCAGGCTTCCCTGTTTCAAAGAGAACTGTTGTTTTTGAGCAGAGGGCTGGCACATGTAAGACTGGAGGTGACTAAACCCAGTAAGATGTCTTAAAAGTGGAAATCTGCAACTAGAGCTCTGATTAGTTAAAAAGTATGGTGAATAAACCAGAGTTCTGATAAACAACTTTTCTACCAAAAATAGATCTGAAAGCTTTTGAATTTAAAGAAAGTTCTGTCCAGGCAGTTTTCCCATTTACTTTTTCTCCCTCTTCTAGGTCTATTTCTGTTGTGCTTCATATGTGGCAGAAATTAAATCAGTATTAAAATTCTGAAACTTGAACTTTCAAGCAGAGATGAGAAGGAAAAATCTATGAAAACAAACCTGTCAAGCAGCCACAGTGCTATCACGGATAACACAGCAAATTTCATATGTTAAAGTTTCAAATAAATAGTGGATCTATTGACAGATCTTGATCTGGTTGGTAACATATTAGTATTAAAGTCTTTTTTAAATCGATACATTAGAAACTGATAGTTTTATAGCTCAAACAGCACTGGACTGGTATAAAGGTAATTAAAGCTGATGTTCCTTTCAGTATATTGAAGAAAACAGCACCTAATCTATGGGTATATCTGTGCTACAGCAGTATCATACTATGGATCAGGGGCGGGCAAACTTTTTGGCCTGAGGGCTGCATCGGGTTTTGTAAATTGTATGGAGGGTGTTGTGACCTGGCTCCTATCTGCTCCCCCCCGTCTTCTATGTAATCTCCCTTGCTCCCTGCCCCCTTACTGCGCTGCCTGGAGCACTGGTGGCTGGCCGCACTACAGCTGCGCCGCCCAGCTGGAGCTGGGCCATGCTGCTGCTGCCACCACACAGCACAGAGCACCGGGTCAGGCTGGCTCTGCAGCCCCGTGACCCAGAGCATTGCGCTGGTGGCAGAGCGAGTGAGCTGAGGCTGTGGGGGAAGGAGGTCAGCAAGGGAGGGGCTAGCCTCCTGGGCCAGGCCGGACAGTCCTGGGGCCTGTAGTTTGCTCACCTCTGCTATAGATGCTTCCTATATTGATGGAAGGGTTTTTTCCCCTCTATGTAGTTAATCTACCTCTCCAAGAGGCTGTAGTTCTAGCCCCATCTACACAGGAGATTAGGACCTTCTGATGGTGCTCAGGGGTGCAACATTTTTCACATCCTTGAGTCATGAAGTGAGGTTGATCTAATTTTTTTAAAGTATAGACCTATGCTTATTTCCTTTCTTACTGACTTTATACCACTGAAAATGTAACCTGCCTTTTCCATTCCTCATAGTGGCAGCTCCTATTCAAGATGAGGAACCTTTTTTATAAAAACATGCTTTGGAAGAGGAAGACTATACGTGCAACAGGACAACTGGAAATAACACTCTCAAACCTGTTAAGCCACTGAGTGCTAGTGGTTCACATTGATCCATTCATGGATGTACTGATTTGAGGGGGTCTGGTTCATCTATAGCCTATTTACTTCAGTGACAATGTAAATTGTGCCTTAAGTTAAATTATTTCAAAAGTTTGAGGATACTCTAGTTTCCTTAGCAGTAATATTGATTGCTCATTTGTCTTTTACATAATGTTCAGTGTTTGAATAAAGATAATTGAAAAAATGGAACTTCAGACTGGCTGGATAGGTTAGTTTATTGGTTATGACATCCTTTTCTGACCTGGCAAGATCAACTTTCAAACACTTCCATGCAGCTCTGTCCCTCTGAGGCTTCTTATAGGAGCTCTGTCTAGAGACAAATAATGGCCACAATAATACTTTTTTACTGATGTCCTCTTAAATTACCCAGCTTACTATGCTGGTTGCTTACTACCACTATCCTTCCCTACTGGAATAACCTGTAGTGCTGTGGGTACACACAGGGCCACATTGTTAAAGGCATCCTCCTCTGTGCTAACCACTATTATATCTCCTCTAAAATATCAAGCAGGTTTTGACATCAAAATCCCATTGTAACTAAGTAAGGCATGTAAAAAGGCAAGCCTGGCTGCTCAAAGCTTGCCTCCATTTAAAGGGCTGCACTGGTGAAGATGTGACCTACACCACTGGGATGGCTTTTCCTGTTGGCATAGGTACTCCACCTTCCTGAGGCAGTAGCTATGTTGATGGGAGAAGGTGGACATTGGCATAGGGTAATTAGATCAGTATAACTACATTGCTCAAGGGTGTTAATTTATACTAACCACTCAACTACATACTCAGAGCCTCACTGGTTTGTTAGAGTGCTACCCCAAGCCATTGCTGCTGCCCTGTAGTTTGTGCTAGCACACCTGTTTGTCCCCAGTGGGGAGCATGTTCCTACCACCTTCACTGAAATTATATCCCACCCCCTAAATGAACATGGAATGCAGCACTTTCCACCAAATGCATGTGACATCTCTGCTCTAGCTGAAGTAAGTAGGTGAAATGTTGCAGGATCACACTGGTCCTTTAACAACTGAGCTTTAAAAGAGGGCATGTGGGCTGAAGGGGAGCCACAGAAGGAGTGGAGAAAACAGACAAGAGGTTCAAGAGAGCCAGAATCCCCAGAGAGAAAAAACAGTGAGAAGTGCAGCTCACATAGTTGAACTGTTTTTGATTTATGCAGTTTTGTTGTCAAAGAGCTTGAGGGCATAGCCCAGGGTGCAAAAGCCAATTTTTTTTATAGAAAAAGCCAATTTTTTACTATAGAAAAATCACAAGTGCAGCTATGTAATAGCTAATTGAGTCATTGGTCACTAAACCTTTTAAAAAAATCTCCTCCTTAGATAAGCAAAGTTGAAGTATTTGACTATGTAGTAGGCGATTCCATTAGTGTCACCAGCAGCTCTTATGCAGAGAGAGAAGCTGTAGAGCTAGATGTTAACCACATCTTCATGAATGAAAGTTTTACACAAATATGCTTCCTGCTAGTGTACTTGAGTAAGCTGTAACAGTGATCAGACATAGTTTAAACAACCTTACACTTGAACCTCATATAAAACACAGTATGTTAATGGTCAGCTTTAAATGTGGATTTTAAAAAAATTGTCAAGAGCAAGTTCAGAATTCTGTCTTGAGAAAAAACAGCATATTACATGCAACTAGCAGAAGACAAACTTCATTTTTTTGCACATGCAGCAGAACTGATGGTTCAAACATGAGAGATCTAGGAAACGTCAATATTTATTCTCTGCAAAGTTAAGTAATTCTAAGGTTTTTTTGGGGGTGGGGGGGTTAAACACGAGGTATTCCTGGCTAATGTGTTTTAGTGAAGGTGTGAGCATCACTGTTCAAATTAGATAGCTGAGAACTACTCTCAAGCACCATAAATCTATCTTCTGTTCTTAGATGACCAACCTAATTTGCAAATAGTTAGTTGATGGTGTTCCAGCATTTTGTTTCACCACTTTTAAACCACCTGTGTAAAATAATACAGAGAGAATAGAGGTAGCAGCCACAAAAGTAGTTAGTTTTTATCTAATAGTCTGAACATGCAGAAAAATGCAACTTTGCATGAAAATAAAATTCTAAAGACTGAAAAATATATTAATTACAATACCTGTTAAATGCATTAAAACATTACAAAATGTCTATGTTCTTATACAAATCTATAACCAGGACATTTATAAAAAATAAATAGGCACTCTAGCTAAATCAATGTCAGATCATACATTAGTTAAATATTAAATAAACATAGGGCCTGTAGAGTAAATATAAAAACTGAAGGTGTCAATTATATAATAGTGCACATATAACTTATCTGGTAAACAGGTCATATACAAAAGGTTTTGCCTGGAAAGACAGCTTCAAGCAAAGCAAAGAAAGATCAATGTTCATCTAAGTGACTTCAATGAAGATTGTTGCATTTCAGAACCCCAGAAGAACCTAAGCAGCTAGTCTTGAGTAAACTCACCAATTATGCTCACTAGCTTTCTGGAAACCAAATTCACTTGTTTGTGTTATTAATAGGCATTCACATTGTTCCTTTGTATAGAAGTATGAATGTTTGCTATGAACAACATTTTAAGTTTGCTCTTGTATAGTATTCAGTGTTGTTGCTGTGCTGTTTATACATTAAAATACTGCAATTTCAAATACACCTCAACCCCGATATAACGCTGTCCTTGGGAGCCAAAAAATCTTACCATGTTATATTGAACTTGCTTTGATCTGCCGGAGCGCGCAGCCCCGCCCCCCTGGAGTTCTGCTTTACCGCGTTATATCTGAATTCGTATTATATCAGGTCACATTATATTGGGGTAGAGGTGTACAAGATTTCTGGAAAAGCTTGACAAGTTCTAGTACTATTTAAGTTTTTTAAAGATGTAATTTTAATTAACTGTGTACATTAAGTAATGCCTATCTGGTATGGGTTAAAAATTCATTTTTAAAAGCTATTTTTAACAAACAAAAAGCTTAACAGTGGGAATCTTCCATGCTGTCACACATCCAAGTGTTTTTAAATCAAGTTCTTTCTCCCCACCCAATATGTAAGGATTTCAGTAGGTTCAATTTCACTTGCATTCATATCCATACATGTTGAATGTATTTGCTTTAGATGTAACAATATCAATTCCAGAATTAATTCTTTCAAATGCTACTAGGTGATTGAAAAGTATAAAGGGACTGGTTTGAGATATTTGGTCTGAGGCATATCATGTTTGCATTATATTAAAAATGACAAATCTTAGGACATTGCCAAAGTAACCAAAGCTTCTGTTTTATATTTTGGATAACTTAAAATACACATGACTGTCACCATTTGGTTGAAGCACTGTAATTCACATAATGTACAAAAACATTTAAACCTGTCTGACCACAGGGCAAGTATAACATACATATGTAGCATTAAGCTCAGAACTAAAAGGCATTTTACACTTAACTGTAATCAGTACCACCCAATTTTAAAAAACTAAGCACCTTCCTTTACATTTAAGAAAGCCATGAGCTTCAACTACTCATTCTACACAGTCCTGCTTTGGTAGCGTTCATTACAAGTTACATTAGTTATTTCAATGGCCAACAAATGGTACAAAGCATTAACGGATTACAGTGAAGCTGAATTCTGAACCTCCCTAAAGGGTGCAGATTCAATTAAAAGCCTATCCAAAGGGGTTGTAGATTCACCCATTCATTGAAAATACAGTCTAGAAATGTTTTGGAGTGGGAGACTGCTAGCTGGGGACAAAGTTCTGTAACAGTAAGTCAAACTGACTGATCCCATAAATTTGCTCAGGTTTATGTGAACCACAGTGATGTATTTTCAAGAGGGAAGGTGAAAAGACAGACAGGTACATAGTAGGGTTGAATTTGATTTTGCAGCTGTATGCAATCTGACCTGAAGAATAAGGTCTTGAATGTAAATGTACTGCTTCTTAAATTAATCTGTTGTAGCTACGTGACAACTTCATATCCTAAAATATATTAGTTTCTACAGCACATTGCAGACTACTATATTAATTTGTAGCTTACATAGCTAAATTAAATTTCAGTAATAAGTTAAATTATCATGGCTTTGCTTGTGGAACACTGACTAGAATTTAAGTTAAGGAGCAAACAGTTGGATAAAAAAGTGTACAAATATGGAACTGGAGTTTTAGGATAATTTAAAAAAAATCTCAATTCCCTTGTAAAGTTCTGTTTGTAGTTCATGTAGACTACACTAATTTGTAAAATCACTCATTAAGGCATCATTTTGAGTACTAAAAATCCAATTCTCTGGGTAAACTTGCATTAAAAAAAAGACACTTAAAGGAAATTAAGTTAGACTTTCACAGAAGTCAGATGAAGAAATAGGTAACACATTGTTACTCATTAGGAACAATGGTTCCATAAAGCAGATATTGTTCTGATATGTACCATGCCATGTATGGTACTGTGTTTATCAGCATATCACTAGCTAGTTTAAAGGATTACAGGTTAATTTACACCTTTTTTCAGTCTGTGAGCACTAAGCCACAAGTGTATTAAGCTCTCCAGTAAAATGAACAACTTTTTATTTAGTTAATCTCGTATGCTGACTGATCTACCTAGGTATTAATTAAAAGCACACACTTAAGGGGGCCATTTGTAACAGACTTACAAACTTATTCAGCATCATCACATGGAGGTAAACATTGTTAAGGCAAGAAAAATGACAAATCCATGGCCAAAACTTTAGCACCTTTTCCCCTGCTCACCCAGATTTGAAGAATCATTTAAAGAGTCATATCTCTTAAAAGCATAGCTGACAGGATACCTAAGTATGCAGTGTTGTAGCTGTGTCCGTCCCAGGATAGTAGAGACACAAAGTGGGTGAGGTAATATATTTTATTGGACCAACTTCTGAGCTCTGGATACCTGTCACCACACATTGAGGAGTCCATGCTTCCTACCCCATAAGCAGACCATGTGAAATGCATAAGAAAATGGATTTGACAATCTACCTGTTGCAATGTATTCCTTCTATGCTAGGTTTGTATCTCTGTTCAGATGTTGGATGACTAGAATCAAGAGTACCAGGGTATACAATGCCCAGGTCTATTCCAGTTGGTGGTAGATGCTCATCTTTGTGAAAGCCACTGTCTGCAAAATACAGCTTGGGTCTCTGATGGTATTTCATCCTGTATGTATCTGTCATGCAGCTATCTACTGAAAAATAGGTTGTCAGAGATACACTATCATTTGCATCAGGAGAACTAACACTTGGTCCTGTGTGCTGAGATCCTTTATTACATATACTGCCAGATACAGTCTGACAGTCATTAACTGATGACTTAGGTGCAGAATCCAGTTTGTGAATGGTGTGATCATTCCCTTGAAATGTTTCTTTAAATCTTTCTTCATTTGTAAATGCACCTTCTGATGCAGATTTTGAAGCAATAGCTGTTTGCCTTTCAAAACCTGAAGGATTACTCTGTAACACTTCTGGCAATGTTACATCAGCTGTAGATTCATTTTTTGATCCTAGCGAAACATTCAGAGTATATTTCTTTGGAGGTAAAGGAGGTGGAAGATTTTGGTAAATTACTTCTGGAATCTGAAGATTATTAGTCCTACTGAATGACTGAACAGCACGTTCACCAGATGAGGACAGCTCCGTATGGGACTGTTCTAACAGATTCTGCTGAACTAAAGATACAAGCCCTGACTTTGATCCAAGAGTTCTTGTATGAGGAGACTGCAGCGGAGATGATGAGAGAAATTCATTGTTGTTCACTCTCTTTCCACACACAACTGAGAGTTCAGTGTTATAAGGGTGGGCTGAGCTTTCAGCACTGTACATTGGCATACTGATCTTCTCAAATTTATCTGGATTAAGCCACTCTGAAGAGCTCTGTTCATTTAATTTGCCGATCTTTGTTTCTCTCTTAACATGGTCCTTAAAATTTGGCTGTAGAGTCGATGAAGGGAATATTTTCTTGTGTGGCATCTCTGCTCTAAAATATAAACATGCACAGGTATTTGGGAACCAGTCACAAGAGATTTCTTCACAAACATTTACACATGCATTTTTTTTAAAGCATATACCACACCCATAAATCCTAAGTAATATGAATATGCAATTTTTTTTATAATGGTGTTCTTGGAGACACTATTTAAATATCCTTTACTCTTGATCTAACTGGAGGATTCAGAGACTTATTTAACAAATACTCATTTAGCTCAAAGATATATCTAATCACAGCAGATTTTCTTTCATAAGAAATTTGAAGGATTAACAAAGCTCTACCAAAGCTTCATAGATTCACCTCCAATAAGGAAAGAGGAATCTTGCTAAAGCATAGAATGGAGTCAGGTCTGGGTTCTTTACCTAATCCTACACCACACTGACTTTTGGGCAAGTCAAGTATGTCAAAAATTTGAAAAAAAAATGTCCACTACTTTTGGTTACCCAATTTTACACTCCAGGTCCTGATTTTCAGAAATGCTAGGCACCTGCAGCTCCCACTGACTTCAGTTGGAGCTGTGGATACACATCACTTCAGAAAGGCAGATCTAGGTGTTAGGGAACTGACTATCCCATTTTTACAGTTGTCAGAAGACAGTTTGACCAATCATTTGTTGTATGAATGTACAAATTACAACACTTACGAATAACATCACTTTAAACTCCTGACCTAGTTAAACTGGTTAAATATCAGATAAAGGCCAGATTATTAAATGCTAGTTAGGTGCCTATCTGAATCTTTAGGTGCCTAAATCCCTTTAAAAATCTAGCCTAAAATTTGGTTCTCTGTTGGCTGATCCTTATAAACATCAATCAGGTTTCCTTGTCTTTTCAAAGAGCAAATATGTCAGCCAAGTCATTTTGACACACGAGGTACAATATTAAAAGAATGTCTGAAGGCTAGGTTTGAAATACATTTGGATATATTATATATTCTCTTCCGGTCAACAAATGGAGCTCCACATGGACATTGCATTTCAGATAGGAAAGTTTCACAGTAAAGAAACAAAAAATTAATTACCTCTTCAGTGGAGGACTGTGCATCTGCAATTGAGATTCTGAAGGAAAGTTAGTGTGTGGTCTGTAATTAGCTTCCATATTCATTTGGTCTTTCCTCAAGTCTGGAAAAAAAATAGCCCAGTTTTACTTTACAATAAGTAAAATGCTTCCTCTTTCTTAGGGGTTCATTACAAGTTACTTACACTAACAAAACAAACCTCCACTAAACAGGACACTGTTCATTATTTTCAAAATTACAATGAAAAGACTATGGTCAACAAAACCACTTCCAGTAAAAACCTTCTACACCTTTTTTCATAAGTTCAATTTGTTACACTTCAAAAAACGGCTTTTTAATAAGACCTACTAAAATACCTACATACTGAATAGCTTAATTACTAAAAATATACCTCCGATCTCTGTTAATATCACATACTTAAACACCTAGCAAGTGATGGACACAGTGCATTTTTAAGATTTCTAGATGATGTCCATGGAGGCACAAGGTTAAAGGTTAACTTCAACTCCCCCAAAAAGTATAAAGAACAGGTACTTAATCCTACAGTATCTGTGTTCAAGTTATATTGACTATATATATGCTATTGGTTTCCATGTCCCTCATGTGCATAAGGTCAGATTCTTTTTACCAGCAATGTCCATTGGGACCATGCCTGTACCCTAGATGTTCTCATGTCCCCATCATCCAAGGACATAAAGGGGCAGGGCAAGCGCAATTATCCTTAGTTCTTTCACCAATACAGAATCACAGAAAGGTGGACATCATAGTAGCAGAGAAAGAAGGAGAGTCGTTGAATCCACATGGACAACACATTTTGAAGAATCACAATTACTTTAGGTAAGTAACCATTCTTTTGAGCAATTGTTTACATGGATTCTACTCTTGGTAACGAACAAGCAGTTGCCTGTTTGCTTGGAGGTAGATACTAGAGTTCCTTCTTTAACAATGACTGCAGGATAGTCCTACCAAAATGGACATCCCAACTGGAAGCCTCTACACCAAGGCGCAGGGTCTTCTAAAGGGTGGGCCAAACTCCACATACCTGCATCCCAGATTGCAGGGAGAGGGACATTCTTCAAAAAGGCAACAGAGCATGCATGATTTCCAGTAGAATGATCTCTAATGTAGCAAGGTGACTCTAACCTGGTTAACTCATAACATGTCCTTATATAGCTGGAGACCCACTTACATAACCTGTGAGGGGGTATAAGTTCCCCCTTAACTATCAGCAAAGGCCATGACTAGCTTGAGCATGTTCTTGAATGATTTTGCCTTGTTGATGTAGGAAGACAGTTCTCCTTACTACACTTATTGTGTGTGAAGTTTAGCTTCTCCCAGGGTTGAATGAGGTTTGAGACAGAAAACTAGGAAGCAAATAGATTGGGTGATATGGAACTCAAACCACCTTGAGCAGGAACTTCAGTGATGCCTAAGAGAGACCTTGTATTTATGAAACCTTGTATAAGGGGGACCTGACATGAAAGCACAAGTTTCCCCTACCCTTCTAGTTAATGTACCAGCCACTAAAAAAGCAACTGAAAAGTAGCAACCTATTCCTTGTACCAAAGGTTAGAATGGTATGGGGGGGGGGGGGGAGAGAAGGGAGGACAGCTGTGTTGAAAGTTTCATCAGTTGTGAATACAGGAACTGCCTATCCTATGCTAGGGCTATCAGAAATGCTCGGTCCTGTGTCTTGATTCGCCTTTCTTGGAACCCTTGGTATCACAGTGAATCAGCAGAAAGGCATACATCAGTCCTGGCATCTAGGAGATATGAGAGGCATCTGCCAAGGAGCCTGGGCTCAAACGCCACCCTCCCCTCCCCCCCCCCCAAAAACAAAATATCTGACACTTGTTGGCCTGGTCTGTGGCTGGGAAGGTGCTGATTCACTAAATGTATTCTGAATAAGATCCCACAATTCCAAAGCTACATAGCCTCCCAGCAGAAGGAGGATGATCTTGTTCTTTCCTACCTGTTGACATGCATAGGTGTGAAGTTGTCTGTTAGCACTTGTACTGTGGAACCCTGAAGAGGCAGGAATATTTACATGCCAGGCAGATGGCTCTGAGCTCTAGGACATTTATACAGAGACAGGCTTCTTGAGGAGACCATAGGGCCCTGAATCCAAAGGTGATCTAGAAGAGGTCACCCAAGTCTTGGTAAGCAGAGGGTAGAGAAGAGTACTTTCTTGAAGACCTGAAGAGGGTCAGTCTTCCCACCAGTTTAATGAGATGACTTCTTCTGGGACCATGACCATCACATGCACATGGGGTCTACTGTAGATACACTGATTTGAACACTTGCATAGAGCATAGGTGAAGTCTGGCAAACCATGTTATACAGGTGCTTGAAGCCATGTGTCCCAGAAGTCAAGCATGTTTTCACTGATTTTCTTGGGTGATCCTGAAGTTGGTTGGTAAGATCTATTATTGTTTGGAATCTTTCCTATGGAACGTAAACTGTTGACCTAGAGTCCACTGATCCTGCTCCAATGAAAGCTATGCTCTCAGCCATTAAAAAAAAAAAATTAATGGAGATATCCTATCTCCTAGAACTGGAAGGGACCTTGAAAGGTCATCGAGTCCAGCCTCCTGCCTTCACTAGCAGGACCAAGTACTGATTTTTGCCCCAGATCCC
>NW_020664417.1:3257176-3319785 GCF_002925995.2 Terrapene triunguis | reverse complement strand
CTCAAAGCCATTCTGCCAAAAATATCTTAAAATGTTGTTCAATAGAAAAAAGTAGAAATTTTGTCTTGAATTCCTTAAGATTCCTCCCCCCGCCCCCAATATAATATTTTTAGGTCAATCTATTAAGTTTAGATCCAAAATTAGAATATGGGCATGGACGAAGTTTAACTTTTTAGCCTAACAGTTGCTACTAGGTTTACTGTGATTATAGTTAAGCTTTCAACATTTAAACTCTGAATTCATATCTTACATATCAATCATTTGGTTCTTATTTTTATCTAGTTATGTTTTCCACACAATTGCTCCTTACTTCCCATAAAATGACTAATGTGAACTGCAGTTCCTAGCTAAACAATTCAGTCAATGATTTTACTGAATTTTGTTTCAGGAGCTGTGAAGTTCCTCGGTGAAACAGTTATGTAAATTGGACACAAGGAGGCAGCAGCGATTTGCAAGCAATCACTAGAATGGCACCAGGGCAGGCGTTCAATCACAGCAGCTCACAGACACCGGGAGGTTTGTGCCTTTGGAATTCCAGCTAATTTAAAAATAGATGTGCTATTTTTCTCTTCTGCTGACATGGAGATCCATGCATGGTTAAAACCAGAGAGAGAGAGTGAGTCAGTCTACTGGGGAATTTTGGCTCCAGGTTCTTTGTAAACCTAAATATGGCAGATGTTAGCATACTGCACAGCAGAAGCCTCAACACCATTACAAAAAACTCAAACAATAAATTAAAGATAATTTTGGCATTTCTCAAATACAAGCCAGTCAGATTTTTGGGATTTACCTTCTCACTTAAACATCTGAATAGATAGCCTTGTTTTTACAAAAGACTACAACAGCCATTCTTCTATCCACTGAGTAATCTAACTCCACTCTACCCCCCCCCACCAAAAAGGTGAAGACTATTTCCACATGCTTTAGAAAATATTTTCTATTGTATTGTCAAAATATTGCTAATAAAATATACAAAACCCAATTGTAGTAAACAAAAGGAACTTCATTTTTAGAGTAGATGTAGAACTATTAGTAAGAAGCCAAAGTATAATGACTGGCAGTATTTTCTGTGCGACAAATGAAATGTTAAAGTGTTTTGGTTTTTTTTAGGTTATATTTGAAGAATTTACAGAGGGATTAAAATTTGGGAACGAACCTTGGAAAAACTAGACTACAGTATTACTGTTATGGATGTTTTAATAACAGAAATGAAATGAAGGACCTTTGTAATTTACAGACATCCACTCTTGTTATATGCCCTCCCTTCACTAGGACATGCACATCGCACTTGTTTATGTACTTTCAAAAATCATTGTTTAAAAAAAAAAAAAAAGATCTGATGAGGCTAAACTAATTCTGACAACCAAATTAAATCTTGCCCCTGCATGATCTACGTTAGGTTTCACAATGCTTTCACTCTACTCAACCCCCAATTAAAAAGGTTGAAGTATTCTTAATTTGACAAGTAATCCATCTGCACACATTTCATGACTTTTCAGAAACCTGCAAATTAAACGTTCCCTTACCTCCACTGCATATACACATTGATTTAATACCTAGAGTTGCCAGCAATGATTTCTACCCTCCTCCCACCACTTTCTCCAGTGGGCACTAGATAGTGGGCAGCTTCTTCTCCCCCCCCCCCACTACAAAATTAAGCACAAATTAATTGTTCCTTCGAAGTTAAAAGAACCAAAAAAGATCTTGAAAAAAATGGAGGGCCTGATCTTGAAACTGGCTACTGAGAGTGCAATTTTAAAAGCTCCCTAAATAGTTACAATCCAGAACTTTCCTGTATTAGATTAAAATAGTTCCTCTTAATTTGAGGGAGGGCAGGGGAAGGAATGGAGGAGAGGTAGAGACTATCACTTCTCTCTCCTGGGGCAAGCACCATGTTCCACTTTTCTCTGTCTCCCATAGGAGAAGGAAGTAAAGGTAACACTGGGCCTCATTCCATCCTCAGGAAGAAAACATTGCCTCTTAACATCCCCAGGTTTACATACTCCTTAATGGTTTCATCTCCTCCTTTTCAAGGAAAGCCCGGTATGTGGCAGCGGGCCCTAGATTTTGCCCCTAGGGTTCGTGCAAACTTTGTGTGTGGGTTTCAAATAGCAGCCTGACTGAAAAAAGGGTCAGGACCAAAATAAGAAATTAAAGCACACATGTAGACAGAACAATGGATCAGAGTGTGTGTGTGGAGGGGTGTCTTGCAATAACTTTAAAAACTGGATTTAAATTGGTGTTTTGTGTAAATATTACCAGATTTTTGTGTGTGTGGGGCATGGGGAGAAAGATTAAAATCTTGTGCTCTTGTTATTCAAAATTAGAGAATGGGATGTCATTTCACACTTACTTGCACTGATGTAATTGTTATAAAAACAGGCTTTTAAAAGAATCACATTTGTCATCACTAGACATATTTTATCTAACTATATTTGACTAAAGTCTTCCTTCTAGTCAATTAAATATGGAGTAAGTCACAACTACAGCCACTCTAAACAAATATCCTTGTTATTGTTCATGTTTCACATTATGCAAATTAAATAGTTGTACATTTCAGTACACAGATCTGTGAATATAAAACAGGACAGACTGTCTTACATTTACTGTGCCTTTAAAGGCAGTGACTGGATTTCGTTAAAGAAACGGGGATTAATATGTGAAGTTCATTTGGACAAAATTTAAGAGACATATTCCTATCTTTTCCTTTGTAAATTTATGCTTGGAATTTTCACAGGGGAACGAGACATCACATCTCTCCTGAGTAAAAAGGTATCCCTTACACTACATCTCTTTCTTCCTCCATTTTTACTCAGATAAAGATGTGATGTGACACCTATCCTCAAATGAACTGAAACAATTTGAGTCTTGTGTTTGAATTCATTGTTTTTCCCCCCCAGTTACTAATTCAACAAGATTTCAAACAAACAGTTGGTTGTCTGATGCTGTTAAAACAATTGTGTTTACAACAGATGAGACACTGTATTAGCAGTATGACAGAGCTAACATTTTATTTAAAAAGCATTGCAGGCTTTAGTAATGCAAGAAATTAGTTGTTAGTTCCTAAAGAGAAGAGAATTGGGAGTTGAGGACTAAAGATCTGTATTATCAGTTTTACCTTTAACTCACTTCACTCATTTGTAGAACGTTCTCTTCAAGATCCTTGAATAAGAAGGTGCTATGTAGATGGGGAAGTAGCCACGGAGAGCCGAGGAAGCTCTGATGCCCAGTGGTGCCAAAGAATAGGAGGAGAAAGTAGGACAGAGGCCAGGAAAATAGCAAGCAGGTCTGGGAATAAGTAGACCATAGCTGCAGAGCATAGGGTCCCTGTAATGGAACATGGAGTACAGGGTGGGCCTGGGTTCTCCTACCAGCCACTGGGGAGGCAGCATCGCCTTAGACAGAGTGGAGGACTGCCAGGAAAGTCAGGGGGACAGTTAGTCTGAAGGGACTTTGACAGACCCTAGAAGGGAAGGTATTGTGATCCAGCTAGAGGGCCAAGTCATGAAGAGGGAGCAGTCCAAGTCCCAAAGAAGATGGCTACCCCAAGTCCTGGAGGGTGAGACTGCAACAACAGCTGAGTGACCGCAGGAAGGGGCACCTGACTATTCACGAGCTATTCCCCAGGTGAGCCATGAGGAGGCACGCCAGCAGTCAGTAATGAACCCTGTTACAGCCTCAAAACCCCAATCTAAGGAGGGCAGCCTCAAGGGTGACAGGGTAATTCCACTCTCCTTCAGTCCTTAGCATTTGCAGTTGTTTTGTGGACACTTATCCACCAGGATTCAGGTGAAGACTCAACTTCTACATGTCACTAAAAACTTTATGATGGGAAAGGCTTTAGTCATTATGGAGCTTCACTAGCTACAAACATCCACGATACTCATAAAATATTCCATAACCCTTTATCAATTCTCTAAAGTCTTAACATCCCTGCATGTTGATGACTAACAGAGCCCAAAGAGAGAAGTGTCTGAATATTTCCACATCACTGCATTTAAATGAATAGTTATCTTTCTGTAGACTCATTTCCAGTTCACCTCTTCCATCCCATTCACCAGAGTGAAAAGATATAGAACAAGAGTTGCTTTAATGTGTCATTCACACCTAACCCTGGCAAAATAAATTATTTGATTAAAATACTGTAATTGATATTTATAAATTTTGCTTATAATCCTCTTGCTTAGTAGATAAGTATGGCGTTTGAGACACATTTATTGAAAGTTTACTGCCTCGGTCAGAAGATACAGAATGGATCTAAGGTCAATGGAGAATAACCATATTCAGTTTGGAAATAAACTATCATGAGAACACAGGACTCAACAAAAATGTGAAAGTAGGGAGAGAAAAATCCCAATAATATAATGCAGTAGGTCTACATATTGTGTCAGAGGGAGTCATCATGTGTTAATTAATAAGTGTTCTCTCCATTAATTAGCATGGACAGGTGTCCACACTGCAAGAAATTCCATTAAATAGGCTTAGGTAACAAGCTGTCTGTAGGCAAAAGATGGGAGATGAAAGTAAACTTTCCTCTTACCCACGAAGAAGGTCCCTTCAGCTTAGAAGTTTGAGGAACACTGGCAGGGACAGCTGGAAAGCTTGCATTGCCACTGCTTATGCTATCTATCCCTTGTAAAATAAAAGGACTTCAGTCTCTTGAGCAGTCAAGCTGGCAGCTTTCATGAACACTAAATTCACCAATAAAGAATATGAATTACTATGCAAGTGCTGTATCAAAACTGATCAGAGTAAACAGCTTTCTGAGTTCAGGGTAGGATTTTCAAAAGTACTCAGCACTTGTCTATCTGGTTTAATTCTGCTATCAATTACAAAGTTAATTCCATGATAAAGATAGGGGGAGGGGAAACAAGACAAAACCTCATTTGCCCCAAATCAAATAAGTAGCCAGTGAGAGCTGGAATCTGAACTAGATTGAATTCCGTTTTTCTGTTCAGGGTATGTGTAACTTTCTAAAGTACTATTTCTTGTACACCCCATCTCCAAGAGGTTAATACAATAGCTAGTGGGGGACCTTGATTGGTTTAGTTTGACTACTTATTTTCTTAACTTAATTCAAAGGCACATGAAGTGCCAGACAGACATCTTTTTGTATATTTTAAAGGACTCAAAATAGAATCTTTGGCCCAATGCAAATTTAAAATTCACAAGTTTCTTTGTCTTTTTAAAGGCATCTCTATTTCCCTCTGCCTCCAATCTGGTTTGTGGTTACACCTATGTATCTGAGCATATGCTAACCTGATTTGTTCCTTTAACTGCCCTTTATCCCAACATTACTCCCCCAATTGAACTGTTAGAATGCACTATACCCATTACTTACAATTTACACTAATTACACTTGCTTTAAAAAGGAACAAATTTGTTGCCACTTGCAAATACCCATTTTGATCTGGAAGAGTATATAGATTCTGAATAGTTTTACTGAAGTGGAATATTTAGGATTCTATATACAAAGCTTTCAAATGATGCTGATCTGATGCATTTTTGAGGAAATATTTGCCATACAAATATTTTTAAATGTAATATTTGAACACAGTTTATTCAGTAACCTCTGAACAATACCTCAGCAACTGAAAATTTCAAATATTGTTTGGTTACATCTAATTTGCATTAGGTACTGAGGTATCCTTTGATACATTGTCACTAACTTATTCCTACTGCCAGTGAACACCAGTGTCCATTCTCCCACTGATACACAAAGACAATACAACAAATTTTTGTTGTAGCATAAATGTTAAGGGCAAATATATCCTAGATAACCCACACAATACCTGGCAATTTAAATTAGTCACATCATGTGACAAGGAAACCAGATTGAAAAAGAAGTCATGTATATCCAATAAAGAATTAGAATAATGGCAGAGAAAAGATACTGTAGATTTGGTTTAAGGTTTAAAAAAAAAAAAAAAACAGAAACCACACAAATCGAACAGAAGATTAAAAAAGCAGCTAGGTAATTATAAAATCAAGTGTCTCCTTAGCAAGTGGCTTAATGTTCATTGCCACCAGCTGACAGACTGCTTTGTACAAGTACAGAAAATGTAATTGTTTCATGGACATGAGGTTGTGGTTTTGGCTGACCTCATACTATTTCCTGTAATATTTATATGCTGAGGCACTTACCACCTTTATGAAAATCCAGACATTTTAATATGTAAAGGAAGTTGATTTCCTTATTGTAAGTATTTCCTCCTAATATTGCTATGTATCTGATGAAAACGAAAAGCTTCTGAGTGACGTGCACAGCTATTTAAGATCGGACTTAGTACTGAGTTTATACCCAGCCAGGGCTAGCTCTAGGCACCAGCAAACCAAGCACAGTTCCAGGGGCAACATTCTGGGTTGTTGGGTTTTTTTGCTTCAGCAGTTGCGCTCTCAGTGGTTGTTTTGTTTTGTTTTTTGCGCTTCGGCAGTTGCGCTCTTGGAGATTTTTTTTTTTTTTTTGGGTGCTTGGGGCAGCAAAAAAACTAGAGCCGGCCCTGTACCCAGCAGAAGACCTATAGTTCTAGAGAAAAATTTCCTGAATAGAACCCAAGGAATTTAAAAAGATTTAACAAAAAAAGTTATACATTCTCATCCTCATAATAGAAAGACATTTATAATGACTGTCAATTGTTGACAAGCAGTAAAAATGGAGATTTCAATTTAACCAGTGTTAGAGAAAGTTTTGAAAGGAAGACAAAGGAGATGGAACTCTGGGACTATTTCTAAAAAGGGTATATAGGCTAGGCTTGGAAGGACTAGATTTTTATCAGTAAATGTTGATTTCACCTTTGTGACCCAGGGACCTCATGGTGCCAACTGGCAGGGAGCACAGGAGTGCATAAGGGCTACAGGGATCCCCTGGCTCTGGTATTTACTTTACTAGTTCACCAAAGTATATCATGTAAAGTTTTTAATGAAAGCTATTGTCATAAGAGTCCTCAATGATTATGAAATGCATACATGGATAGTATGTAAGGAGTTATGCATATATTATACTGAAAATTATGTTCTTAGGTTCTCTGATTTGGGGCTGGTCACCAGTAAAGGTGAGAGACGGGTTTACGTTTATCCATCTGTCTACACATAAATTGAGTAATGTAAGGTTCACAGTGGACAACCCATTTGTAGTCCAAGCAGAATGCTAATCAAGTGATTGCAAAGTTTCCAGAGGAGAAAAAAGTACATGCAATGAAGGTGATCCTGTCTGCAAGTGCAGACAATGAACTATAACTTTAGGGACAGAAAAAAAAAAGCTTCTGCATCTTTCCACTGAGAAAGCACGACAATGGCTGTAATACCGTGGAAAGATTTTAGGTGAGCTTTTGCTCTGTCTTATGACAATATCTTTTTAGTTAAGTTTAGCCTCTACTATGCATGTTGTGATTTTATTTTATATCTAACCCTTGGCTTTCAATATTTCTGCATGCTATCATTTGACTCTGCTCTTGCTTTCTCTACAAACAAACCTAAGTGCTGTGTGTTAAGTGGAGCTGTCTTCTATGGTATAACTGGTAAGCTGTGATGTACTGTTCCTTTCGATCTGGGAATTCTGTGAGTGTCCAGTGGATCAGGGGCTGGGCACTCCAGGCAGACACTTGGAGGACTTGGGGGTTAGACTGTGCCTATCATTAACCTGTAAAGAAAGACCAAGGCCTGGAAGGCAGTTCTTGTATTGCCAGAGGATGGCAGCACTGGGAAACTGATCCACAGCAGGCACAGACAAGGCGTCTTCTTGCTAAGGGCGGGCAGTAGCAAGGTTCCTCACAACCCTGGGTAACCCCAGGAAGCATACCACCCCCCCCCCCCACACACACACACACAAATATTTCCATCAATAATAACTGAAATTTACAGATAGAGAAAGATGTTGCTTGAGAACTTATTAAAGTTTGAATTAAGGATATTTCGTTTGAATATTTTGACACATGATGTTGACAATTTGTTTTAACAGCTATGAAGCTTTATCTCATGGGATAATTACTGTTCAACCTCCACACTGTCTCCCTCCCACCACATGATTTCCCACAACTATGAATATTTATATCTATAAAAAGTGAAAAGCTCAAAATTTAAAAAAAATTGAATTCTGTCATGCCTATGTCTAGCACGCACAAGGAAGGATAAGTTGTTTGTGTGACCTAGTGACTAGAGCACTGGACTGAGACTCAGGAAACCTGGGATCTATTTCCAGCTCTGCCACTGGTCTGCAGGGTGACCTTCTGCAAGTCATTTCCACTCTCTGTACCTCAGTTTCCTCATCTATAAAGTGCTTGGAGATCTACCAATGGAAAGCACTGTATGAGAGCTAAGTAAACTGTAGAAACAAATGCAGTCTAATCCAGCATGCTGAAAGACATGGGTAACCAAAAAATTGCACTAGTGCACTGCAATCTGAATTATGTAACAGTCAACTCAGCTTTACAATGAAACATTATTTAAGTGATAATTCAAGGGTTCAACAAATACCAGTTAATTAACAGAGATGATCTTCTAATACGTGGGTACGTGATGAGCCTCATGACCAGATTGGGATGATAGGGTCTCCCAAGCTTTTCTACTGTTCCAACTACTTGAGCGGTTGGTTGGTTGTTTTTAAAATCACTTGGTGCGGTTTCTTAACAAATGAGGCTTCTTGCATCTGAAGAAGTGAGGTTCTTACCCACGAAAGCTTATGCTCCCAATACTTCTGTTAGTCTTAAAGGTGCCACAGGACCCTCTGTTGCTTTTTACAGTATTTGAAGAATGAATCAAAATATTGGTATTCATTGTGGAGAAAAGAGAGCCAGCTTGCCACCAGGAAGACAGGGGAAGGCTATAAACACATAGGATATGTACAGAATGGAAGCAAGGCATCTCTCCATGGGAAAATGGTGGCCCAGTGGGACATATTCCCAGTACTATATAGATTCTGTTCAGATTCACCCAAATACAAATTAACTTCACATGTGCACTTGCCCATTTTGCCAATGCAAATCTAAGACTTGGTAATCTAGTACTAAGCAGCAACGGTTGGCATAGTAAGAGAAGGAGAAGTTCACTTTTATTGGGTTGTCAACTCTGCAAAATTTGAACTACCCGTAACTATGCAAAGTCTATCTGGAACCTTTCAACTTTTTACACAGTATTAAAATTTAGTAATTGTTAAAATGGCAATTTTGGACAACAGCACATCTAGAGATTCTTTAGAAAACTTTATAGTAGATATGCAAGTTAAAATTCTCACCATCAAAATAGTTTCTGTTCTGCTGGGAGGTAGACTGCAACACACTTTCAGCATATTTGATCGACAGATTCTGGTCACTGAAAAATAAAACAGACCTTGTAGTTTAAAATTTAAATATTACTGCATGATTACAGTTGCCCGTATATGTAAGTGTACACACAAAGAATTAAATGTTTTATAGTATAACACATTCATTTGGCTTTACAAACACTAATTTAGGACCTAATCCTCTCTCTCCTTACAAAATTTACAAGTCTTTCTGTTTAAGCCGTATACTCTACAGGTGAACAGAATATATATAGTTGGTTCTCAAAGTTACCAGTGATTGAAAAATGATGTGCTAGATGTGAAAGGTGATTGACAACAACTTACATTATTTGGGGGAAAAAAATGCTTAAAATTTGTCCTTAATCAAGGCTAGGGAGAAGGCAGGATATAGTTTTGAAAATTTCCCCTTAAATGATAAATATTCTAAAGCATAAATGGGAGTTAGGTGCCCAACTCCCATTTTGCCTTTAAAAAATCTTCCTCTCAGGTTACCAGAGTGAGAAAAAGCACACTTTTTAAAGAAAGGATAAGCTCTCAACTCCAAATATTTCCAAATGGGCACATGCAAAAAATGTGCTCTTAAATATTTAACTTTTCAATTCCTCCTCTCCAGAAATTTTTTTTTTTAAATATTATATACAAACATACATAGACAAGCACACAGACACACAAAATTTTATGTTGTTGCCATTTTCTTCAAAGTTTAATTTTACCATGCAGTTAGAACCTTCCTTATGCACTAAAAACTTAAGTTTAATAGCTTCAAGGCAGAAAAACATTACCATGTCAAAGTTAGATTGTCCAAAACAGGCAAATTGGTCAAATACAATCAAATATGGTGTTACAGAGCCAGAATTATATTCCCATCCCCTGCCCCTGTATAAGCCTTAATGGAAAAATAGCACTTCATTTTGATTTGAGCATCCTGAAAGATTCAATAATAATACATACTACTGATTCAGCTTCAAAGATGTATCTTGTAGAAGTACGTGAACATCCAGCTACAAAGAGTAGAAGAGTTACTCTTCCTCCCTCTCCCCCACGATTGTTAATTGCTCAGACTGATAATCTAAAACTCTTTTCAGCACTGTACCACCTATAGAAGGAAAAAACAGCTCTGCCCCAAAGGACTTTTAACCAATATAAGGGAAAATAATGCATCAGACAGAATCTGTGGACCAGATAACATCAAACCTCAAAGCAATTAAACTGAAATCTTGCTTAATTTTTGTTTAAATATTACCACCTATTGTAATGTTGTTCTTTGGAAATCTTTAAAGAAAAAGTCTGTTTTGAATAGAGATATCAGTGAAGAATGTTGGGCAATGGGCTGTTTTATTATGCACTTTTCAGATTTACCTCATTAGATCTGTGCTTATGCTGTGGTAAACAATGGATAGATTTACCATAACAGTTGTCACACAAAAACTTTGGTTAAACTCATCCTCAAACTACTACTTCTGGCAGAGATTTTCAACCAGGGTATTTGGCTTTGGAATTTGCTTCATTCCTTATTTCAGAATATGGACATTTTCAGGTCATGCTATAAGACCCAGTGGGAGCCGCGATTGGACGGACCTGCGGACGGGGCAGGTAAACAAACCGGCCCGGCCCGCCAGGGGCTTTACCTACACAAGCAGTGACCCCTGTTTGAGAAACCCTGAATTAATGGGACCATAATCTGGGAAAATATTGCATGTCATTTCCCTTGAATGAAATATGGGTCCAAGTGAATGTTCCATGTCACTTTTATAGAAAACTATTCCAGAAAAACCATTAAAATAATTATGGCTTAATTTTTGTCACTCTTAACCCAGGAGAAATGGATTTTAGGATTTTTCATTCAAAACAGTTATATTTTGACAGATATTTACCATCACATCCAACTAGATGCAAACAACTGAAAATACATCAAAGCAGGTCCGTCCGATCGCGGCTCCCACTGGCCACGGATCACTGCTCCAGATCAATGGGAGCTGCTGGAAGCGACGCGGGCTGAGGGACTTACTGGCCGCTGCTTTCCCTACACAAGCGGCGACCCCTGTTTGAGAAACCCTGCATTAATTGTTCACTCCACACAATCAACCCCCACCTTCCCCAAAAGGTAAACAGATGGGTCTTATAGCATGACCTGAAAATTTCCATATTCTGAAATAAGGAATGAAGCAAATTCCAAAGCCAAATACCATGGTTGAAAATCTCTGCCAGAAGTAGTAGTTTGAGGATGAGTTTAACCAAAGTTTTTGTGTGACAACTGTTATGGTAAATCTATCCATTGTTTACCACAGCATAAGCACAGATCTAATAAGGTAAATCTGAAAAGTGCATAATAAAACAGCCCATTTAAACCCTAAAATGTTTGGGGGTTAAAACACGGCAGAGCCTTGAGCTGACCACGACCAGCTAAAATATTTTTTAAAAGCATAAGACCTGTTTACACTAGGCATAACACATTTTAACACAACCTATTTTCCTAGTCTAGACATGCATTTACTCATTAACATCTTGTTTGTATCAATATTAAAACTGAGATCTTCCCTCAATGAGTTGTGATTGTCACATAGGCCCATTCATTTGTACCTAGTTGTGAAGCTTTTAAAATAAGTCTATCACAAAATTCAGCTAGGAAGTTATAACAGCAGGCTTGAAAGGAAAAGTCAACAGATTTGGTACGGCAAGGGGATTGAGTCCCTAAGCTCTCTTCCTAATACCTTTGGTAGGAACCATGACTACTCTCTACCTTTCTTGTCTTGAGAAGGCAGGGAAAAAGAGGTACACATCACTAAAAGTATAGGAGAGATAACTTGGCAGGAGAAGAAAACAAGGAATAGTATTTGAGGGAAGTGAGGGGAAAAAAATGAAGGGTACATCTAACACTGAAATAAAAGACCCATGGCACAGCTGTGTCTGGCCTCAGTCAGCTGACTCTGGCTTGCAGGGCTTGGGCTGCAGGGGTAAAAATTGCTGTATAGGTATTGGGGTCAGGCTGGAGCTTGATCTCTGGGATCCCTTGAGGGAGGAGGGTGCCAGAGATCAGGCCTGAACGTCTACACAGGAATTTTACAGCCCCACAGACTGAGCCTCGCAAGCCAGAGTCAGTTGACCTGGGGGCCAACTGCAGCTGTTTAACTGCTGTGTAGATGTACCCTAAGAGCCTACTGGAATACACATACATTGTGTATCTTTCAAGTTTTTTCTCCCTCTACATCCTGAAAGCAGTCTCAAGAAATTCCCTTTGATAGCTTGTTAAAATGACAGGTCTGGAAAGTCTGCATCACTGGGAGTGGCAAAATGGGATGAACGAACACAAGCTTACAGACGTACAATACACCTCAGAAGGAGTTGTGTTAAACAAGAAATCACTGATAATGGACTAGTGAAAAGCAGTTTAATGATTTAGGCTCCATCTTCACTGCATTTCCGTCAGTAAAAGTTTTGCCGGTCAGGAGTGTGAAAAAACATCTCTGACTGACAAAAGTTTTACCAATAAAAAGCGCCGTTGTGGGCAGTGCTTTGTCAGCGGGAGACTCTCTCTCACTGACAAAGCTACCGCCCCTGGTTGGGGGTGGTTTTATTTTGTCAGCAGGAGAGCTCTCTCCTGCCAACGAAGAGTGGCTATACAGTGTATCTTACAGGGGCACTGCTGTAGCAGCACAGCTGTGCCACTGAAAGGTGTGCAGTGTAGACACAGCCTTAGAAAAGTACATATAAAAAATATGGTATAAGCAACTTGTCACTGAAATTCAGTTATTTATCTGCAGTATTTCTATCACCAAAAATATTCATTGGCTAGGAAGGCAAGGACCATTTTAAGTGGCAGAGCTTGGTGTAATATATTAGCTTTTTAAAAAAAAAACATGGTTCAAAGGAAGAGAAAATTTAGATTCCTAGCAGGTAAAACACACTGCTTAAGGTCTTCAGTGTTAGAGAGCCATGAAAACAAGCTGTTGAAGGTTTATATCATCTTATGTTCATTGTTTCTGTATATTACAGTTTGCAAAAAGTTTAATAATGCTGAGGATTTGTTAAACTGGTGTGTTAATTGTACCAACGTGTGCATTTACGTTATAAGCTCTTTGAGGCACAGATTTGGCGCACTTTACCCACTGAACTTCAAGATATAGAATTTTAGATGCACATAAATTAAATGCTTCATTCTAGATTACATGCAACATTGCTTTCACACCATTCTCACAGGATTTGTCCATCAGCCTTCCCATAAATTCTACTCACTAAGGGACCAATTCTGCAGCCCTTACATGTACAAGTCTCATAAGCGTTAATGAGAGTTTTGAATGGTGAAAGTGTTGGGCCACGGTGATTATACAGAATTCATAATTAGTCTAATAGTTTATTTGACTTTGCATTTGTTTCCTACACAACCCCTCCCACTCTCTAGGACCCAATTTCAACCTTTCCTAGTTTTCTACAACTGTTGCCTACAATAAAAGATGGAATGTTTCAGACAGTTAACTTTACCCACAATCCAGAAGACAACACATGGCACTAAAACAATTCGCACTTCATTAAGACTCTTATTTAGAGTATTTGTTAGCATTACCTGCAGGAAACAGTTTCTTTAATACCCTTGATGTCCAGTGGGCTCATTCCTTCAACAATAGGCGAATCCAGATTGGCAGATCCATTGCTGATATGATCACTACTTTCATACCCAGACTCAGTCCTTTGCATCTGCCAACTGTCAGCAAGGACTTTTCTCTCTGTAAATCCTTTAATTTTCTCAGTATTTCCTTTTCCTTCTGAATCCAAGGAACTCCGACTTCCTGTCTCCTGTTTTGTTTCATCTTCATAAATAGTCATTAACCCTTTCTGGGTTTGGTTCTCTTTTGGCCAATTGTTAAAGCTCTGCTCCTTTTCATGTTTAGGTTTACTGCTTGGATTTGCCTTATGTTGTGGGCTATGCTGCTTCTTCTCAGTCTCATTGAAAATGCTGTCCACATTTAGTGTCTCTCGCATAGGTTTCCAACCTCTGTTTCTGCTTCTGCTGATACTTCCTTTGTCCCTAGAGTCTTGGCTGCTGTCTGTATCATAGCCAGTGGCACTGTCAGCCCTAACCCTGCTCATCATTTTCTCCCCAGCAGGAAAAACTTCTCTTTTATTTGACCCTAAGACCTGTGCAGCAGGCCTGGTTTGGTTTGGTACTCTCTCATGTTTGTAAGGTCCTCTTCCCTGGCTACCATATAGGCGCTGATCAGTGTAGTGTCTAAATCCATTTCTAGCAGGAGGTGATCCTGACTTAAAATGAGAGCGGTCTTCCCCTATTAGATCTTGTAAAATGAAAGAAAAGAAAACAAAAAAGAAGCTCTATTGAAGTTCTCCTTCAAGTACATTCTTTTAATAAAAATCTTCCTTGTCTGACATTGTTGTGCATAAGACAGCTAGTTATTCCTGCTATGCCATAACAATTTAAAGGAAAAAACAAAAACAAAAAAAAAGACTCAAATGGCACAAATTTTAAAAATGTCTGTAAAAGTGGAGACTTTAATCTTGGGATTTTT
Organism: Terrapene triunguis; assembly: GCF_002925995.2. Taxonomy (NCBI): domain Eukaryota; kingdom Metazoa; phylum Chordata; order Testudines; family Emydidae; genus Terrapene; species Terrapene triunguis. The sequence goes on along the minus strand of NW_020664417.1, from coordinate 3,304,989 downwards.
TTTCTTTATCTAAAGTAGCAAATTTAGCACATAAAATTTTTAATCTAGACAAATTGATATTTTAGCCATTTGTTTCTAAAGTTTGATTTTTAAATGTACCTCTTTGTCTCCCAGAATCTCTTCTTGATCCTCTATCTGCATCTTTTCTTAGGTAGGATGAAAAGTTTCTCATATCAACTGCCTTCTGGGCACACTCTTTGGAGATGTCCTTTAATTTGTCCTTCTGATCACTGTGCCCTAACTTAACTGCAAAAATATTCATTATTGTATCTTATCTAAATAGCCATGGCAAAAAGCATGTACAATTACACTTACTATACCTTCACTTTCTAGTGAAGGCTACACCACCACCACCTTCTATCTACCTCAAATTTTAAAAATCCAAAACAGTCTGCACACAGCAAAATCCATTAAGGTTAATTAACAATAATATATAATACTTACCTTAAAGGGATCCTTACAAATGTAAAGTTATAAATTTGACAAAATAGGTACACTGACTGTTTCATGTAAGCAAGGTTTAATTGTAGCTATTGAACATGCTGCATTTTTTCCCTCTGGATCTAAAACTATTTGATCTGAATGAAAATTAACCTTTAGGGCTCATACTAAAAACAAAGCAGAGAGTTAATACTAATTACTTTATCAAAAGCAAGGCTTTGTTTTTGAGAATATAGTGGAGTTTCAAGTAAAGAATCTGTAATCTGTTTTATTTAAACTGATGTTCCCAGTCAGTGAGCAGTGTTCATTTTTGGGTCACCATCGGTCCCAAGTGAGTTAATAGCAAGTTGAACGTTTTTTAAATTTACAGTAAAAGAAAAAAAGTACTTTAGCCATCAAGTCTGGCTTCAAGTTGTAAGAAGAAAATAATTTTAGCTAACATCTAGACATTGGGAGACAGGAGGGGGTAATTAACAGAGAAAAGAAATAAATCTCTTAATTAAGCAGAACCAGTTTCTCTTGGCTAGGTCCTTCATTCTCTCTTACTGGTCTAAGGTGTAAACCACATTGGCATCCCAATAAGGGGGAGAGGATGGAAGGGAGGGCAAGCTGTGCCCTTCCTGCATCAGTATCACCCAATTGTGATATCCTGATATGAGAATTTTGTAATTTGTCTTAACCTGAAAATCTGATTTACACATAAAAATGGACTGATGTTTTAACAAATATAGTAGAAACCCACCATAAAACGGAAGTGACTATTGCTACTTATGCTTTCCAAACATAGGACAAGGAAAGATCAATTAAAAAGCAAAGAATTACAGTCAATAACTACAGCCCAACATATTACAATAGTGGATTTTTATTGGGGCTTGAGGGCAGTGGAGAACTTAGTCATATAGTGACTAAGTTCAAATTAATTTTTCACATGTCATTTAATCATTCTTCATGGTAGATGGACTGAAAGTTCAGTACCAATGATGGAACTATTTCAGAACAAGCTTTGCAGCTAAAGAAAATGTATCCAAAATAACACTGCTGTGAAAAAAGTTAGGAAATTACATATTTAAGAAGGTACTTACCTGGCACTCTACCACCACTTGCTTGAATATGGCTTCTACTGAATGCTGAATTGTCTGTCTCAAATTTTTTAATGCTCTTCTGACTAGCACATTCTCCAAATCCATTCTCTTTTGTGTGATCTGACTTTGGAACGGATGACTTCTCAAATCCTATAACATTACACATCATTAATCTTCAGAAATGAAATTCTTGCTCATTTACATCTTCACATTTATTTTTAATTTCAAGAATTAGAAAGTATAGTTTTGGATTACTTTAAGTTTTACTTAACAGTTCACTTAATAGTTTGTGGCATACAAGAAGATTTTTGTAATATGTTACATATTATGCAATTTGCCAATATAAATATGGTGATGGCATTCACTTCTGATTTTCTTCCTTGAGACGGTCACCATCAGGCAACAGTTCACTAAGTGAATGGGAACAGGCCAAATCCAATTTTCCTTTCATCATCACTTTCAAATTTTATAACACAGATAGGACCACTAGAAAACAATAGCCAAACATTGCAGAGTCAAAGGGCTAGATTCTGACCAGGCCCTTTCATAATGAATCCCTAAATAATATGTTTCCTGCAACCTCAAAGCTTCAAGGTTCTGAACCGTCATCACTTGCTCACAGTTTTTCCTCAAATTTTTTTTCCAGTTTTATACTATTTTGTATAATACATATATACCATCACCAATCTACTCTCATGCAGACAAAACATGCCATGACTACATATTAAATAGTATTTAACAATTAAATACTATTAGTTATACTATTTAGTCACAAACAAAACACCACACAATAGAAAAATCAAAGTTCTCTCTTTCTTGGCTAAACGAGATCACTTAGGTCAACATAAGACCATAAAAACAGCCATACTGGGTCAGACCAATGGTCCATCTAGCCAAGTATCCTGTCTTCCAACAGTGGCCAATGCCAGGTGCTTCAGAGGGAATGAACAGAAATGATCCATCCCCTGTTGCCCATTCCCAGCTTCTGGCAAACAGAGGCTAAGGACACTTCAGAGCACGGTTTTACATCCCTGCCCATCCTGGCTAATAGCCATTGATAGACCTATCCTCCATGAGCTTATCTGGTTCTTTTTTGCACCCCAATATAATCTTGACCTTCGCAACATCCTCTGGCAAAGAGTTCCGCAGGTTGACGGTACCAACTTAGAGAAGTAAGATTTACCATATTCTTCCAGTGTGTAATTTTAGTGTTTTAGCCATTTGTGTTTTTACAGTTAAAGAATGTTTCTAGTTAGGAATCCTTTAACTGTCTCAATCCACATTTTAACATTTGAAACAAAACATTATTTTTGATAGTTCTAATGTTAAGTATACACACACCAAATGCGATCAGGACATTTAGATAATTATTGATAAAGGCACTTAAGATCAGGACAGCTAATCAATTACCCCCAGATATTGGTCATATTCTATAAAAAATGGTATTAGTCAAAACTTTATTACCCAAGTCATCTCCTGCAGCTGCTTTGTAATGAGACCAGTGAATTATATGCTTTGGGGCATCTTCTGTCGATACAGGTGTACCATCTGGGTTAGCATAAAATAGCAGCAATGGCTGAAAGTGACATCGAATGCACTTGGAGACCACATCTTTCCATTTTGTTCCAACCTAATAAGAAAATGCTCATATTTTTGCAAATATAAAACTTAAATCCAATTATAAGCATACCTTAATAAACCAAAAGACATTTTACATGAATTGAATGTCTGATCCTAAAAACACAGCACAACTGCAGCTGTACTACTCATTTTAAATTTATGGAAGTTAGAGCAGAAAAGCAAACATTTGCATACGAGTTAGCAAACTAAACATCAACACACTACAAATACAGCCATCAACAGATTTTATCATATTACTTATTAAACCTATATTTTTAAGAAAAATCACACTAACATCTATCCAATTGTTGCACATTTAAGAACAGTGAAGTTGTGCATTCATTTTTTTTTTTTAATACTTAAAACTGACTTCTCAGACTACTTTTCATGAAAATGAGGAAATTTGATTGTGTTTTAAGTCTGGTGTCAAAAGAATAAGTTATGTTCTAATGCAGAAAAAATTATATTTGGGGCACAATGTACCATTAAAAAAAATAAAGGTCATTAAATCTAGCATCAATAATGCAAAGCCTACCTCTTTCACATTAGCATCATCAAACAGCACCCACTTGCAACTCTTGGTATGAAAGGCAAAGGCACAGTAATGTCGACTCGTGTAGCAAATCATCCCCACAAGAAAAAGTTCACTATTCTTGGCCTGTTCATCTGTAACCCTATAGAACAGCTGCAAAAATGATTATGTATAGATTAAAGAAAAAGTACGTCTGAGGTTGTAAAGTTAGATTAAGTCAAGGTTGCATGCATGTCTCCTTGTGTGTCTATCTGCATTATAACAGGAGTTACATGAGCATGTAATTTCTAAAGTATCCCTGCCTCATTCTGTGTACAAGATGACTAATGCTCAGAGAACTAATCCATTGTGTGATGAGGGACACTTATGTTTGTAGGACTTTTGCTTCATTTATTGCAGAAGTTTGAAGGTATACAGTGAATGAGGTGAGGACTACAGGAAAAGAAAGGATGGTCTCATGGTTAAGGCAGTTGAATGTCACCCTGGAGAACTGATACTTTGGAGTCACTTAAACCAAGCTTTTCACAAGTGGCCATTCACTCTGTGTTCATGTTCTGGGTACTCAATGTCAATTAGACCTGTGCCTTGAACACATAAAATGCCATGAAGTCTGAAAATCAGGTCCTAGCCATCTCAAGTTAGCAGACACTTGACAATTTTGCCATTATTCTCGATGCTTCAGTTCCCCAACCGTAAAATGGGGTTACCACCACTTTACCCCACAGATGTGTCGTGAAGATTATTATAATAGTTCACACAAAATATACTCCCTGATCTATTTTTTTAAATGTTAATTGTAATTCCAAAGTTAGTTACCATGTATACTTGTTCATAAGCCGAATTTTTTTAGTAAAAAAGGGAGCACCAGAGAAGGGGGTCGGCTTATGAACGGGTATAGAGAGGGAGAGGTCGGACATAGCCCCTCCCCGCAACAGAGGGAGCAAGGAGAGGCAGCACGGCCAGCAGAGACAGAAGGGAAGAGGCGGGGCCAGAGTCTCTCCACTTCTGGCCACGCTGCTTTCCCCCCAGCCTCTGAAGCAACTGCAGCTCCGGGGCTGGCAGGCTGCAGCCCTGCCCGCCGGAACAGACTGCGGCCCTGCCGCCCGGCCTGCCAGAGCAGCTCCAACCAGGTTAGAGACATCCTCCCCTGGCCCTCCCCAGATAAGGTGGGAAGGGATGGGATGGGGAGAGTGTGGGAGTCCCGGGCTAGGGGTTGTCATGTGGGTGGTGGTCACAGGGGTTACTCCCCTGACTCCCAGCTTCTCTCCCCCCCCCCCACAAAAATTTCCCCACCAATTGCTGTCCTGGCCCATCAGGGTAAGCAGCTGGCACGCTGGGACACTTTGTTTACTTAGGTTTACCTCCGTACCTGCGGACGCTCGAGGTAAACAAACCATCTCTGCCCACCAGCGGCTTATCCTGATGGCCCAGGAGCCAAAGTTTGCTGACCCCTGAATTATAGGGTCGGCTTATGACCAGGTTATAAAAATTTTCCATTTTTACTTATTCATCTTGGGGGGGGGGGGGGATCGGCTTATAAATGAACCAGGTTATGATCGAGTATATACGGTATATATAAACTTATTTTAAGAAGAAAAAAAGATATGAGGAAAGGCATGAGCATGATGCATCAGCAGTTGGGACTGAAATTTTAAAAACAAGATAGATTAGTTTTAATTCAGATACCCCAGGAAGATAAAGTTGTGTTGCCAGATTCCGCATGACATCTTCGGTCAGGTCAGAATGTTCCGAATCCCAGACTAAACCGATTGTCACAATCTCAGGGCAGTTCATGAGAACACGACGGATTTTTATTTTTTGACCACAGTTACTCTAGAAGAAAAAAGTGAGACGCAAAAGATTGAACAAGCCAACAACTAGGAAAATGAGAAAGTTATTGGATGACCAGAGTAAAAATAAAGACATTCCACACTTCTTTCCTAGCCTCAAATTTAAATTTATGACTTCTAAATTGTCAGTAGAAACCATGAAGATATGTATGTAATCTCATACTGTTATAAAACACTGGACACACATCCTGATCATGTCATCTTCAAAGTCAGCTAAGCTTCATTCCCCCAGCCACTTATGGCAAACTTACGAGATGGAGGACACAGACTTTATTATTATTTTCTTCTCTTTGATCACTGTTTAGTATTTTTCGGGAATATTGCTCTGTGGCCCTGAAACAAACAGTACTAGAACACAAAGCCAGACAATTATGAGAGAGAGAGAGAGTGAAAGAAAGGCAGACACAAGCAAGAAAGAAGCGACTTGAGATGAACTAGATGGAAAACAGTCTTTTATCAAGCCATATCACTACCAAAAACCAGACTAAAGGAAACTGCATTTAGTCAGCATTTATCATTCAGGTTCATCAAATCCAACCAAGTAAGTGGTTTGTTAGTAAGTGAAGAGTTTCAACTAACAAAACATGGACTTAAGTACCTCATTTTCACAACGGCCATTTGTGTGCCCACAACTTTATGTGCAAACCCTCACACACACAGATGATAGCTGCATGTGTAGGTAAGTGCTGACAAACCGTCACTCAAGGAGTAGATGCAAGTGTTTGCATGTTCAAAGTTGAGCTGCACTCAAATGCAGTCCAAAATATTACTGAATCTGAATCCTATGTCTAAACCACAGAAATGTAAGAATTGTTTATTCTGTCTACTTACAGGGCACTTCCTGAAGTCATCAGTAGTATTTGCTGCCTGTAGCAATTCTGCAAACATTTCTGGCTTGAGACGCTCATGCCTTTCCATCATTCTGTCAACTTCATTGCTGTAAACATGAAATAGAAACACATTTCACTAGAAATCATCCACTTTAATAGTAAACAGATTTAAACTACCTCAGTAATGCCTCAAAAATTTAGTGTGGCAATGTATACCTAAGAATTAATACAAGATTGCCCTCCTTTCTTAATGATATTGGCCAGTATTTTTTCTTTAGTGAATTTAGTTCTCCTGAAATAGTCGATTATCAGCCCTGAAGCCCTCTATCCAGATCAGGAGGATTATAATGTGGACTGCAGACAAGCAAGTTTCCCTGCAATTGCACTGCAATGCGTCTCAAACCTGACCTGATTATGTTTCAAGTGAGAGGGTAGTCCACTAGGAACTATACTAAGATCAACTAATTTTATGGCAAAGAGTCTGCTGAACAGCAGAATTTTTGTATGGAATAAGTTAATTTCAGTAAGAGGTTAAAATTATCAGCCTGAAAAAGTTTACAATTGATGGAAGCAAAAGATGACTCATTAGAAGTTAATTCTAATGTATAGTAATTGTTTTCAACCATAAGAACGGCCCTACTGGGTCAGACCAAATGTCCATCTAGCCCAGTATCCTGTCTTCCGACAGTGGCCAATGCCAGGTGCTTCAGAGAGAATGAATAGAACAGGTAATCATCAAGTGATCCATCTCCTATCGCCCATTCCCAGCTTCTGGCAAACAGAGGCTAGGGACACCATCTCTGCCCATCCTGGCTAATAAACCGTTGGTGGACCTATCTTCCATAAATTTATCTAGTTCTTTTTTAAACCCTGTTATAGTCTTGGCCTTCACAACAGCCTCTGGCAAGGAGTTTCACAGAGTGACTGTGTTGTGTGAAAAAATACTTCCTTGTGTTTGTTTTAAACCTGCCGCCTATTAATTTCATTTGGTGACCCCTAGTTCTTGTGTTAGGAGAAGGAGTAAATAACACTTCCTTATTTACTTTCTTCACACCAGTCATGATTTTATGGACCTCTGTCATATTCCCCCTTAGTCATCTTTTTTCCAAGCTGAAAAGTCCCAGACTTATTAATCTCGCCTCATATGGCAGCCATTCCATACCCCTAATCATTTTTGTTGCCTTTTTCTGAACCTTTTCCAATTCCAATATATCTTTTTTGAGATGGGGCGACCACATCTGCATGCAATATTCAAGATGCAGGCATATCATGAATTTATAAAGAAGCAATATGATACTTTCTATCCCTTTCTTAATGACTCCCAACGTTCTGTGTTAGCTTTTTTGATTGCCACTGCACTTTGAGAGGATGTTTTCAGAGAACTATCCACAATGACTCCAAGATCTCTTTCTTGAGTGGTAACAGCTAATTTAGACCCCATAATTTTATACATATAGTTGGGATTATGTTTTCCAGTGTGCATTGATCAACATTGAATTTCATCTTCCATTTTGTTGCCCAGTCACCCAGTTTTGAGAGATCCTTTTGTAGCTCTTCAGAGTCTGCCTGGGACGTCACTATCTTGAGTAATTTTGTCTCACTGTTGACCCCTTTTTCCAAATCATTTATGAATATGTTGAATAGGACTGGGCCCAATACAGACCCCTGGGGGACACCACTATTTACCTCTCTCCATTCTGAAAACTGACCATTTATTCCTACCCCTTTGTTTCCTATCTTTTAACCGGTTACCAATCCATGAGAGGACCTTCCCTCTTATCACATGACTGCTTACTTTGTTTAAGAGCCTTTGGTGATGGACCTTGTCAAAGGCTTTCTGAAAATCTAAATATACTATATCCACTGGATCCTCCTTGTCCACATGCTTGCTGACCCCCTCAAAGAATTCTAGTAGATTGGTGAGGCATGATCTCCCTTTATAAAAACCATGTTGACTCTTCCCCAACAAATTATGTGAATCTATGTGTCTGACAATTTTGTTCTTTACTATAGTTTCAACCAGTTTGCCTGGTACTGAAGTCAGGCTTACCAGCCTGTAATTGCCGGGGTCACCTCTGGAGCCCTTTATAAAAATTGGTGTCACATTAGCTATCCTCCAGTCATTTGGTACAGAAGCTGATTTAAATGATAGGTTACAAACTACAGTTAACAATCCTGCAATTTCACATTTGAGTTCCTTCAAATCTCTTGAGTGAATACCATCTGGTCCTTGTGACTTATTACTGTTTATTTTATCTATTTGTTCCAAAACCTCATCTAATGACACCTCAATCTGGGACAGTTCCTCAGATGTGTCACCTAAAAAGAATGGCTCAGGTTTGGGAATCTTCCTCACATCCTCAACCGTGAAGATCGATGCAAAGAATTCATTTAGTTTCTCCGTAATGCCCTTATCGTCCTTGAGTGCTCTTTTAGCATCTGGATAGTCCAGTGACCCCACTGGCTGTTTAGCAGGCTTCCTGCTTCTGATGTACTTAAACATTTATTTTGCTATTACCTGGAGTCTTTGGCTACCTTGTCTTCAAATTCTTTTTTGGCCTTCCTAGTTATATTTTTACTCTTCATTTGCCAGAGTTTATGCTCCTTTCTATTTTCCTCACTAGGATTTAACTTCCACTTTTTGAAGGATGCCTTCAAAAACCATGAAAGGAAGATAATGCCCATCAGGCAGGGAGTTTGGCCATCAGTTTTCATCTCACTGCCATACAAGAGTTCCCAATACACCAAGAGAACATTTAAAAAAATTATTTTGTGCCCTTCTCTATGCTGTTTTATGGATATGCACCTTTACCCTGATATAACTCGATCTAATATAACACGGGTTCGCATATAGTGCGGTAACCCCAGGGCTCCGGCAGCGGGGCTCGGGCGGCGCTTTAAAGGGCCCGGGGCTCTGGCTGCTGCAGGGAGCCCCGGGCCCTTTAAATCACTGCTGGAGCCCTGCCGCCGCTACCCCGATATAACGGGGTTTCACCTATAACGCGGTAGGGATTTTTGGCTCCCGAGGACAGCGTTATATCGGGGTATAGGTGTATAAAGAAGGCCTGAAGAGTTTATTTTCAGTGTCTGTGGAGTGATTTCTTCTATTATAAAAACCTCAAGAAGGCCCTCTCTATTTAAAAATCAAACAGCTCCACTTTCAGATAACGCACAAAGTTCACAAAAAACACAGACATGCTGGAGATACTCCTGGAAAACGAAAGGAGACCAGAGATGACGACACTGGTGCTATTTCTAAAGGTAAAGATAAAAAAAAGCTTTCATACCTCAAGGAAAAGCAACAACAACAACAAAAATTAACAATCCTTTGCATGTCACCTTTAACTATTTTAGGAACATTCAAGAGTTTTTCTAATGAGAGAAAATAAGACAAGCATTTGAATTGGCATGCAGACCATAAAAATCACAATTTCACTTAAGATTCCACCATCTTTCTTGTCACCTGGGTTCATAACCTTGTCATTTTTCACTCTTTTCGTTCACACCACTAAATCCTGTTACTTTTCCCATCTATAACTTCTCAAAAATCCAACATTTCCTCTCCATTATCAAGACCAAAACCTTGTCTGGTCACTGCTCCTCACGCTTCAACTACAGAAACATACTTCTCTCATGCCACCTTCCTGCCTTTTACCCCAGATTACCTCCAAAAAACTGCCAGTAGTAGACCAGCTGGTCTGCTGTTCCAAGAAATATACAGAAGTGTTTATACAAATATAAATAAGGAATTTGAAAAAGATACAGTAGTTGACAGTAGGTGAGAGGGATTTTTTGCATTACTACTCTTATTTTAGTGACCATAATTTTCCATCCTTCTCAGAAGGCTAACTCCAGTAGGTGTTTGATCCTCCTGCAGTCATCAATGACACATGTGAAATAAGCACTGCAGGAGTCTGTTTTGGGACCAGCTCTGTTCAATATCTTCATCAATAACTTAGATATTGGCATAGAAAGTACGCTTATTAAGTTTGCAGATGATACCAAACTGGGAGGGACTGCAACTGTTTTGGAAGATAGGGTCATAATTCAAAATGATCTGGACAAATTGGAGAAATGGTCTGAGGTAAACAGGATGAAGTTTAATAAAGACAAATGCAAAGTGCTCCACTTAGGAAGGAACAATCAGTTTCTCACATACAGAATGGGAAGAGACTGTCTAGGAAGGAGTACGGCAGAAAGGGATCTAAGGGTTATAGTGGACCACAGGCTAAATATGAGTCAATAGTGTGATGCTGTTGCAAAAAAAAGCAAACATGATTCTGGGATGCATTAACAGGTGTGTTGTGAGCAAGACACGAGAAGTCATTCTTCCGCTCTACTCTGCGCTGGTTAGACCTCAATTGGAGTATTGTGTCCAGTTCTGGGCACCGCATTTCAAGAAAGATGTGGAGAAATTGGAGAGGGTCCAGAGAAGAGCAACAAGAATGATTAAAGGTCTAGAGAACATGACCTATGAAGGAAGGCTGAAAGAATTGGGTTTGTTTAGTTTGGAAAAGAGAAGACTGAGAGGAGACATGATAGCAGGTTTCAGGTATCTAAAAGGGTGTCATAAGGAGGAGGGAGAAAACTTGTTCATCTTAGCCTCTAAGGATAGAACAAGACGCAATGGGCTTAAACTGCAGCAAGGGAGGTCTAGGTTGGACATTAGGAAAAAGTTCCTAACTGTCAGGGTGGTTAAACACTGGAATAAATTGCCTAGGGAGGTTGTGGAATCTCCATCTCTGGAGATATTTAAGAGTAGGTTAGATAAATGTCTATCAGGGATGGTGTAGACAGTATTTGGTCCTGCCATGAGGGCAGGGGACTGGACTCAATGACCTCTCGAGGTCTCTTCCAGTCCTAGAATCTATGAAGTATTTTTTTTATTACGTCAAATTAAAGAGCAGTCAATTTAGAGCACTTCCTTGTTCAGTGACAGGTTAAACAAAAGGAAAGGCTAGTTTTGTACCATACCCTTGATTATGAATACCTCAATCAAGTCCTCTCCACCCTCTTCTTTACTATCTAAATTTTATTTTTTTGGACCATTTATCATATGTCAATTTCAGCAAAGAAAAAGAAATGTACAAAATATGAACATTTATAGGACTAATATGCATGGGATTTTGCATTTTTGAGGGAGGGAGGAGGTGGACAGGGGAAATGAGGAGAAAAGGAACTTACCACAGGGCTGTTGTAGAAATGTAGCGCACAAATTCTGTAAAAGGCAAGGGATCTGATGACGCCCCACAACTACGGCATACACACTGCAAGTAAACAAGATATTTTCATTTTCACAAATTCATAATTTTGGAAATAAAACAGATAAAGTTGTAACACAAAGATCTTACCTGTTCATATAGTGTCATAGCAAACTTCTGATGAGTGATGCAGGATTTAGAAGTGCACATGTCTGTTTCACAGCTTGGCACAATGTGGAAATGAATTCTCTCAAGTATATTTTCCTAAAGGAAATGATGACATTGTAAATAGATGGATTTTGATTATTACCAGTTATGTGTTATTCTGGCTACTGATCCTGTTAGCTCCAGCAAATTTACCTCCTAACTGTTGGCAGGCAATTTGCATTGATCACTATCCTGGTTCATGACAGCCTATACCCAGTCAAAGTTTCTAGCATTAAGAAAGCAGAACTGTAAAATAGAATGAGTGTTACCGGAGTGGCCTTCAAGACATGCAGGCTCCTTTGTAGAAAGTCAATTTATAGGCTGGGACCAAAGTTCTTTCTGCAAGAAGTACCTTAAGGGTATGCCTACACTGCAATATAAGCCTGGGCTCAGACTCAGGCTTGAGTCCAAACCTCCATTCCATCTATACACAAATTGCTCCGATTCAGATCAAGAGTCCTAGGGCCCTGCACGGGTGGTGGGTCTGAACCAGAGTCAAGCCAGGATCCAAGCTCTAGTGCTCTGCAGTGTAGACGAAGCCCCCTCGACTTGGGTCCCAAAAGTATCCCACAATCATAGAAGCGTAGTGCTGGAAGGGACCTTGAGAAATCATCAAGTCAGCCGGGACAAGGACCAAGTAAACCTAGACCATCTTGACTGGTGTTTGTCCAACTTGTTTTTAACCTAATAGCTAATCTAAATATCCCTTGCTGCAGATTAAGCCCATGACTTCTTGTCCTACCTTCAGTGGATATGGAGAACAACTGATCACCATCCTCTTTATAATCCCTTGGGCCAACTGCCTTTGTCTTCTCTATCCCAAGAATCTCCAGTTGACTCCAGGGAAATGAAAGCAACCCCCCCACTAGTGTAGTTCACCAGTTTGGTGAGTCTGCGTTTAAACCATTGTCTTTTGGATGTGTACCAGTGCTGCTGGAAGAATCCATGCCTGCCACCCAAGATAGGAAAGGGGAGATTTAACACTATTATCATCTAGCTTGGCACACTCTACTGGCTTACTTTTGTTTCTGGGAGCCTTTGTTTGGATCTTTGGAAGAGAAACTTATAACAGGATCTCTTGGGAAGTCCACAGGGACCATCAAGATCCTGGTGAGGGAAGGAGAAAGAAGGAGATTTCTTCAGTTCTGGCAGGCCAGTTCTCAGTATGAAGGTGACACAGAGCACTTTTCTATGTTCAGAACCAGAGTTCTTCTGCCAGCAATATTACTTTGAGCAAGGAGGAAGCCAGAGCACTAGACTTTCAGCTCTTCCACAGAGTTTCCAGATCTTCAACCTCAACCCCTTTCTTTGCTCTTGGATCAGGGAAAGGACTTCTCTTCAAGAAAACATTCACCATCTTCCATCCACTGTCTCAGAATCCTTGAATGAACTGCCTTCCATCAGAGTAAAGATGGGAATACCTGGCAGGCAGACCCAGTACAAAGCCCCTTGATAGCCCTTCCTTCAGCATAATGACCACTCCTAACAGTGCTTGGGGGATAAGGGGGGGGTGAAGGGGAAGAGGAGGGAGGTTTAGGGTCTCATCTACTTAAATGATACCCTGTGATGCAGACACTTCAAACAGAGGAAAATACAGAGCTTTCCCCTCCATCCTGTAAACAGAGTAAAGAGGGGAAAAAATATGATGTGAGGCTACTCTGACCCCACTACATACTTCTCCAGGTCTCTGCCTCAGTCCTAGCAACTCCCATGTTGGACGAGGCCACACATTCGGGGGAACGGGGTTATGTTTCTTGGGATTTCCCTGGCTTCTCATGGCAGGGTGAAGGTCCCACACAGCAGGTAACAAATACTGAAAAAAGTGTTGTTGCTTCATAGTGATGCTCTCTTCCAGTAAGGAGCTCACTAATCAGCTGCAAAGTATCTAGAAACTGAGGATACACCACAAACTGCAGCAAGAAGGGTCAGTGTTAAGTAGGCACAAGTTGTCTAACAGCTAGGGGGTGGAGCTAATCAAGCTAGAACCAAGAAGAACAGTGGCCCAGTTGCAGATGGAGTGCTCCTGGCAGAAAATTAATCACATGAATCAAAATGAAATACTATTAAGCTCGATACCAATCTTGTTAATCGATACAAACAGCATCTCAGCAACCAATTACTGTAATTAGTTACTAGATCACTTCCATGCAATCAGGTATCAAATCAGCGCATTACATACAAGAAAGCTTTTCTAAGCAATCTTTTTCATTGCTTTTCAGAGTATGAGAAACAGGGCCAAGTCCTCAGAATTCAATGGAGATGTGCCAATTTACACCAGTAAAGAACTTGGCTCATGTTTCAAAATGTCTTGTATCATCAGTTTCATTATGAAATATGAAGGAGAGTAGTAATAACTTAAATGAAGTAATGAGTAATTTATTGTAAAGCTGCTCCGAAAATATTAACCATATTGGGACAGATAGAATGTTTACTTAACAGTCATGTAGTGCTACATGGACACAAGGTGATTCATTTTCACTAAGGAGCTTACAATCTAGATCAATTTACAAAAAACAAAAAGGAGAGAGTGTCAGCCATTCCCAAATTTGTGTGGGGAAAACATGAGTTGAAATACAATGAAGATACAAGTCATTCACTGAGTCACAAGCCATTAGAAACAATTTGAAGCTATTGGTACAATAGCGTGCCCCATCAGGGATGACAGGATCTGTATGAAAAGTGAAGACTATCTCTACATTAAAATTTTTCAGGGATCTCCCACCAACGCAATGAGGAGCTTTAGATGACACCATGGTAAAAAAGTCTATCTTTGTCTATATTAGCATTCCCACCATTGGTTCTAGTACCTCTCTGGTGCTAAACAAACAATAGGAGGATTTCAGATAAATGCTCATGTAGGCAAATCTTAAGACAGATATATACTGTCTTAATTATATGGAGATATACCTATCTCATAGAACTGGAAGAGACCCCGAAAGGTCATCAAGCCCCCTACCTTCACTAGCAGGACCAAGGACCGTTCCTCACAGATTATTTTGCCCCAGATCCCTAAATGGCCCCCTCAAGGATTGAACTCACAACCCTGGGTTTAGCAGGCCAATGCTCAAACCACTGAGCTATCCCTCCCCCCATACGATCATACTTCAAATCTATCAGCAGGCATCATTTCATGTTATGTAAATTGAAGTAATTATCTTTTGTGGACAACCCTCACATATTAAATGAGCTAAACACCAGGCAAGTGAGTAGTTTACATGGCCAGTGAAATATTTCTTAGATGTGTGAACTATGTTTTAGTACATGAAATACAAACAGAAATGGCTACATCACATTTATTAAATCTAATGAAAATGTTAGTTTCTTTCACTGTGCACATATCATTGATCAAGAGGATACTTTATTTCGTTACATTAAAATGGCAACTCAGTTGGGTAATCTGAAGAGCACAGTTCAAGTCTCAGAACTGCTGACTGGGTTCAATGCTCTCTCTGTATTGAGCAGCTTACTTTGGAAATTTTTGTATAAGATGGTACTTTCAACTGGAGCGGAGAAAAATCACTGGTGAAAGCATAATATCCACTTGGTAAAAAAAATAATCAAACAATGTTGTGTTTATTTATTAAGGCCCTTGCACAGTAAATCCTTCAGGACCTATTCCACCATTCTGCAAGAGTAAGCTGTCAGAGTTTAATGCAAAGACCCAATTTGGCAACGTACCAAAACAAGAAAAACTCTTAACAAGAAACAAATTAACACCACTGTAAATACTCACAAAGCATTCTGCTGCATCATCCATTAAGCCAAGCTGAAAACGATGTTCATCTTTAAAGCTTTCAGCCAAGGCATGCCTCATATTATCTGATGGGAGTGCCTTTTCTCGACTGTGTTGAAACTGTGCAAATATTGTCTAGAAGTAAGTGAAATGATTGATAACTTCACTGACATTTCTTTTTCATATTATATCAGAACAGGCCAACAATTCATAAATAGATGTTACTGCTGAAAGGAAATTATGCCACTGCATTTAATACAAAATTCTGTTTATCTATTTACCTGGGGCAAGTAAAAAATCCCATTAGCTTTTTTTAACCTATCCAATATTAAATGGATATAAAAACATACAATGGGGTAATTGTACATTTTGAAATTGATAGATCGTTTCCCTCCAAATCAATCCCATTTCTGTATTTTTGCTGAGACATGATCTATTATACAGTTTACTCTGACCAAGCTGAGCCATATCATTATAGAGCAGGCAAGCAGATTTTATGCTTGGCCTATTAAAATCATGAAAATGTACAGAACTGTGATTGATACTTATTCACGGCTTTTACATTGTCCAAAATTTGTAAGTTTTCTTTATATCTTGGTCACTAAAATAGTTACCAAGCCATGCATAATCTATCAGTTTAGCTTTATGGCTGGTGTGCATTCCACATGGATGAAATGTTAGAGTAACTTGAGCATTATTTAATGAATGACTGATTTTGTAAAAATAATGTAAACAGGTAGATTATAAAGATACACCTGTCTCTAAAATGGTAAAGAAATATACAAAACACTTGTTTGGAAATGACACACTTCCCCCGTTAAAGATGGCTATGATCAGCACCCAATTAGTTTTGTTTTTTAAATAGAAGTTTGTATAGGGATACTGAAAAATACTATAATTAAGTTAGTTTAACTGCAGAACCAGTGAAGGTTATAAGAAGCTGGGTTAGCTGACACTAGAGTTAAGTATACTGTGTGTGTGTTCTTGAAATAACTATGGGACAGACTTATTGAAGGTTACATAAAGACTAAATAACTTTAGCCCAGCAGAGATATTTGTACTCCCTGATCTAGTTATTCAAAGCTTAAAAAAAAAAAAGCACACACAATTGAGGGAACATGAAGTTAAGCAGTTGATATAATTTTTGGGACATTAAAGAAGAGGCAAAAACTAAGGTGGTAGGTGAAGTCCATTCCCAAGAATTAGTTTTTGGCTTCAAATTCTTAGTCTTATAAGGAAAGTCACATGAAGTCTAAATAGTGATATTCTCCACTTCTTTGGCGTCCACAGTGATAATGTGTGCTCTGTCCAACAGATCTTCAGATACAACAGTTAAGCTAGTCTTGGATGTTCATGAAAAAAAGATGATGCTACAATCAAAATGGCAGTACAATATCTAACTTCTCCCTTGCCCCTAAAACACCAATTACTATGTTATTACTTTGATAAAAATTACAAGCAAGGCCTCCAAAAATGGAGGTTAACATTTATAAAAATCTAACAACGTTCAGTTCACTTCGATTTGTAAATATTTATCGTGTGCCACCTCTCTGCTCTGCCTGCTGGTTCAGTTTTTGGTATCCATCAGAATATTAAACGTAAGACTCTTAAGGTCCTGTATGAGAACAGGGTTTTTAATCATTTAAATACCTTGCCACCTCCAAGAAACACAAGCAGTAGGAAGGGTTGTATAGATATTCACAATCATGAATCAAAACAAAGCTTTTTAGGTCTACTTTCAAGCGTACAAGCCTTTACAGAAGAACAGTTGTATAAATTCTGAGTGGAAAAATTCTGAACAGAAGAAATACAGAAAAACTTTGGGAATTTCTCCCAAAACCCCCACACATAGGACAAAGTGTGTTCTTCCTAGTCCCTTATTTTTACCCCTTCCATTTTGTTTTATTTTAAATCACCCTCCATACCTCTAAACCTAAATCTGTTGTCTGATGTCCTTTCAACTCCCTTTCATTCAGTCCTCACTTTCACCATTCTAGTCCAGTTGTGCTACACAGTATATAGTACTACTTGTTAAGAGTCACTTTGAAACCCACACAGCCCAAAGGAAATGCAGCTGACAACCAATTTGTTCTGCTCCTTATCCGTTTGCTGTACACACACCTCGGACCACAAATTCGGCCAGTACAACAGATAGGTCTCTCCCAAAAAGCAGGGTGTACTTACATACAAAGTAAATGTAGCACAGGCAGAAAAGCATCTCTTCACTGAACAGTATTTTTCCCCATATTCCATGTAGTATCAGCTACTCTTACGTTCCACATATCACTACCCATTCCACGTGATCATATTTGAATCTCAAAGATGTGTTTACTGTGGAATTTCAGTTAGTCAAGAACACACAAAGGAATAAAAATCCAAGCAAAGTGTGTGAGAGGTTTCCCCTTCCCCCCTTAAACTTACTTATTTGGCTATTTCACATCTACAGATATTTCCTCCAATGTTAAACATAGGCAATCAAATACTATAAAATAAAGAAGGCAGTATAAAAACATACAGACTAGAACAGAACATTTGTTTATGAACTTGAAGGAAGTTTTGATTCAGTTTTAGATGGAAATGTGTCAGACAATAGTTGAAATAGGCAGATTAGATGCTGATGTACAAACATGTAGCACTTATGAGCTTTATTTTAATTATCCAGTAACTATGGTAACTGCTCACTGCTTTCAAGCTGGAAAAAACCCAAATACACTTAAAGTTGATTATTCAGTTACAAACGCCTTAGAACTTATAAAACAGAGTTACCGTTTGATAAGATATGGTCAACACACTTAAAACATAAAATTCCCAAACTGCAAACTGAAAGTTAATAATTAGCATAATACAAACTAATTTACAATACAAACTGTTTAAGTCATCTACATAAGTGACAAAAGTTGGACATCACATTTTGTTTAAATATAAATGTATGTGCCCTTGCCTGCTACATAGATGTGAACAAGGTTTTGAAACACTGGTTGCAATTTCCATACACCTAGAGATCAGCTCCTCATTAGTAAGGTCTCTCTCCACTGCTGACTGAATACATGTACCAACGATTAGTGTCTGAAAAGTACTACTTTATTCTGATGAAAATTAGTCTCCTCATTTCATAAAATGGATAGAAAAACTGGAAGTACAAATTGATTTAACTTCCATTTGAAACCTTCAGTATTTACCTTTAAAGCACAAAATATGCAGGCATCTCCCTGACAGATATGTCCAGTTAGACCTCTTAAGCTCCGTCGGAATATGTCAAGCTGCCATAAAACCTACAAGAAAAATAAAGTGGAATAGAAAATAAGGATTCTAGTCTAAGGATTTCTTACCTAAAAATATAAGATTCATTTAACCACATTTATTAGACTATTTTTTTAACTTTATGTAGCATGTACAATGTTAGCATGATAATTACTACAATTGAAGTTTTTTCCCCATTAAGACCAGCATTTGTGCCTCTCACACATGTATTCCCATGTGCAGAATTTTTAATTTGAAGAATAATGGTCCCTCATATTGCAAAGATGGAGAGGGGTGTAAGAAATACTTATAATTTGCTGAACAAGAGAGAACATACATTTATAAAGTGAGTGGCAAATACAGATGGGGTTACAGGAATTATGGTAAATATAGATGGCAAAATGTAGATAATCTTATCAGGGAAAATGCCTGAAGAAGTAAAAGTCTTCCTCTGACTTTTACTTTACTCAACCCTCCCAATGTACTCTTTCAAATGGAGAACTAAGTGAAGACAATAAAACAATTGTTAGCTACAATTTTCATATACTCACAGCCCATATTGTACTATGTATCTTTTTATTACAAGGGCTGTTGAAAAATATTTGTCTTAACAGGTTAGAATAAAAACAATTCACTGAAATTTTTAAAGTTATGAGGCTTTCTTATTCTTTTCCTATATCTATCTTTTATGTTATTAAAACTAAGTTTCAGTGCTTGTGCAACAGATCAGAGTTCTCTTACAGAGACTGTGTATGGAGTGGGAGTGGCAAGCAGTTTTCAGGCTGAAACCTAACCCAGCAATAATAAAAAGGAACAATAAAAATTCTGTTTATATATATGCAAAAATGAATAAAGTACATTTGAAAACAAAGTCAAAGTACAAAGCACTTTTAAAGATAAGGGGAAGGGACAAAAAAACCAACCCACACTCCTCCTCATAAAAGGACATTGTTGCCAATTATCTCTCCTCCCAATCATCTTTTAACATCTGTGGATTGGTGGGTGGTAGGACTGTCTGAAACTAACTAAAAATGGACTTTGGGTTTAATTTTAGGGCACCCTAAGGGAAAAGCAAAACTAAACCGAATATAGGTCAGGTTGTTCCCGTTAAAATGAATGTAAAGCAGCATATTCATTCTGCTGTATCCACATTATTCCCTGTTGTTTTAAATACAAATACAACCAGACAATTTAAAAATAGTGACATTTTGACAGCTGGCATAGATCCATTGATGCTGCAAACTCTTTGTCAAAGGACATAATTAGCACCATAATCTAACGAGTACTGCAATGTAGTTATGCTGGTATGATCTAAAAGGCTACACATTGTTTGTGTGTTTTAGCTTTTTACATGAAACTGTTCTACAATAGATCTCACTAAAGTGTAGTACAACAAGAGACAGATGTTCCCCTTCACCCTTTTTAAAGCTAATGTAAATATTAATAGGAAAGATGCCCTACAGCAGGATAATGAAGAACAAACAGAAAACACAGCAATATGTAATTTAAAAATTGAATTTCACTAAAAATATTATTTGACATCAAAACCTTTTGAGATCCAACACTATTCTGAGACTGATTTTTGTTGGTATTCTGCCCACTGGCAACATGGGAAAGGTTATCGTCTACTATGGAACTAGGTTTTCTCCCACACTAACAAGGGCTTTTTATTGGTCTGACATCACAGTTAGGAGAATAATATGCACTTGTGGTACTAACCTACAGAACATAAAAAATAACCCTATGTTTAGGCACAAATAGCTGCCCTCTGAAAGGAAGTTTAATTTATGGTGAATTTTGAGACCTATGATGGTATTTAGAATATATTTTTTAAAACTATAGTTCATCTATAAACATGGCAGTATGTAGCAAGACATACACATGTAAGAATTGGCTTTTTAAAAATATATGCTTTTATGCAGTAAAAGCAAACCTATGTTTTATTTCCTTGATAAGAAGGGAACATGGAACAAGTTTCTGATCATAGATACTATATAGATTTGTTGCTATATACACATGTCTGAGATTGAATCAGGTCTTTGATCAAAAAATTCATAATAAAATAGAATTCAGTCCAAGATACCAACAAAAACAATTTGGATTAAGCACCATAGATTTATATACTAAATTCTCAAGTGATAGTAGTTTAGGTAAAAAAGAAAACTCGTGGTCCAATTAAGAAAACTGTCTAGTACACTTTGTGAATTAATATGACTACAAACATTTCCTGCCCAACATATAAGAAAGTTTTAAAAATTCAGTATGGACATTACAAGTGGCTTGCTACCAGATTTGAAGGGAAAGACAAGTGTCTGTTCCTGAAACTTGCAAATAAAATGGTAGACCAGATATTTATGTGTCACTGTTCATTACAATTTGAAAAGTATATGCTAACTCCCTCGGATAAATCTAGACCAATTAAGAGAAATACATAAAACACTAGTACCATAGCTTCCTGTTTCTTTCATTTGCTCAATCTTCCACAATCTATTTTGTTAAGAAAGCAAAAGGATTTGTAACAGTCCTAATCCATTCTTCAAGGACAGATGCCAATTAAGCAGATTTTCAAAAATTTGCTACTTGTAAAATATGCACCATTTGTTCAGGAAAGTAATGTGTTCTTACAAATGAGAAAGCACTACTGTGGTTTTAGTAGGAGTGCACCTGGCATCGTTATCAACAGATTAAGAAAACATGACCACAGTCAAAACCATTAAATGAAAAACTTACTGTACTTCTACAGTGCAAGAAACATATACATTACACAAAAGCTTTAATAGCCTTTCAAAAAGAACAGATATATGTTCATAATACAAATAAATTGCTGTAAACATCAACTTGTTTACAAAAAAAAAAGTGTAAAAGTGGTGACAATCTTTTCTTACCTGTACAGCACTGTTTAGAAAGCAACTGTTTTGTCCTGGCTCATTTAACAAGCCTTTGGTAGGGGCCAAGGACAACATACTTCCAGGCTGATACACTTTTCCAAGGTTACCCGCAGGCTTCCGCAAGAACTTTGCCCACGCCATTATTTTTTTTTAAAATGTATAGAAAAATCAAGCTATTTGCACTTTTAATAATTTTAAGGATATGACAAGTACAAGGCAAAGAAGAACTTATGAGAAGTGCCTTAAAGTCATGGCATTCTGTTCAGATAGTACAAAGGCATCCACTTAAAGAGTTTGTCTTCTGCAGCTGTTGGCTATTTATCGGGAACAGTCTGTCAACTAGATTTGTAACCCCACAAAAAGTTTTGTAACTTTGGAGACTAAAAAAAGAATGAAAAACCCATAAAACTGATGATGTCCTGTTAAAATTAAAATATTTTGAAAGTCCACCTTTGTTAGAATAAAAGTTCTTGCTGAGCATGTCACCCAGTATCTGACTTTTCCTTCTAGGGATGTCTTTGAAACAAAGTATTACCGCAAAACATGAGTTGGAAAAGAATTCTTAAATGCTATGGCCTTAATACATTACAAAAATAGAAAATTCTTGTCTGGTATTATATTGCTGTTCTCTCATTTCCTTGAGTCTTCCTTTTCCTTTTAACAGCATAGGCTCTCTCCCCCATGGTCCATGAAATATATTCCAGTATAGAAAACTCCATATTTTATTTCATTATTTTCCCAGTAAATCTGCAACAGAGAAAAAAATATTTTAAAATAAGTTATTTGGAACAGTATATTAAGAGAACTCAGATGAATAAAACAAGGTAACAATTAAAGGTAAATGGAGTTTCATAGAGAGAAGAGTTAAAGTTCCATTATTAAATGGAAAAAGTGTTAAGATAGAAAAGTCAATTTGATGTGGTTCAGTATTCATCATAGTCCAGATAGTTTATTCTATCAGAGACCATAATCAGATTAGTTTAAAGGTGCTGACTTCTGTCAACACTAAGTGTCATCTTATATGAAACCATAGAGCACAGTTGCATGAAATCTGTTTTTTCTCACTTAGGATCTCAAAGTTGAATTAATATTGGGTTGCCTTTGATAAACTGTACTTCATCACTACTCAGTAAAGGTTTTGATTTGCTAATCCTAACGTTTGTATATGTGTGAAATATCTACTAATAAATATTTCTATGTTTTTAAAGAAAAGTTAACAGATGATAGGGATGGATTTACTTGATACCAGGCTATACTGTATTCTCATTATTTCATATTGTCTATGAACATCTTGAAAAACATTTAATAATACGGCAATTGGGTTAGCTGAGTTTCTCCTACATTTTGTACCAATATCAACAGAACTGGCCACCTGAGACCTCTGTTGTCACACCTACTGAATCTTTGCATCAGTTCTGGCTTCTCAATTTACAGCCACGAAAGTTGTTACTCTTGTATATACATTATATGACAGTAAGAAGGTTATTACATATTCAGAGCCAACATTTTAAGCTCAAAATACTGGATTATCCATTTAGGTCTGCAACACAAAGGTCACTGGCATACTTATGCCATACTATAACTTACATATTTCAGATAGTAGCCCAAAAAAACCCCAAGGATTAGCTGCTAGGCAAGAAGAGTTAAAAGTCATGTGTATAGAAAAGAGAAAAGGAACGAGGGGTAAAAGTTCTTGATGGCAGTGAGGCCAGAAAGCCAGAATTTCACCCCAGATCTTAAAGTGCACATAAATAAGCTACTAAAAATAATATACTAACAGTTTTGAAAGAGCAGCTTCATCCCTATAATCATCTTTTCCCCTGTACTGTGGCAACCTTAAAGGTCATGTAAGTGCCAATTAAGGATTACAATTTTTGTTTAGAATGCTGTAAAGAACAGATAAATTGTTTCATCCAACTATGTAGTCCCAACAAACACTGTTATGGCTAAACAATTCAACATCTTTTAAACTGTACAGAAAATGAGACCTCACATAGAACCAAAAATATTTGCCTTTCAAAAACATCCCTAATGAGAAAAATCTTTGCACCCCTAAAATTATCGCCCTTTTTATTCCTAGACTTCCTCCCACCTGGATGCCCCATCTTTAAAGAGCATATTGGAACTCTGTGTTAGTAAGAATCAATAACTGGAACTTCACCAAAAGTCTGTGTTGACCAGTGCATAACCCCATGATTTTTGTTTACTGATGTTACTGTATCTCAACCATAAGTAATTTGATCTTAAAAATGCAGGAAACAAGAAGCATGATCCACAACTAAATTGAACAAAGAACTTGAGATTTAAATATCAAATTTAAATCTCTATTTAAAAACAACCTCAAAGTCCATGGTAATAGGTTATTACTAAAAAGTGATGATTTCATTTTCTTTAAGATTATTGAAATATACCCAGAAGAAAAAAGCTACAATTGAATAAAAATTGTGAATGCATACCAGTTTAAAAAAATATCTTGTATAGCCTTAACATTATTAAAACAAAACACCTGAAAGTGAGAAAATTCTATGGAGAGATTCTTATAGTGAAAAAGTATCCTTTGTTACGTAATTGCCATTCTTCCAAAAATGAGCAAATGCAATTTAAGCAAAGGAATACAGAGGTGAAGGTAACTGCATAGCACAGATCAACATGGAAAAGGACTTCTGAAGCCAAGGCAGGCAGAAGTGACAACAGATATGCACATCATCACTAAAGAAGATAAAATTTCTAACGAGAGTTTTTGCTACAGTTGGAAGCTTTATTGTGAAATATAAATAGATAATAATGGAACATTGCACTGAGAATGAGTTCAGAGAGGATGTAAGAAGAGCTGTGCCGTGGAGGCCAATGCCACTACTCCAAGGAATCAGAACTTCAAGGGCTTTCCTAGCATACTGAGGCAGCAGTGCTGTGGAAGACCCGTGGTGCACCAATACCTCACTCCAGAGAGACTATTCCCATAGCACTGCTGCCTCTGTATGCTAGAGAGCTGACGCAACAGTGCCAGGGAAGCCCTTCCAACACTGATGTTACCCTGCAGTACACACTTCACCATCTCACTTCTCATAGTCCTCTCCTGTATCCCTGTCATCACCTGCTCTCAGTGGGAGAACAAGCCAGGGGGACGGAGGGAAGGAGCAGGCCCCAGTGAGATTCATGGCATCAAATGGAGAGTGATTAGATATGTTGGAGAGGATGTGGAGGAAGAGGGGCTTGGTTGTGGATGGGGTTACTGGGCCTGTGTAGATGACTGGAGATGAGGGTGCAGAAGCCTAGTGTGTTTGCACTGATACTGGTGCTGTTACATCAGCATACCACACAGCAGCAGCAGGAAAGCCCGACAAGCACTGGAATTCTGACACAAATACTGGGCTCTCCCATCAAGACTCCCAACCTTACCCCAGGGTCTCCCTGCTCCCATTCATCTCTTCTACCCCTCAGGGCCTACAGATAACTACTAAAACTCATCTCCCAAAACCTGCTCAAATCTTCATGGCACCCAAGTTCTGCTCTCTCTGCCTGCCTGCCTCTCCCCTACACCCTACTCATCCACCCATGGTCCCCACTCCCATACCCATACCCATGATGCACAGCCTAACTCAACAAAAATATATGCAGAACATAGTTGGCAAGTCAGGGAGGTTGGATGGCAGCATCAGAAAACAGAAGTAGCTTGCAAATACGAACAGTTCCATCAGCTAAACTTTGGTAACAAATCACATTGTTGAGTTCAAGCATGTGGAGGGACTGCGGTTGTTCACCAGAGGAGCCCAAAGAAAGGTCAGAAAGCAGTGCAAAATTTCAATGAAAGCATTTTTAAGTATTTGCGCTACACATTTTTAAGTAAAATATTTCCCAATTTATAGGAAATGCAGTTGCCCTTCAGAGAGTTTTGTGATGAATTTGAACAATGAATTCAATCCTGTGTCTGTAAAACGGATTTTAGCCCAATTCCAAATGCAAATCTCCATGCAAACCCAATTCTGCAAGGAGATGCTCAAAGGAAGACACCCTGTATATACATAGAACTCCCGTCATTTCAGTGGGACTTCACAGAGAAATTCATCTGTGCACTCTCACTGCAGGATCAGGGCCTTACATATGGAGTCACCACTTTTGCCTCCATTATAAAAAAACCTTTATACACATGTAGACAAAAAAAAAAAAAACGATAGAAAACTGGAACATAGCAGCTAAAAAGTAGTTTAAAAGATATATACACTATATAATGGAACAATTCTTTAGAATAACTCTGATTTTAAATTCAGATCAGAATCCAGAACTATTTTTATTGAAGGAAAAGCTGAAATAAAACTAGTCTTATCAGTTAGTGTAAATCTAAACCTTCTTTTTTCCCCCCCTCACAGCTATCAAAAAAAGTCTTTGTATGTTTCTGGGCATAAGATTTATGCATGCATACTGGAAAAATATACCTAGCTTGTGATTGGATTGGAGAGAAATAAGTACGTACATTGTTTCTAAAACAAAGTTATGCCAAAGAATTTTCAAAATAAAGGAGTGTTTAATTCCTAAAAACTTATAGATTTGTGTATAGCGTTCTACAGATAGCCTAGAAACAAAAATCTTCCACCATGTATGTATTCCTTTCCCCTAAATTTGATCCAACAACTACAAAGACTCACTGCAAGAGCTTCATCAAAACAAATTCTATGCTCGCTAATGTCATGGCAATTCACAATTCTCACTCTTATCTAAGACTCCACACAAAATTTAAAAAAAAAAAATAATTTAATTACAATAATCACATCAATGAGATGCATGTTACATTTTACAATGCTCTAATTAAATTCCAAAGTAAATTTACTATCCTGTTTCAATAATTTTTTCTGCAAAGTCAGGGACTGACCTACTGAGACACTTGGATACTATGTTCACATCTAAAATTACTACTACTACTACTAACTCCAAGGGGGAATATAAAGATTCCTAGGTCACACAAAATCTATACACCCATCATTGTAACACTGCAATGATAAATCTGGAGAACTGTCTTGAAACACCACATTTATATAACAATATGCTCAAATTACTGTTTCTATTAATACAAATGAGTGAATTGGCATCTGTTATATTCATTCTTTAAGTTGTTTGTTTCAACTTAAAGAAGCCAAACAAGTTGATATTTAACTGCATGTCAAAAATTTTAAAGGTCCAAGAACAAAATGCCATAAGACTTAACAGACTGCGCAATCCTCACGATCATGCACCTGAAAAGATGCTCCCACACTTCTTCCCCAGGCAAAAAAGTCCGTTCACTTGGAGCTGCAACTCCATCCAATTGAGCATACAAGCCCATCTCCAGTTAGATGGATGTCTGGTAGAATTTTGAATCTATTACCCTACCTCTCCTACCTTCTCTAGCATGCTAGAGTCACTGAGAACCAGTTCAACACAAGGGATAGGAAGAACTTGAATGCATTGAGAAGGAAGCCTTAGTTCTATCCCCATTTAACAATCTGACCAATGACATCAGCCATCAGTGGTGTGGAGTGGCTAGAGTCATCTCTTTCCTGTCCACAATAACACCCCATTGTTACTATTCTATTTTATACAGGTTCTGGTTACATAGGACTTGGTTTAGAGGGAAGTAAAGGCAGCCATAAAAAATAATAAATAAGTATAACAAATGGAAGAAAGGGGAAATTTATATTAGTGAATATAAATCAGAAGTTAGGAACTGCAGAAAACCAGTAAGGAAAGCAAAGGGATAGAGAGAAATCTATGGCTAGCAGAGATAAGGGAACAAATATTTAATGTGCTCTTCAATCTAGCAGAGACAGGAATACCACACTCCAACAGCTAGACGTTAAAGTTAGACAAATTCAGACTGGAAATATGGTATACACTTTTGACAGAGAAGGTACCAGTAATTAGTTGCCGGAACAATTTACCTAGGCGCATGATGAATTCTCCATTACTGAATTTTTAAATCAAGATTGTATGTTTTCCTGAAAGATACTCTTTAGGAATTACTTTGGGGAAGTTCTATGGCCTGTGTTATATAGGGGGTCAGACTAGATGATCACAGCAGTCTCTTCTGCCCTTAGAATCTATTAATCTTATACTGTGTGCAGCTACTATGGTGCGGACTACGTTAAGCAATATGACTACCATCGGTCACATTTGTTCTCTCATCCTTTTCACAGCATATGCACAGTGAAGTAGGGGGTGGGGAGATTTTTTATTTTATTTATATATAGAGATAGAGAGAAAAACATGTTGCTATGTTTGTTAGAGAAGGCAAGGACAAGGAAAAGAGCCTTGCATTTCAGAAGGTGGTGTGGTCTGTGATGGTTCTAAGTTCCTGTGGGAGTTGATTCCACAGTCACTGGCCAGCCTCTGAGAAAGCTGTGTCTCCTGCAGAGATGAGTTCATCCTTATTGTAGAAAGTTGCATTGTACCAGAAGAGCAAAGTTGTCAACCACAGTCTTCATTCCAGAGCTTTTGGCAGTCTTTCAGATACCCTAAGCCCATGTAATTGAGCACATTAAAGATAAGGGCTGAAACCTTGTACTTGACCTGATATTCTATGGTAAGCCAGTGTTTGGATTGGAGAATAGGACTGATGTGTTTGCAGAAAGCCAGTGTTACTGAGGAGACAATGCTGCAGTATTCTATACCAGCTGAGTTTCCTAAGCACTGAAAGCTTCATGCAAAGATATGCTACATTGCTGTAGTACAGTCGAGATGATGAAGGCATGAACAACTGAGAACAGGTCATCGATCACCAGGAAAGGATGGAGTCTCCTAGCCAGGTGGTAGAAAAATATTACTTGTGGATGCTGCTAGGTGACAGCTTTGCATCAGTGAAGAATCCAGGAGTACTCCTGAACTACAGACTAATTTGACCAATTGTGGGTGAGTACTTTCAACCAATGGAGACTGCATTGAGGCTGCAAACTCTTCAAAATGCTTTCCTCACCCCATTAGAATAGAATAATAGAAATGTAGGGCTGAAAGGGACCTCAAGAGGTCATCTAATCCAGGGGTTTTCTTTCTGAGATCCCCTCCCCAACATGCTATAAAAACTCCATGGCCCACTTTGTGCCACAATAGCTGGCTTTCTACATATAAAAGCCAGGGCCTGCGTTAGGGGGGTAGCAAGGAGGGCAATGTAATAAAGATACATTGCTCAGGCTTCAGCCCCAGGTGGTGGGGCTCAGGGACCTGGGCTTCAGCCTCATGCGGTGGGGCTTCGGCTTTCTGCTCTAGGCCCCAGCAAGTCTAATGCTGGCCCTGCTTGGAGGCCCCCCTGAAACCTGCTTGAGGCCCCCTTGGGGGCCCCAGACTCCTGGTTGAAAACTATTGATCTAATCCATCTCCCCTCGAGCTGGCAGAGTTAAGTATACCTAGACCATTCGTGACAAGTGTTAGTCTAACTTGTTCTTAAAAACCATCAACCGATGGAGATTCCACAACCTCCCCAGGTAATCTGTTGCAGAGCTTAACTATCCTTGTAGTTAGAAAGTTTTCCCTAATATCTAACCTAAATTCCCATTGCTGCAAACTAAGCCAATTACTTCTTGTCCCACCCGCAGGACATGGAGAAAATTTGATCACCATCCTCCTTAAAGCAATCTTTTACATATTTTAAGGCTAATGTCCCCCTCAGTCTTCCCTTCTCTAGATTAAATATGCCTAGTTTTTTCAACCTTTCCTCATCATATTTGTTGCTCTCCTCTTGCCTCTCTCCAATTTGTTCACATATCTGTTAAAATACAGTGCCCAAAACTGGACAAAGTTCTCCAGCTGAAGCCTCACCAATGCTCAGTAGACAACAGCAATTTATCTTCCTATGTCTTACATGCAACATTTCTGTGAATACAGAATAACACTGGGCTTTTTTTTTTTTGGCACAACAGAACCACACCGTTGACATTAAATTTGTGATCCACTACAACCTCCCGATTTTTTTCCAGCAGTACTACTGTCCAGCCAGGTATTTCTCATTTTGTAATTGTGCATTTGGATTTTCCTTCCTAAGTGTAGTACTTTGCACTTGTCTATTGAATTTCGTCTTATTTATTTCAAGCCAATTCTCCAATTTATCAAGATCATTTTGAATTCTAATCCTGTCCTCCAAAGAGCTTTCAACCCCTCCCACATTGCTGTGAGCTGCAAATTGTATATGCATACTCCCCACTCTATCACCCAAACAGTTAATGAAAATATTGAATAGTACCAGACCAAGGCAGGCCCCTGTGGGACCTCAGTTTGAAAGAGAATTAACAACTACTCTTTGAGTACAGTCTTTCAACCAGTTGTGTACCCCACTTTAAAGTAATGGTCTAGATGAAGTATTACCCTAGTCTGCTTATGGGACTGTGTCAAAAGCTTTACTAAAGTCCAGATGTCATGTTTACTGCCTTCCCGCCCCCCCCCCCCAAATCCACTATGGTTTGGCAGGATTTGTTCCTGATCAAATTGGTGGCTAATACCTATGACCTTATTATCATCACCCAGGTTTGAACAAACTTTGATAATTTTGTTCTAGTATTTCTCAGGGAATCAAAGTTAGTTTAACTGGTCTATAATTGCCCAGTTCCTTCTTAGTCCCCTTCTTGAAGGCAGAGCTATGCTTTTTGCTCACTCCAGTCCTCTGGGACCTCACCCATTCTCCATGAGGTCTTGAAGATAAACACTAATGGTTGCTTTGGCTAGCTCCTTAAATACTCTAGGGTGAATTTCATCTAATTTACATATTCTTTAACCTGTTCCCCTATTCTGGCCCAAGAGCCTTCACCCTTGTTAACATTGTGTTAAGCATTAATTGAGTTAAACATTAATCACCTTTTTAGTGAATACCCTGTATGTTGCTTGGGTTCAGCTTCAATCAACTATTCTTCATCCACAAACTAATCTTTTCCAAGCACTGGACCATCCTAGTGGTAGTGGTACAGTCATACATAGCAAAGGGTAAATCTCATCTGCATAGTGCTAGCACTTGCCTTTGCAGTGTCCAGAATTTTGTGATGCATAATGTACTGAACTCCAGAAATGCAGGTGGGCATAGGTGGAGGAAGCTTGTGATGAGGTGACGACAATGAAGCCTCTTGTCTATGAAAGAAAAGTTGTGCCACTAACTTAATCAATTTAGAAAGAGTTAATTAATTCAGTGCACCCACTTCAGTTTAAGAGTGACTGTATCAATTTAGCTTTTATCAACTTAAGCTAAATTGAAAAGGCAAAAAAAAATAAGTGTGTCAACACAAGAGGGTGCACTATATCAGTTTCTAAACTGATTCAGTTAAATAAGTCCATGTTCTAAGATCTAAAATGACAAGGAATAAGAAAAAGCAACAACCAAATTCACTGTTAGTGAAAGAAGAGAAGAGGAAAGAAATTAAATTAGTTTAATTTGGAGTGGGGAAATCAGACTGGAATTTTGGCTCGTGATTTAACGATATAATTACAGATACTGTCACTTTTTCTGCTAGAAGCAAGTGACAAATCCTGCAATCAAGACAAGCTGAATTTCAGTGTTCTCTGCAGCATTTAAGCTGCCATTAAAACAAAAATTCTAGTCCTGGTTATTTGGTCTTTGTACTGTGATAGTGGCTCAAGGCCCCAATCTAATCTCTTTCCAAATGTGAAACAACCGAGTGATGCCTCTTCTTGAAACTACAGAATGAGACAAACCATTTGCTCTGGAGCTGTGAACCTCATATTCATCTCAATAGGATCTTAACTCAAAAGTCAATTGAGAACAGTAACCAAAATATTTCTTTTCAAGTGCAGATCCAGTCTACTATGAACTATATTAAGTTTGTCATAACAACTGGTCTGATTTGTAACAGTAATAATATCCAAGTATTCTAGTTTAGTGCAATCACTAAGGGTATGTCTACAGCAGGGAGATGGGTTTTCCAGCTCAAGTAGACATACATGTACTAACTCGGCTTAAACTAGCACCTAAGAATAATGGTGTGACTGAGGCAGCATGGGTGGTAGCTTGGCTAGCCACCCAAGTGCATACCCTGGAGGGTCAGGTGGGATGATTAGCTGCCAGTATACAATCAGTCCAAGCTCCCGCCCTTGCTGCTACAGCCGCCACACAACTATTCTTAAGCACTAGTTAGTGCGTGTATGTGTACCTGAGTTGGGAATCCCATCTCCCAGCTGCTGTGCAGACATACCCTACAACAGCTGTCACTCTTATGTTAGCTTTGAATAGGAAACCACACACTTCCAAGCTTTTGAGCAAAATACTGGCTTAGAATACCAATTCTGTTCCCCAAGTCCCTGCCAATGCAAAACAAAACTACCACTGAAATAGGGAATCAATAGCATGTTAAATCTATTTAATGTACAGTTATTCCACATAGAAGTTCCAATGTTCTACCCTAAACTGATAATGTAACACCAATTTTCCATTTGTTTACTTTGAACAGAAATGAAGAATACAGTTCTATGATTTACAAAGTAGCATAACACATTTCATTAGGGATCCACTTTAGAAATACCCATCATTGGAATGCTGAGCAAAATTTTCCCAAAGCAACAGGTCATCTTTTAATTTTGTCATAGACAAATTTCCACTTAATTCAAAATATCAGCATGCAATTTAGTACAACAGTGTTCACCAAAGTCTCTTAACCTCTTTCTGTTCAAGTCTCAGAATTGGTGTTTTTTGCCTTCCTTGAACAGTCAACTGTATTCAACCCAGTTAACCATGCTCTCATTTGAAATTTTGTCCTGCCTGGGCTCTTATTCTATCTTCCTGCCTCTCTAATCATTCAGCATTTTGGTCTAAGGATCATTCTCATCCCCATTCTAGCTTTCAGTGCAGGTTTAACAGGCTCCATTCTTGGCCCCCTCCTCTTTTCATACCACATCCTCTTTTGCAGATTTCATTCGAAGACATGCCTTTATAACTAATCTTTACACTGATGATTCACAAGCCTATCTAAAATATTGGTCTGTCTGACATATTCTTGTGGATACCCAGCCAGTTTTGGCTATGTTGAGTGTAATCTTCCCACTACAAGCTCTCCCCACTTACACCATCATCGTCCCTCAGGTTTGTAATCTGGGAATCCATCTTTGACTCAGACCACTTTCTCAACATGTGGAAGGGGTCTAAACCAGGGGTAGGCAACCTATGGAATGCGTGCCGAAGGCGGCACACAAGCTGATTTTCAGTGGCACTCACACTGTCCGGGTCCTGGCCACCAGTCCGGGGGGGCTCTGCATTTAAATTTAATTTTAAATGAAGCTTCTTAAACATCTTCAACCTTTTTCAAACACTTTTTAAAAACCTTATTTACTTTACATACAACAATAGTTTAGTTATATATTATAGAATTATAGAAAGAGACCTTCTAAAAATGTTAAAATGTATTACTGGCACGCAAAACCTTAAATAGAGTGAATAAATGAAGACTCGGCACACCACTTCTGAAAAGTTGCCGACCCCTGGTCTAAATCTTGACACTTCTTCCTGCATAACATATTTAAGGTACAGCCTTTCCTCTCTGTCCATACAGCTAAAACTCTGGTTCAGATTCTCCTTTTACAGCTTCAGTACTATAACATCCCCTCTTTTTGATCCTCACAAATGCCAGGAAACTGAGGAAAATGTAGTTCAACTAATCAGATATTAGTACAAACCATTTCTCATTTCCATAAGTAACATTGCAAAAGATTCTTCTGCACCAGGTACCATCAGTTGTTCAGAGTATTCTTGTGAAGCTTGAGATGCTTTATGTGAATACTAATGCAATCTTTGTATTTATTTAATACTGATTTTTTATTTGTATATGTATTTATACACACCCACACACACACCCACACACCCTTATGAGGAGGCTTTCTACAGAATTCTGTTAAAAATGTTAATATATTTAATACATGTTGAAAAACTGTGTGTATGACTGATCCAGTGAAGTATATCCTTAAGAGTTTTTATTACCTACAATACACATTTATAAACAAAAATAGTTGTTGATAAAAATGTTGACTTTACTAATAATATTGTTTACTTTTGTTATAAAAAAACTTTATTGGTAACAAATAGCACCACTTTGGTTAATCAAGCTGTAAAACTTTACTTTTCAAAACATAGTATGAACTCTCACCCTTTTAATACCTCAAATTATGCCTTCATTTCATTTCAAGAATAGGATAGTAAAACAGAAATGCGTCAACCATGTTTAGATTCACACATGTACAGTAATTTCAATACATAATCCAAAGTAGCCTCTGGGGACCTAATCATGCAAAAGATTTATGCTTAATTTTTTGCACTCTGAATGGTCCCATTGACTTCAAAGTTAAGTAAGTGCGTAAATCTTTATGGGCTTAGGATGTAAGTAAATATATTTAGCAGATGCTGCATGTTTTCTTTTATGAAGCACACCAGGAAAAAGATGGTTTATACAGACAATGGACAATACAACTAAATTTCCCATGTTTGTTCTTAAAGGGTCTGAAAAGCTTGTCAGACAATGAAAGTGCACAGAAAACCAAATATGTCTAATTAAGGAATAAATTTACATAACTTCCACATCTGAGGCACTGAGCATACAGTTCACACTGCTTCTGAAACATTCTTTGTATAAAGGAAAATATCTAGGAGCTGTGTATTATGCTACAAGTGATCAAATTTCAAGCAGTGGAAATCCACCCCATTATACCTGTACTTGCATTTCCTGTTTTCAAAGAATGTTTACAACAGGTCCATAAAATATTACTTAATATTTAACCTAGCTGTCACATGCCTTTTAACTTTGCATTATATATTTACATACATAAATATGGGCTTGCATTGATTGAATATTACAGACAGAATCACATTAGGAGGGGACATAAACCCGTAAGTTTGTTTATAGGAGTTGTAGTAACATATAAAGTAAACATCTTTTTTGAAATGTTTTAATGTAAAAACACCACTGTTCTCAATTTAGAGGGCAGCGTAGCATTTAATCTCTCGTTGCACCACCAATGCAACAACACTATCCCCCCTGCCATATATGCCGTTTAACAAAACAGCCACATGAAAACCAACGAATGACCAGAAGCATCGCCTGGAGAGATTTTATATGCAAAATATTTACCCCGAGACGTTCGCATCTATTTAGAGTCGGGGTGGCACTAGCAACTTAAAGACATTTTAGCAACTGATCACCCCGCGGTGGGAGAAGGGGATGGGTGGAAGGACGCCTGACGCCAAAGGGGGTTAGGAAACAGGTGGGGAGGTGCGCTCAGGGTCCGCGAGGCTGGTTAGCACCACGACAGTCAGGGCCATGTAACTGTAACGTCCCCCCACCCCACGCCACCCCGACCCCACCACCGGACAGAGCGGGGGCAGGCGGCTGCGCTCGGCAGGTCCCTCTCTCCGCGGGCGGGCGGGCGCGCACACCGCGCCGATCGCGGCCACCCCTGGCCCCCCTGCAGGGACAGGGCGAATCCCCGGAGCAGGCGGACCGACCCCCCGCGCCAGGACTGATCCCTCCCGCCGCCGCCGCCCCACCCCGGGGCCAGCGCTGCCCCCGCAGCTCCGGGCGCCGCAGCCTGGCCCCGGGACCCCCTGCCTGGACTGGCGGAGTTGCCGCTCGCCCGCGCTCCGGCTGCAAACCCGCCCCACCAGCGGCCTCACCTCCAGCCCCGGACGGCCCCGCACGCAGCGCCCGTTTCTCCCGGCCCCGGCCCGGTCGCGACTCGGCTCCGCCCCGCCCTCGGCTGGTAACTTTCTTCCAATGTTCGGCGGCTGGCGCGTGACCGCTTAGGTGGCTTGGCGGCGCGCGCCCGAGAGCCGGCGGCGCAAGGGGAGGGGGGAGCGCGTCTCAATAGCCCGGATCTTCACAAACCACTGCGACCTCCAGCGCGCGCGCCGCAGGTGAGGTAGACGCGGTCTTCGCAACCGGGGAGAGGAGGGGAGTTGAAAGCACCCTGACGGCGATTGGAAGAGCAGGGGAGTGACGTCGTGAGATGGGTGGGTGTGTCTATCAGCGTGGAGCAGCGCATGCGTGGTTAGTACATGTGACTAAAAATTTACTAGATAGTGTTAAAATCGCAAGACTTGGCCACGTTCCCTCTCTTGCCCCCTATATGTTAAGGCAGGTGGGGCCCACAGGGTGGACTCTGCCCCCAACCATCAGGGCACAGGACTCTGACGTGGAGAGGGCTTTGTTACTGATTAATACTACGCTCAGGATGGAGTGGTAGCAAAGACAGACACACACCATTTGTCTAGACCAGAGCTGGTGATCCAGCCTTAAATCATTGAATGTCAATTAACTTGAGTTAACTAACACACTTGTAAATTCAAACCTGGACAAACCCTATGTTCAAACGGGATCACAACTCTTCTCTAGATATAGTCACAAGGGCCTTTGTTGAGGAAGTTTTAGCACTTCTTTTTTCCTTTGATATATTTGTAAAAACACTTCTTATTCCACTTACCCCTTTGGCTAGCATCAATTTAGTGCTCAATTCTGCATTACTTCACTAGAATGCCACAAAGATCTGTGGATCCCAAAGCAGGATTAGGGAGCTTATTCTGAGTTTTTGCTTATCTTTTCCCTTTTCTCTGTGTATTCTTATTTTGTTGCTTATGACTTTTTCCAGTATAAATTTGTTTTTACCTTCTGATCTTTGAGATGTCCCTCATGAAGCCATATTGGCTTATACCCATTTCTTCTAGTCTTTCTTCACAGAGGAAATCTAGTCTGTTAGGCTTTAATTATGGTATATTTTAAGATTCCCTGCCATTTTTCAGTCTGGAGAATTTTAATACAACTTTCACACTATTCAGACTGAGAATGACACAAGTGGCACGGGAACCCTGAAAGGAACTAAAAGGAGAGTTTTTTAAAACTAGAATAAGTGGTACAAACTCATAACAGTACTATAGGGGTTAAAAGATTTTCTGCTGTAGTTGTTGTCAAGACATGACCTGTAGCATACATAATCAAGGGCTGTGGAAGAATGTGACCGTTATTGGAATTGATGTTCATTTCTGTAGAGTATAGGGATATTCACATCCTATAGAATGTTTAAAACAGTGGTAAAGTGATTGTTTTGTTCAAAGGGAAAGTTAAAATAGGAGGTATAGTTCCAAACTGGATGACTATAGGGAGCAATTAATTATGGCCCCAGTCTGGCAGATCATCAGCACCATGTGCTCGTGGGAATCAAGAGAGTAGATGGGAGCTTAGAAATTAACAGCGGGAAAAAAAAAAGAACAAAACACAGGGCACAATACAAGTGTGGGGAGACCCTTAACACATCTGAGTGTCTTTTCCATATCTTGGGTAAATTGGATGTTCAGAGAAGACCTGTTCAATCAAGGGCTAATCAAGTTTGGAAAAGATATGTACCAAAAAAAGACCCTGCCCTGGAAAGTTAGGTAGATACCAGGAGTCATTGCTATGTCTATATCTATTTCAACAGCGCCTATGTATTATTGCAACAAAGTTTTGTTCAGCTATACAAATGAGTGTTTCTGTGCCTTTACATTCCCTCCAACTTTATGCAACTTACACAGTGGACACAAAACGTTTTCCCATGATGAAGACATATTGGCCAGGTTTTAACAGGAACTGGGCTAGATCTTCTAAAATTCAATAAGCCAAGCATGCCTCTCAATTACTACTTGTTTTTATTTAACCTCCAACTGTCAATATTTTAAACATCCTTTTTTCTTATGAAAATAGATACAAATAAACAATAACCAAAGTAGTTACAAATCTTTCCCCCTTTTCTATTGTGTAGAAGCCCTCTTGCAACAAAATTAGTGCATTTCCTCTGAGGTAGGAGGGGGTAAAGGAAAGAGCAGGATTTAGGGGGGCTGTGCAGTGCAGGAGAAATCCCCACGTGACACAGAGATCAGGTCCCAGTGATCTCCCTTTGTGCTGCCACACCACATCTGTGTATATTCAGTCCTTCCAAATACCATGGTGGAGATTACAGTGACTGTGGAGTAGCCGGGGGGACTCTTCTCCTTTCCCACTACAGATTTCCCCAGTACAGTTAATGTACCCTCACACTCAAAATTACTGGTAAACCACTATGAAAGATAGTTTCAAATAAGTAGAAATAATGTGCTAGCCATAAACAATGTTTGAAGTATGTCAGGGTCTTCCGAAGCTGGGCCACTGTAAGCCATGAAGGATCACAGGTGTTATCTCATTAGGGGAGCTTTCACAGAGCATAAACATCATCCCTTTTTTCTTCCTCCTCACTTCCCTCTAGACATAACAGCAAACACACAACACAGTAAACTTTGCTTTTCCTTTATTTGTTTCATCTACACTAAACTGATTGTTAATGTTTCTCCAGTTTATTTATCAACAGTGATAACTTCTCTGAAAATGCTAAGCATAGTGCCAGGAGTAGTTTCCCTGAAGTCATCTAAAGTTTATTTATTTCCTATTTTTTTAAGAAAAATAGGCCAAGATTTTCAAAGATGGATCCCTAAAGTTGGAATCCTACATACATATTCAGGCCCCTAAATAAATGGCTTGATTTTCATAAGTTCTGAGCAACCAGCAGTACCCGTTGACTTCTGAGTGCTCATCAGCCTCTTGTTTAGAAACCAAAATATAGAGTTGACAATCAAACCCTAGGGACCCATTCTTGAAAATCTTGGCCATAGGGTTTTCTTCAGGAAAATTTCACTGTTCTCTTTCGTTTCAATAACCTGTGGTAAAATGCATGCACCCACTCATAGACACCAAATATACACTCACAGACTTAATCTCAAACTGATGTCAGATCTAGGAAGGGTTGATAGATACACTGTCCTGTAAGAAGAGGTTTTGAATGCCGCTGCCTTGTAGTACACAGAGGCTGCCAAACTTACAGCCAGTCCTGGATGATTTGTGTTCCCTCCTATCAGAGAAACACACTGATATCTGGCTTGGGGCAATTTCCTCCTGCTTCTCAAACCAAAACTATGCTCCCTTTTCTATCCTGCTGCTTTCCACCTTCCTTCCCCTGCTGTTTCTGCCCTCACCATTGTTATTGTTCACAAAAGACTACCTGGCAGAAGGATAGACTGAAGTACCATGAAACATGATGAGCCTGTGATTTTTTCCTCAGACTCTCTGTGTTTTCCCTCACATTCTAGCTTCAGCATCGCTTCCCCAGCCATCCCCCAGTCAGTGAAATATATTTCAAACATTGCAGAGCTATAGCACAGAATAAGCACGTTCCAGTTTAGTTCTGAAATAAACACCTGTGGTAAGTGGTCAGCTTGCTCACCTTCTGCCTATTTGAACTAAATATTCTTGTTTTTCTGTTTCCCTGAAAATATCTAAGGTGCTCTGATTAAGAACTCAAGGAATGACCCGGTGCTGGAATTTAGCTGTCAGAGTTAAGGAAGGGGGAAAACTTTCATTTAGTCTGACCTGAGAAACACCCGTGATCCTTCGTGGCTTACAGTGGCCCAGCTTCGGAAGATCCTGACATACTTCAAACATTGTTTATGGCTTACACATTATTTCTGCTCATTTGAAACTGTCATTCATAGTGGTTTACCAGGTAGTATTGAGTGAGATGGTACATGAACTGCATTGGGGAAATTGGCAGTGGAAAAGGCAGAAGAGTCTCCCTGGCTACTCCACAGCCACTGGAATCTCCACTATGGGATTTGGAAGGGCTGAATATAAACAGATGTGATGCGGTAGCACACAGGGAGATCTCTGGGACCTGGTCTCTGTGCCATGTAGGGATTTCTCCTGCACTGCACAGCCCCCTTAAATCCTGCTCTTTCCTTTCCCCACTCCCACCTCAAAGGAAATACACTAATTCTATTGCAAGAGGGCCTCTACACCCATAGAAAAGGGGGGGGGAATTGTAGCTACTTTGGTTATTGTTTATTTGTATCTATTTTCATAAGAAAAAAGGATGTTTAAAATATTGACAGTTGGAGGTTAAATAAAAACAAGTAACTATTTTAAAAAATGCACAAAATTCTGTCCTTCAGAGACAGCAATGTGAAAAAATTCCTGCATTAATAAGTCTGCTGGTACAATCATCTCCCAACTTGGCAGAGTTCAGAATGTTCCTTTTGCAACCCTTATTAAACATTTTGATCTCTACTTGTTTTTGCAAGAATAGCTGGCTCACTTCATTCTCTGCTACTTATACACTTACCGTGATTTAGGGATCTCAGTGCCTTTCACAAATATTATTGAATTTAGTCTCACAATATCTTTATGAGTTAGGGAAATATTATTATCCCTATATTACTAATGGGGGAATTGAGGCACAAACAGATTAAATGTCTTGCCCAAAATCAGCCTGTGACAGAGCCCTGGTTTCCTGACTCCAAATCTTGTCCTTTAGTGGCACAAGAACAGCCTTTCTCCTGTTATTAGATCCATTTTCTGTAAACTTTGTGTAGTAAATGTAACTTTCATTTCAGTAAAAAATGCCTGTGACTCATAGTGAGCTGATTTCTAACTTGATCTCTGTAGTATATAGTCATTAGATTTGGACATTGAGAGTGGAATCCTATCCCATTTTAGTCAACGAAGGTGCGATATACAAAGGTACTTAGGTTCCTAAGTCCCATTTTTAGGCATCACTGCAATCCACGAAACTGCTCAGATGCCACCTAATCCTGTAGGTGCCTTAACTCATTTGGTGCCCAAGTTTTTGCAGTAAAAGTTCCCTAGGCACCTATGTGAATGCCTCTGAGAATGCGCATTGGTGCCTTACTCTAGATGTCTGGACACGTATCTCCTGCCTAAGCCCCAGAGCAATTCACAAACCAGGGAAGACAGGCATTCAGCCACCTGAGTAGTATACAGGGCCCAGTCAAGTTGGTGTACTCAGAGAGACTACCTACCACATTTGACCCCACTGGTAAAGTCATACAAAACAGACAGGAGTGGGGACTGGAGGAGAACCTCCTTTATCACATTTGACCTAGAGCACAGAATACTCACTCAGAATGTGGAAACCTTCCAATTCAAGTTATCCTCCCCTCCACCTGATGAGAAGTGATTTGATGAGGAATCTTCACCTCACAGGTGAGTGCTGTAGTCATTAAGCAATGGAATATTCTGATGTGGGTCTCCCTCAATCTTTCTTATTGAAGTTGTTCCACTTTAATTAAATAATTAAATATCAATTTGGCCAAAGAAAGTGTTAGAATTACTCTATAGCCTCATGGTTAGGGCACTCATCTGAGAAGTGGCTGCTCCCTGTTCAAGTACCTTCTCCCCTCAGGAGAAGGTATGACTGAACAGAGGGTCTCCCACAATCTGGGTTAGTACCCTACCCACTAGGCTAAAGGTCAGGCTCCTTTTTCCCTGGCTGTTTTGTTTCAGCACCACACGTGACTGAATGCCTGTCTTCCCCTGGTTCATGGATCAGAAGCAGAAATAGGCACTTCCTTGCAGCCCAGACTTAGGCATTTATCTCTGTGAGAGCTATGGGACTTAGGAAACATCCCTCTGGTCAGCATCTTCCATTGGCTAGTTTTGGCAGCCCCCGCCTAGTATGCTGGCTTTGTGGATTGCATTCTAATGTGCCTATCTCTCCCCATTCATGGTATAGGAGCCTAGGCACCTTACTCGGTGGATTCCAGTGTTGTTTCTGTGATTTTTCTAGATGCCTAAAAGGTATGTGCTGCAATGCTCAGGGTTGCAATCCCTACATCCCTTTGTGGAGCCTACCCTGGGAGTTTTGCTGTTGCCTTTATATGGGTCAGAATCCCATCCAGAATGTAGAAGGGTCCTTAATACGATGTCCAAATTTCACGTTTGGATGCTCATAGTAACACTTAGCTGTGTATGTTTATAATGTACATTCCTCAGTATCCTCATCCAAATGAGGGATGTGGCTGTCTTATGGAGGAGTCCCCAATTGAAAATTGGACTCCTGATGTGTATTTCTTATGTGACTTTGGTATAACAGAGTCTCTGATATTAACAGCATTTAATTGACTGACCCATGACACTTTAACAGCATGTTTCTCAAACTTTATCAGTGCTGAGTACATTGTAATACAGAAATTATCTTCTGGAGCACCTTCCGTCTCCCTCACAATCATATAATATCTCTGTGGCAACTACAACAACTACAGACACGGAAAGTAATATTAGGAAATAATTTAATGTATTGTAATTGCCTTTCAACAAAATGTAGCCTCTGGAAATAATAAGGAGGAGCCAGCACCATGTGACCAGCCAACTCTCTGGGAACCACCAATAAGTGCTCCACGGGACTGCTTGTGATCTATGGACCGCAATTTGAATAGCTCTGCCTTAACTTATATAGTATTTCATTTTCCATATACGGCTTTTATTATCCCTTTTAGAGGATAGTTTGTTATCTTCATGTCCTAAGTATGTCTCAGAACACTTTGTACAGGTTACTATGATGTCTCAGGAACGGCAGCAGCTGGTCATTAGGTTCTAGACTACACAAGAGCTGAGCTGGAAAAAAATTCTTAGGTTCCAAGAAATTTCTATACTGGTTCAGACCCATTGTCCATCTAATCCAGGGGTTGGCAACCTTTCAGAAGCGGTGTGGCGAGTCTTCATTTATTCACTCTAATTTAAGGTTTTGCGTGCCAGTAATAAATTTTAACATTTTTAGAAGGTCTCTTTCTATAAGTCTATAATATATAACTAAACTATTGTTGTATGTAAAGTAAATAAGATTTTTAAAATGTTTAAGAAACTGCATTTAAAATTAAATTAAAATGCAGAGCCCCCCCGGATTGGTGGCCAGGACCCAGGCAATGTGAGTGCCACTGAAAATCAGCTCACGTGCCGCCTTCGGCGCGCATGCCATAGGTTGCCTACCCCTGATCTAATCCATAGTTCTGTCTCTGACAGTGGCTGGTACTGGCTGCTTCAAAGGAAAGTGCAAAAAACACAAAAGTGGACAATTATGGAATAACCTGCCTATTAAGAAAATTTCTTCCTCACCTCTGTTGGTGAATTTGTCCCTGTCATAGCATATTCCGCTTTTTGTTGAATAATTCTGTTTTTTATTGTAGTTTCAATCAATCTACCTGAATTTTGGAGGAAGAATCAGGACAGTTTCCATCTTTACTAATGTACTACTCCAGTCCAACTTCCTGTATGGTTAGCCCTATTCCTTTATTCTCACAGCATTAATTCTGCTCTTGGGCACATATTGGATGAAATAGTGGCATAAACTTCACTTACAAATATTTGTTTGACATACTTTGTGATCTGATAAAAATAAACTACATCCTGGCTCCACTGAAATCAATGGCAAAATTCCATTTGCCTTCAGTGAGGCCAGGAGTTCAATCCTTCATGTTTTGTTCTATCTTCAGATTTACCAGGTAATTTCTGCCTCTGAGATTTGCTAACAGCAAAATCCTATTAAATGAATTAAAACACACATTATTGGAGTTAATATAATCTGAATTTATTTCCAAAAGAGTGAGATATTTGGATTATGAAGAAGAAGAGCAATCAGACAGATTGACACAATCAGGACCTCTGAGAAGTGTATATGTAATTAGGGAACTTTACATCAAAGTACAAGATAAACAGGAGAACTTCAGTCTAACATTTCTTTCTAAAGGCAGATACTTGGTAACCTAAGACTGTAATATGGGAGGCACATTCTCATTTCCTGGAACCAGCTATCAAAGACACTCTTTATGCAGCAACGAGAAGAACAAATTGGCTAAAAATCTTGTTGAAACGGGGAGAAAGACCACATGGATTTAAGGCTAGCTTTCTTTCCAACACATAGCTGCTGCCATCTCCGACTCCACCTCTGTACAAATAACATCACAGTTACAGCTGATACCTGCATATCCTCAGCCTTCTGTAGCCATTAGAGGCCATGAACCCTCACTTTTCATGACATTTATTCTGGCTAAATAGAAATACGTTGCATTTATCTTTGAAGACTTTTACTCTTGGAGT
Organism: Terrapene triunguis; assembly: GCF_002925995.2. Classification (NCBI taxonomy): domain Eukaryota; kingdom Metazoa; phylum Chordata; order Testudines; family Emydidae; genus Terrapene; species Terrapene triunguis. Next base: position 3,261,475 of record NW_020664417.1, on the reverse strand, counting down.
TTTTCATCGAAGTACTCCCCCTTCACTTGATTTTGCATACTCTAGTAGGAGAAGGAGACTATCACACAAAATATATTGCATAATTTGAAAAATGGAGGACCTGGTTCTCATTTATACTAAGGTTCCTTTACACACTCTGGCAATGGGAATGTTTACCAGAGTAGTGTAAAGGTGCGCTGCGTAAATGAGAACAAAGCACAGAAAATTTTAGGGACAAGAAACGACCTTCTAGCTCAATATACATATAAAGGCCTGCTAGCCTTTTCAAAATGTGCCCTTACTTCCTCTACCTTCCTGCATTTTTATCGTACCCTACTATCCTCTCCTTTTCTGGAAACAAATATAAGTGTCTCATGGACTCATTTGTACTCTGTACTTGCTGGCAAATTATTCCTTAAGGTTGTTTACCTATGCATAAAGCAGCTGTACCTCAGTTCCCCATTTAATCCATTTTGTCAGTCATTTTCCTTAGTTTTAGAAGAACCAATGTTAAAAAAAAGTTTCTCTTGACTTTGCCAGTCCCTGGAAACTTTTATTCTGTCACCTCAAGGCTATCGCTTTATTAGTAAGGATAAGCCCAAATCCTTACTCTTGAATCATGAATGAGACTCTTCAGCATTGCCCTTCTCCGTATCCAAAGACAATAATATATTTCCAGTGGTATTGTAACTGCATGGAATATCCCAATGGCATCTTGCAAGTGCCTCACAAAGTAAATGGCCAATCCAAAACCCATTGAAGTCAATGGAAAGGCCCTAAATTTCCAATCCTGCAAATTGAAGCTCCCTGAGTGGACCTTTACACAGGTACAGAGTTTTGTTTACTTTAGTGGAACTCTGCATAGTAAAGGTGGATCAAGTGGATCATTTTGCACATTTGAGACCTAGCATAGTATGATTTGGGGTGGGAGTGGGCTGCTGCGATGCTGTAGTGCTTAGTGAAGACTCTACTTATGCCAATGGGAGAGGTTCTTCCATCAGCGTAGGTACTCCAACTCCATGGGAGGTGGTAGCTATGTCAACAGGAGAAGCCACTGGGAGTTAGGTCAGTATACATCGCTCAGGGGTGTGGAGTTATACCAACATAAATTTGTAGTGTAGGCTAATCTGCTAATCCGCAAATCCTTTTCCTGATCAAAATGCTGGATTATTCTTTTATTTAGCTCATATTCCCCTGATTTGATCTATGCTCACAGACTAGTATTTTTGCAATTTCATGCATTGAAATGTGTTTGTCATCTGCTGGCCCAATCATTAAACAATTCTGATCGCTTTGAATCTGGCTGTAATGCTCCTCATTATTTACTTTACTTCTAGTCTCTTTGTGACACCTGCAGAATTGGGGAACTCATATTTAGTGTCATTGCCCATATCATTTTATATGTTAACAACAATAAATATCCTAAAACTGACTCCTGGGCTGGATGGGGTTAAATTTTCAAAAGAGCTAAGGAGCAGCCTCTGTTTGGTAGGTGCACTTGACACCTGTACAATTTGTGTTCACCTTGTGCCACAAAATCAATTGCAGGCAAGAAATCAGAGAATTTGTGCCCCTAACTACCTCACTTGAACCCACAATTGAAATGGCTGTGCAATTTTTGCAAGTACAAATTACAACCACAAAAGTGGAGGGTAGGCTTCAACTCATTTGGAAATGTACCTCCATGACCTCTTTCCAGTTTTAAAACTATTCATCCTTGGTTACTCTTTAACTCTCTTAAGCCTTCCGGTCTCCCCATTTTACGTCTTATTCTATGTCTCTTTACCTCAGTCACATCTGATCCTCTCTGAATCACTCACTTTTGTAGATGAACCCATTATGGATCAACACCATCAGTTAGAGAAATGCCTTTGAAAAAGTAGTGTCTTGATGCATTTCATTTGTCTAGCCATTGCTACATCATATAGGCTATGGCTACACTACAGCTTAAGTCAACATAAGTTATGTTGCTCAGGGGTGTGTATTAGTCACCCTTGAGCGACATAACTGACTTAAGCGCTGGTGTGGATAGTGCTATGTTGGCGGGAGAGCTTCTCTGCTCGCAGGGACTAGGGTAATTAAGCTGATGGGAGAGCTCTCTCCTGTTGGCTTAGAGTGGTAGCATTGGAGCAGCTGTGCTGCTGTAATCTCTCTATTGTAGCCATCGCCAAAGGGTGGGGTTTAATTGTGATCTAAAGTTTGGGGTTGCATGTAGTTGTGAATCTTGTAAAACTTTATACACATCCGCTCATTTCACAAGAAAAACAGGCATATGAACATGTATGTTTGTGATCAGAAAGTTAACGTGAGTCACATGCATCATGAGCCCCTTAAGAATGGATTCAGTACACATTAAAAGAGAGTTTTTACAGACAAAATTCACAACCTATTCCCCAAAACTGACATTCTTCATTCAAAATGTAATGTTACCATATTGTGTATTTAAAAATATAACATGCAAATGTTGTATCCTTCTCAAACAAAAGATAAAATTAATGAAAAATCAGTTATTAAATTGATGTTTTGCCTCATTAAAAATGAAGTTCTAATCTGAAAAAAGACATTAAAAATGGCACCTTTTTATTTAGTTTATCTGCTGCGTGTGTGTATCTGAATCATATCAGCTTCTGTTCAGCCCAATCCTTCATTTTCCTAATACATCGAGGCTTACCCCTGTACAACATGCAAGAAAATTCTTACACACTGTAGTAAACCCCAGTTCTACTCTGTAACCTGGACAGAAAAGAAAAACTACTTATGCAAATATACATTATGGCTATGGAAGGGCTAGAGAAGGATTTCTCAAGCAGGATATTCATTTGATATAAAGACCTATCTCATTTTATTAATACTCGTTTGGCTTAAGTACTTCACTCATTCATGTCTTTGCAGTTGTGAATAACAGAACAACCTCAAACTCATGTAGGTATAACCTTTGTACCTCACCATATCATTCTGTAGTCTCTCTTTCTTATAACTATATCTACTATATACTTTCTACACGTGTCTAGCTAAACTTACTATTGGTGGTGATACAAGAGTCAGCAAAAAGATAAGTAATAAGCCTGCTCTCACTGAAGAGCTTTAACCTCACAGGGAGCAAGATGGGAGCCCAAGCTTCGTTTCCAAATCCCAGAATAAGCAGGCAGTACTGACAGTATATTGAACAAATCTGACATGGTATCGAGAGGATCTGCTAGGACCAGAATAGACTGCCATGATGTCAGAGTCATTTTTTCCTTATCACAACTGCTCTTAATGTGGCAATGCAAAGGTCTGAAACAACATTAAGTTTTCATTAAAGAATAAAAGTGAAAAAAATAAAAAGTATAGACAGACAAAAGTCAAAAATGTGTCAATGAATAGTTGCCAAATTATTTTATTTATATTAGATTTCTAGATGAAATTAAACTCATGAAAAGGGATACTGTATCAGAAGTTATTAGACTCCAGCTACCAATGGAGGTTGTTGCAAGGAGCATCTATTAAAAGTCAAAATAATAACACACTGATTTTTATGGTCAGCTTTCAGCATTTTGTATCAAATATAAAACAAAAGCTTCCTTTTCACAGGTCATCCGTTTCTGGAACAGTGTTGGAATCCGAAGGCTGGATGAACACTATGGGAATATTCTCTGACGTCCATCCCTTAGGAGTCCTGTTGAAGGACCTCCTGGTAGAAAGAGGATTAGCGAGGATCATGAACCTGGGATCATTTAGCAGCAGTAGATTAAAATCTGGTACCTTGAATTTAACCAGCTTTGATGCTCTCTCAAAACCACCAAATGGAGTGGCAACTCTGTAAAGATGGTGGGGGGGAAATAAAAGTGAAATGTGATTTTAACAATACCCATTTTGCTTTTGCCCCAAGAGCTGAAAAAGAATAATCTGTTTTTTGTTTTGGTTTGGTTTGATCTGTTATGACATTTTTTCAGTACAGTAATATGATTCCTAGCTTTCTGAGATCTCTTGGAAAACTTTTGGAAAAGCCATATGTTGATTATTTTTCTGGTAAATTCTCTTCAATGCCCCTCTTTTGTTCCTTTACAATTTTTCTTTACATACATGTTTATTCTCAGCCTTTCTCATAGTCATAGTTACCCAATATTTGGATGGAAAAATGATTGAACAATAAGAACTTAAAGTGAGTGCCTGATGATTGATGATTTAGTCACTGAAGGTATTTTGCGAATGATACGTCTGCTATATGCTCCAGCCTCTTCCCCTCCTATTTTGAGAGTCAGAACATATTGTCTTCTAGACATATTAAGGACCAGGTTCTACTGTCTTATGTGCACTACAGACCTCAAGAAGGTGAAT